>NC_091684.1:73996969-74300000 GCF_041296265.1 Equus caballus
CACACCCAGAGCAGAAGTCCTACTTCAGCCAGATCAGGCCTGCAAAGAAACTGCGTTTCACAGGCCTTTGGAAGAGATGTTCCCGGTAGGCTGTAAGAGCACTGTGCAGAGCTAGTTGTTTCTTAGCTTCCCAAAGAGCTGGAAGCAAGATGCTTTGGGGCCCAACTCGCCCTTTGGAAAGAAGCCTGCACGTTGTGCCTTTCAGCTCTAGGGCAAAGTAGCACACCCAGAGCAGAAGTCCTACTTCAGCCAGATCAGGCCTGCAAAGAAACTGCGTTTCACAGGCCTTTGGAAGAGATGTTCCCACTAGGCTGTAAGAGCACTGTGCAGAGCGAGTTGTTTCTTAGCTTCCCAAAGAGCTGGAAGCAAGATGCTGTGGGGCCCAACTCGCCCTTTGGAAAGAAGCCTGCACGTTGTGCCTTTCAGCTCTAGGGCAAAGTAGCACACCCAGAGCAGAAGTCCTACTTCAGCCAGATCAGGCCTGCAAAGAAACTGCATTTCACAGGCATTTGGAAGAGATGTTCCCGGTAGGCTGTAAGAGCACTGTGCAGAGCGAGTTGTTTCTTAGCTTCCCAAAGAGCTGGAAGCAAGATGCTGTGGGGCCCAACTCGCCCTTTGGAAAGAAGCCTGCACGTTGTGCCTTTCAGCTCTAGGGCAAAGTAGCACACCCAGAGCAGAAGTCCTACTACAGCCATATCAGGCCTGCAAAGAAACTGCGTTTCACGGGCCTTTGGAAGAGATGTTCCCGGTAGGCTGTAAGAGCACTGTGCAGAGCGAGTTGTTTCTTAGCTTCCCAAAGAGCTGGAAGCAAGATGCTGTGGGGCCCAACTCGCCCTTTGGAAAGAAGCCTGCACGTTGTGCCTTTCAGCTCTAGGGCAATGTAGCACACCCACAGCAGGAGTCCTACTTCAGCCAGATCAGGCCTGCAAAGAAACTGCGTTTCACAGGCCTTTGGAAGAGATGTTCCCGGTAGGCTGTAAGACCACTGTGCAGAGCGAGTTGTTTCTTAGCTTCCCAAAGAGCTGGAAGCAAGATGCTGCGGGGCCCAACTCGCCCTTTGGAAAGAAGCCTGCACGTTGTGCCTTTCAGCTCTAGGGCAATGTAGCACAACCAGAGCAGAAGTCCTACTTCAGCCAGATCAGGCCTGCAAAGAAAGTGCATTTCACAGGCCTTTGGAAGAGATGTTCCCGGTAGGCTGTAAGAGCACTGTGCAGAGCGAGTTGTTTCTTAGCTTCCTAAAGAGCTGGAAGCAAGATGCTGTGGGGCCCAGCTCGCCCTTTGGAAAGAAGCCTGCACGTTGTGCCTTTCAGCTCTAGGGCAATGTAGCACACCCAGAGCAGAAGTGCTACTTCAGCCAGATCAGGCCTGAAAAGAAACTGCGTTTCACAGGCCTTTGGAAGAGATGTTCCCGGTAGGCTGTAAGAGCACTGTGAAGAGCGAGTTGTTTCTTAGCTTCCCAAAGAGCTGGAAGCAAGATTCTTTAGGGCCTCTCTCCAGGTGGATACAAGGTAGGGCCTTGTGCATGGAAGTTCTAGGGCAATGCAGCACACCCAGAGCAGAATTTCTACTTCAGGCAGATCAGGCCTGCAAAGAAACTACTTTTCACGGGCCTTTGGAAGAGATGTTCCCGGTAGTCTGTAAGAGGAATGTGCAGAGCGAGTTGTTTCTTAGCTTCCCAAAGAGCTGGAAGCAAGATGCTGTGGGGCCCAACTCGCCCTTTGGAAAGAAGCCTGCACGTTGTGCCTTTCAGCTCTAGGGCAATGTAGCACACCCAGAGCAGGAGTCCTACTTCAGCCAGGTCAGGCATGCAAAGAAACTGCGTTTCACAGGCCTTTGGAAGAGATGTTCCCGGTAGGCTGTAAGAGCACTGTGCAGAGCGAGTTGTTTCTTAGCTTCCCAAAGAGCTGGAAGCAAGATGCTGTGGGGCCCAACTCGCCCTTTGGAAAGAAGCCTGCACGTTGTGCCTTTCAGCTCTAGGGCAATGTAGCACACCCAGAGCAGGAGTCCTACTTCAGCCAGATCAGGCCTGCAAAGAAACTGCGTTTCACAGGCCTTTGGAAAAGATGTTCCCGGTAGGCTGCAAGAGCACTGTGCACAGCGAGTTGTTTCTTAGCTTGCCAAAGAGCTGGAAGCAAGATGCTGTGAGGCACAACTCGCCCTTTGGAAAGAAGCCTGCACGCTGTGCCTTTCAGCTCTAGGGCAAAGTAGCACACCCAGAGCAGAAGTCCTACTTCAGCCAGATCAGGCCTACAAAGAAACTGCGTTTCACAGGCCTTTGGAAGAGATGTTCCCACTAGGCTGTAAGAGCACTGTGCAGAGCGAGTTGTTTCTTAGCTTCCCAAAGAGCTGGAAGCAAGATGCTGTGGGGCCCAACTCTCCCTTTGGAAAGAAGCCTGCACGTTGTGCCTTTCAGCTCTAGGGCAAAGTAGCACACCCAGAGCAGAAGTCCTACTTCAGCCAGATCAGGCCTGCAAAGAAACTGCGTTTCACAGGCCTTTGGAAGAGATGTTCCCACTAGGCTGTAAGAGCACTGTGCAGAGCGAGTTGTTTCTGAGCTTCCCAAAGAGCTGGAAGCAAGATGCTGTGCGGCCCAACTCGCCCTTTGGAAAGAAGCCTGCACGTTGTGCCTTTCAGCTCTAGGGCAAAGTAGCACACCCAGAGCAGAAGTCCTACTTCAGCCAGATCAGGCCTGCAAAGAAACTGCGTTTCACAGGCCTTTGGAAGAGATGTTCCCGGTAGGCTGTAAGAGCACTGTGCAGAGCTAGTTGTTTCTTAGCTTCCCAAAGAGCTGGAAGCAAGATGCTTTGGGGCCCAACTCGCCCTTTGGAAAGAAGCCTGCACGTTGTGCCTTTCAGCTCTAGGGCAAAGTAGCACACCCAGAGCAGAAGTCCTACTTCAGCCAGATCAGGCCTGCAAAGAAACTGCGTTTCACAGGCCTTTGGAAGAGATGTTCCCACTAGGCTGTAAGAGCACTGTGCAGAGCGAGTTGTTTCTTAGCTTCCCAAAGAGCTGGAAGCAAGATGCTGTGGGGCCCAACTCGCCCTTTGGAAAGAAGCCTGCACGTTGTGCCTTTCAGCTCTAGGGCAAAGTAGCACACCCAGAGCAGAAGTCCTACTTCAGCCAGATCAGGCCTGCAAAGAAACTGCATTTCACAGGCATTTGGAAGAGATGTTCCCGGTAGGCTGTAAGAGCACTGTGCAGAGCGAGTTGTTTCTTAGCTTCCCAAAGAGCTGGAAGCAAGATGCTGTGGGGCCCAACTCGCCCTTTGGAAAGAAGCCTGCACGTTGTGCCTTTCAGCTCTAGGGCAAAGTAGCACACCCAGAGCAGAAGTCCTACTACAGCCATATCAGGCCTGCAAAGAAACTGCGTTTCACGGGCCTTTGGAAGAGATGTTCCCGGTAGGCTGTAAGACCACTGTGCAGAGCGAGTTGTTTCTTAGCTTCCCAAAGAGCTGGAAGCAAGATGCTGCGGGGCCCAACTCGCCCTTTGGAAAGAAGCCTGCACGTTGTGCCTTTCAGCTCTAGGGTAATGTAGCACAACCAGAGCAGAAGTCCTACTTCAGCCAGATCAGGCCTGCAAAGAAAGTGCATTTCACAGGCCTTTGGAAGAGATGTTCCCGGTAGGCTGTAAGAGCACTGTGCAGAGCGAGTTGTTTCTTAGCTTCCTAAAGAGCTGGAAGCAAGATGCTGTGGGGCCCAGCTCGCCCTTTGGAAAGAAGCCTGCACCTTGTGCCTTTCAGCTCTAGGGCAATGTAGCACACCCAGAGCAGAAGTGCTACTTCAGCCAGATCAGGCCTGAAAAGAAACTGCGTTTCACAGGCCTTTGGAAGAGATGTTCCCGGTAGGCTGTAAGAGCACTGTGAAGAGCGAGTTGTTTCTTAGCTTCCCAAAGAGCTGGAAGCAAGATTCTTTAGGGCCTCTCTCCAGGTGGATACAAGGTAGGGCGTTGTGCATGGAAGTTCTAGGGCAATGCAGCACACCCAGAGCAGAATTTCTACTTCAGGCAGATCAGGCCTGCAAAGAAACTACTTTTCACGGGCCTTTGGAAGAGATGTTCCCGGTAGTCTGTAAGAGGAATGTGCAGAGCGAGTTGTTTCTTAGCTTCCCAAAGAGCTGGAAGCTAGATGCTTTGCTCCCAACTCGCCCTTTGGAAAGAAGACCGCACGTTGTGCCTTTCAGCTCTAGGGCAATGTAGCACACCCAGAGCAGAAGTCCTACGTCAGCCAGATCAGGCCTGCAAAGAAACTGCGTTTCACAGGCCTTTGGAAGAGATGTTCCCGGTAGGCTGTAAGAGCACTGTGCAGAGCGAGTTGTTTCTTAGCTTCCCAAAGAGCTGGAAGCAAGATGCTGTGGGGCCCAACTCGCCCTTTGGAAAGAAGCCTGCACGTTGTGCCTTTCAGCTCTAGGGCAATGTAGCACACCCAGAGCAGGAGTCCTACTTCAGCCAGATCAGGCCTGCAAAGAAACTGCGTTTCACAGGCCTTAGGAAGAGATGTTCCCACTAGGCTGTAAGAGCACTGTGCAGAGCGAGTTGTTTCTTAGCTTCCCAAAGAGCTGGAAGCAAGATGCTGTGGGGCCCAACTCGCCCTTTGGAAAGAAGCCTGCACGTTGTGCCTTTCAGCTCTAGGGCAAAGTAGCACACCCAGAGCAGAAGTCCTACTTCAGCCAGATCAGGCCTGCAAAGAAACTGCATTTCACAGGCATTTGGAAGAGATGTTCCCGGTAGGCCGTAAGAGCACTGTGCAGAGCGAGTTGTTTCTTAGCTTCCCAAAGAGCTGGAAGCAAGATGCTGTGGGGCCCAACTCGCCCTTTGGAAAGAAGCCTGCACGTTGTGCCTTTCAGCTCTAGGGCAATGTAGCACACCCAGAGCAGGAGTCCTACTTCAGCCAGGTCAGGCCTGCAAAGAAACTGCGTTTCACATGCCTTTGGAAGACATGTTCCCGGTAGGCTGTAAGAGCACTGTGCAGAGCGAGTTGTTTCTGAGCTTCCCAAAGAGCTGGAAGCAAGATGCTGTGCGGCCCAACTCTCCCTTTGGAAAGAAGCCTGCACGTTGTGCCTTTCAGCTCTAGGGCAAAGTAGCACACCCAGAGCAGAAGTCCTACTTCAGCCAGATCAGGCCTGCAAAGAAACTGCGTTTCACAGGCCTTTGGAAGAGATGTTCCCGGTAGGCTGTAAGAGCACTGTGCAGAGCTAGTTGTTTCTTAGCTTCCCAAAGAGCTGGAAGCAAGATGCTTTGGGGCCCAACTCGCCCTTTGGAAAGAAGCCTGCACGTTGTGCCTTTCAGCTCTAGGGCAAAGTAGCACACCCAGAGCAGAAGTCCTACTTCAGCCAGATCAGGCCTGCAAAGAAACTGCGTTTCACAGGCCTTTGGAAGAGATGTTCCCACTAGGCTGTAAGAGCACTGTGCAGAGCGAGTTGTTTCTTAGCTTCCCAAAGAGCTGGAAGCAAGATGCTGTGGGGCCCAACTCGCCCTTTGGAAAGAAGCCTGCACGTTGTGCCTTTCAGCTCTAGGGCAAAGTAGCACACCCAGAGCAGAAGTCCTACTTCAGCCAGATCAGGCCTGCAAAGAAACTGCATTTCACAGGCATTTGGAAGAGATGTTCCCGGTAGGCTGTAAGAGCACTGTGCAGAGCGAGTTGTTTCTTAGCTTCCCAAAGAGCTGGAAGCAAGATGCTGTGGGGCCCAACTCGCCCTTTGGAAAGAAGCCTGCACGTTGTGCCTTTCAGCTCTAGGGCAAAGTAGCACACCCAGAGCAGAAGTCCTACTACAGCCATATCAGGCCTGCAAAGAAACTGCGTTTCACGGGCCTTTGGAAGAGATGTTCCCGGTAGGCTGTAAGAGCACTGTGCAGAGCGAGTTGTTTCTTAGCTTCCCAAAGAGCTGGAAGCAAGATGCTGTGGGGCCCAACTCGCCCTTTGGAAAGAAGCCTGCACGTTGTGCCTTTCAGCTCTAGGGCAATGTAGCACACCCACAGCAGGAGTCCTACTTCAGCCAGATCAGGCCTGCAAAGAAACTGCGTTTCACAGGCCTTTGGAAGAGATGTTCCCGGTAGGCTGTAAGACCACTGTGCAGAGCGAGTTGTTTCTTAGCTTCCCAAAGAGCTGGAAGCAAGATGCTGCGGGGCCCAACTCGCCCTTTGGAAAGAAGCCTGCACGTTGTGCCTTTCAGCTCTAGGGCAATGTAGCACAACCAGAGCAGAAGTCCTACTTCAGCCAGATCAGGCCTGCAAAGAAAGTGCATTTCACAGGCCTTTGGAAGAGATGTTCCCGGTAGGCTGTAAGAGCACTGTGCAGAGCGAGTTGTTTCTTAGCTTCCTAAAGAGCTGGAAGCAAGATGCTGTGGGGCCCAGCTCGCCCTTTGGAAAGAAGCCTGCACGTTGTGCCTTTCAGCTCTAGGGCAATGTAGCACACCCAGAGCAGAAGTGCTACTTCAGCCAGATCAGGCCTGAAAAGAAACTGCGTTTCACAGGCCTTTGGAAGAGATGTTCCCGGTAGGCTGTAAGAGCACTGTGAAGAGCGAGTTGTTTCTTAGCTTCCCAAAGAGCTGGAAGCAAGATTCTTTAGGGCCTCTCTCCAGGTGGATACAAGGTAGGGCCTTGTGCATGGAAGTTCTAGGGCAATGCAGCACACCCAGAGCAGAATTTCTACTTCAGGCAGATCAGGCCTGCAAAGAAACTACTTTTCACGGGCCTTTGGAAGAGATGTTCCCGGTAGTCTGTAAGAGGAATGTGCAGAGCGAGTTGTTTCTTAGCTTCCCAAAGAGCTGGAAGCAAGATGCTGTGGGGCCCAACTCGCCCTTTGGAAAGAAGCCTGCACGTTGTGCCTTTCAGCTCTAGGGCAATGTAGCACACCCAGAGCAGGAGTCCTACTTCAGCCAGGTCAGGCATGCAAAGAAACTGCGTTTCACAGGCCTTTGGAAGAGATGTTCCCGGTAGGCTGTAAGAGCACTGTGCAGAGCGAGTTGTTTCTTAGCTTCCCAAAGAGCTGGAAGCAAGATGCTGTGGGGCCCAACTCGCCCTTTGGAAAGAAGCCTGCACGTTGTGCCTTTCAGCTCTAGGGCAATGTAGCACACCCAGAGCAGGAGTCCTACTTCAGCCAGATCAGGCCTGCAAAGAAACTGCGTTTCACAGGCCTTTGGAAAAGATGTTCCCGGTAGGCTGCAAGAGCACTGTGCACAGCGAGTTGTTTCTTAGCTTGCCAAAGAGCTGGAAGCAAGATGCTGTGAGGCACAACTCGCCCTTTGGAAAGAAGCCTGCACGCTGTGCCTTTCAGCTCTAGGGCAAAGTAGCACACCCAGAGCAGAAGTCCTACTTCAGCCAGATCAGGCCTACAAAGAAACTGCGTTTCACAGGCCTTTGGAAGAGATGTTCCCACTAGGCTGTAAGAGCACTGTGCAGAGCGAGTTGTTTCTTAGCTTCCCAAAGAGCTGGAAGCAAGATGCTGTGGGGCCCAACTCTCCCTTTGGAAAGAAGCCTGCACGTTGTGCCTTTCAGCTCTAGGGCAAAGTAGCACACCCAGAGCAGAAGTCCTACTTCAGCCAGATCAGGCCTGCAAAGAAACTGCGTTTCACAGGCCTTTGGAAGAGATGTTCCCACTAGGCTGTAAGAGCACTGTGCAGAGCGAGTTGTTTCTGAGCTTCCCAAAGAGCTGGAAGCAAGATGCTGTGCGGCCCAACTCGCCCTTTGGAAAGAAGCCTGCACGTTGTGCCTTTCAGCTCTAGGGCAAAGTAGCACACCCAGAGCAGAAGTCCTACTTCAGCCAGATCAGGCCTGCAAAGAAACTGCTTTTCACAGGCCTTTGGAAGAGATGTTCCCGGTAGGCTGTAAGAGCACTGTGCAGAGCTAGTTGTTTCTTAGCTTCCCAAAGAGCTGGAAGCAAGATGCTTTGGGGCCCAACTCGCCCTTTGGAAAGAAGCCTGCACGTTGTGCCTTTCAGCTCTAGGGCAAAGTAGCACACCCAGAGCAGAAGTCCTACTTCAGCCAGATCAGGCCTGCAAAGAAACTGCGTTTCACAGGCCTTTGGAAGAGATGTTCCCACTAGGCTGTAAGAGCACTGTGCAGAGCGAGTTGTTTCTTAGCTTCCCAAAGAGCTGGAAGCAAGATGCTGTGGGGCCCAACTCGCCCTTTGGAAAGAAGCCTGCACGTTGTGCCTTTCAGCTCTAGGGCAAAGTAGCACACCCAGAGCAGAAGTCCTACTTCAGCCAGATCAGGCCTGCAAAGAAACTGCATTTCACAGGCATTTGGAAGAGATGTTCCCGGTAGGCTGTAAGAGCACTGTGCAGAGCGAGTTGTTTCTTAGCTTCCCAAAGAGCTGGAAGCAAGATGCTGTGGGGCCCAACTCGCCCTTTGGAAAGAAGCCTGCACGTTGTGCCTTTCAGCTCTAGGGCAAAGTAGCACACCCAGAGCAGAAGTCCTACTACAGCCATATCAGGCCTGCAAAGAAACTGCGTTTCACGGGCCTTTGGAAGAGATGTTCCCGGTAGGCTGTAAGAGCACTGTGCAGAGCGAGTTGTTTCTTAGCTTCCCAAAGAGCTGGAAGCAAGATGCTGTGGGGCCCAACTCGCCCTTTGGAAAGAAGCCTGCACGTTGTGCCTTTCAGCTCTAGGGCAATGTAGCACACCCACAGCAGGAGTCCTACTTCAGCCAGATCAGGCCTGCAAAGAAACTGCGTTTCACAGGCCTTTGGAAGAGATGTTCCCGGTAGGCTGTAAGACCACTGTGCAGAGCGAGTTGTTTCTTAGCTTCCCAAAGAGCTGGAAGCAAGATGCTGCGGGGCCCAACTCGCCCTTTGGAAAGAAGCCTGCACGTTGTGCCTTTCAGCTCTAGGGTAATGTAGCACAACCAGAGCAGAAGTCCTACTTCAGCCAGATCAGGCCTGCAAAGAAAGTGCATTTCACAGGCCTTTGGAAGAGATGTTCCCGGTAGGCTGTAAGAGCACTGTGCAGAGCGAGTTGTTTCTTAGCTTCCTAAAGAGCTGGAAGCAAGATGCTGTGGGGCCCAGCTCGCCCTTTGGAAAGAAGCCTGCACCTTGTGCCTTTCAGCTCTAGGGCAATGTAGCACACCCAGAGCAGAAGTGCTACTTCAGCCAGATCAGGCCTGAAAAGAAACTGCGTTTCACAGGCCTTTGGAAGAGATGTTCCCGGTAGGCTGTAAGAGCACTGTGAAGAGCGAGTTGTTTCTTAGCTTCCCAAAGAGCTGGAAGCAAGATTCTTTAGGGCCTCTCTCCAGGTGGATACAAGGTAGGGCCTTGTGCATGGAAGTTCTAGGGCAATGCAGCACACCCAGAGCAGAATTTCTACTTCAGGCAGATCAGGCCTGCAAAGAAACTACTTTTCACGGGCCTTTGGAAGAGATGTTCCCGGTAGTCTGTAAGAGGAATGTGCAGAGCGAGTTGTTTCTTAGCTTCCCAAAGAGCTGGAAGCTAGATGCTTTGCTCCCAACTCGCCCTTTGGAAAGAAGACCGCACGTTGTGCCTTTCAGCTCTAGGGCAATGTAGCACACCCAGAGCAGAAGTCCTACGTCAGCCAGATCAGGCCTGCAAAGAAACTGCGTTTCACAGGCCTTTGGAAGAGATGTTCCCGGTAGGCTGTAAGAGCACTGTGCAGAGCGAGTTGTTTCTTAGCTTCCCAAAGAGCTGGAAGCAAGATGCTGTGGGGCCCAACTCGCCCTTTGGAAAGAAGCCTGCACGTTGTGCCTTTCAGCTCTAGGGCAATGTAGCACACCCAGAGCAGGAGTCCTACTTCAGCCAGATCAGGCCTGCAAAGAAACTGCGTTTCACAGGCCTTTGGAAGAGATGTTCCCACTAGGCTGTAAGAGCACTGTGCAGAGCGAGTTGTTTCTTAGCTTCCCAAAGAGCTGGAAGCAAGATGCTGTGGGGCCCAACTCGCCCTTTGGAAAGAAGCCTGCACGTTGTGCCTTTCAGCTCTAGGGCAAAGTAGCACACCCAGAGCAGAAGTCCTACTTCAGCCAGATCAGGCCTGCAAAGAAACTGCATTTCACAGGCATTTGGAAGAGATGTTCCCGGTAGGCTGTAAGAGCACTGTGCAGAGCGAGTTGTTTCTTAGCTTCCCAAAGAGCTGGAAGCAAGATGCTGTGGGGCCCAACTCGCCCTTTGGAAAGAAGCCTGCACGTTGTGCCTTTCAGCTCTAGGGCAATGTAGCACACCCACAGCAGGAGTCCTACTTCAGCCAGATCAGGCCTGCAAAGAAACTGCGTTTCACAGGCCTTTGGAAGAGATGTTCCCGGTAGGCTGTAAGACCACTGTGCAGAGCGAGTTGTTTCTTAGCTTCCCAAAGAGCTGGAAGCAAGATGCTGCGGGGCCCAACTCGCCCTTTGGAAAGAAGACTGCACGTTGTGCCTTTCAGCTCTAGGGCAATGTAGCACACCCAGAGCAGAAGTCCTACTTCAGCCAGATCAGGCCTGCAAAGAAAGTGCATTTCACAGGCCTTTGGAAGAGATGTTCCCGGTAGGCTGTAAGAGCACTGTGCAGAGCGAGTTGTTTCTTAGCTTCCTAAAGAGCTGGAAGCAAGATGCTGTGGGGCCCAGCTCGCCCTTTGGAAAGAAGCCTGCACGTTGTGCCTTTCAGCTCTAGGGCAATGTAGCACACCCAGAGCAGAAGTGCTACTTCAGCCAGATCAGGCCTGAAAAGAAACTGCGTTTCACAGGCCTTTGGAAGAGATGTTCCCGGTAGGCTGTAAGAGCACTGTGAAGAGCGAGTTGTTTCTTAGCTTCCCAAAGAGCTGGAAGCAAGATTCTTTAGGGCCTCTCTCCAGGTGGATACAAGGTAGGGTGTTGTGCATGGAAGTTCTAGGGCAATGCAGCACACCCAGAGCAGAATTTCTACTTCAGGCAGATCAGGCCTGCAAAGAAACTACTTTTCACGGGCCTTTGGAAGAGATGTTCCCGGTAGTCTGTAAGAGGAATGTGCAGAGCGAGTTGTTTCTTAGCTTCCCAAAGAGCTGGAAGCTAGATGCTTTGCTCCCAACTCGCCCTTTGGAAAGAAGACCGCACGTTGTGCCTTTCAGCTCTAGGGCAATGTAGCACACCCAGAGCAGAAGTCCTACTTCAGCCAGATCAGGCCTGCAAAGAAACTGCGTTTCACAGGCCTTTGGAAGAGATGTTCCCGGTAGGCTGTAAGAGCACTGTGCAGAGCGAGTTGTTTCTTATCTTCCCAAAGAGCTGGAAGCAAGATGCTGCGGGGCCCAACTCGCCCTTTGGAAAGAAGCCTGCACGTTGTGCCTTTCAGCTCTAGGGCAATGTAGCACACCCAGAGCAGGAGTCCTACTTCAGCCAGATCAGGCCTGCAAAGAAACTGCGTTTCACAGGCCTTTGGAAAAGATGTTCCCGGTAGGCTGCAAGAGCACTGTGCAGAGCGAGTTGTTTCTTAGCTTGCCCAAGAGCTGGAAGCAAGATGCTGTGACGCCCAACTCGCCCTTTGGAAAGAAGCCTGCACGTTGTGCCTTTCAGCTCTAGGGCAAAGTAGCACATCCAGAGCAGAAGTCCTACTTCAGCCAGATCAGGCCTGCAAAGAAACTGCGTTTCACAGGCCTTTCGAAGACATGTTCCCGGTAGGCTGTAAGAGCACTGTGCAGAGCGTGTTGTTTCTTAGCTTCCCAAAGAGCTGGAAGCAAGATGCTGTGCGGCCCAACTCGCCCTTTGGAAAGAAGCCTGCACGTTGTGCCTTTCAGCTCTAGGGCAATGTAGCACACCCAGAGCAGAAGTCCTACTTCAGCCAGATCAGGCCTGCAAAGAAACTGCGTTTCACAGGTCTTTGGAAGAGATGTTCCCGGTAGGCTGTAAGAGCACTGTGCAGAGCTAGTTGTTTCTTAGCTTCCCAAAGAGCTGGAAGCAAGATGCTTTGGGGCCCAACTCGCCCTTTGGAAAGAAGCCTGCACGTTGTGCCTTTCAGCTCTAGGGCAAAGTAGCACACCCAGAGCAGAAGTCCTACTTCAGCCAGATCAGGCCTGCAAAGAAACTGCGTTTCACAGGCCTTTGGAAGAGATGTTCCCACTAGGCTGTAAGAGCACTGTGCAGAGCGAGTTGTTTCTTAGCTTCCCAAAGAGCTGGAAGCAAGATGCTGTGGGGCCCAACTCGCCCTTTGGAAAGAAGCCTGCACGTTGTGCCTTTCAGCTCTAGGGCAAAGTAGCACACCCAGAGCAGAAGTCCTACTTCAGCCAGATCAGGCCTGCAAAGAAACTGCATTTCACAGGCATTTGGAAGAGATGTTCCCGGTAGGCTGTAAGAGCACTGTGCAGAGCGAGTTGTTTCTTAGCTTCCCAAAGAGCTGGAAGCAAGATGCTGTGGGGCCCAACTCGCCCTTTGGAAAGAAGCCTGCACGTTGTGCCTTTCAGCTCTAGGGCAATGTAGCACACCCACAGCAGGAGTCCTACTTCAGCCAGATCAGGCCTGCAAAGAAACTGCGTTTCACAGGCCTTTGGAAGAGATGTTCCCGGTAGGCTGTAAGAGCACTGTGAAGAGCGAGTTGTTTCTTAGCTTCCCAAAGAGCTGGAAGCAAGATTCTTTAGTTCCTCTCTCCAGGTGGATACAAGGTAGGGCCTTGTGCATGGAAGTTCTAGGGCAATGCAGCACACCCAGAGCAGAATTTCTACTTCAGGCAGATCAGGCCTGCAAAGAAACTACTTTTCACGGGCCTTTGGAAGAGATGTTCCCGGTAGTCTGTAAGAGGAATGTGCAGAGCGAGTTGTTTCTTAGCTTCCCAAAGAGCTGGAAGCTAGATGCTTTGCTCCCAACTCGCCCTTTGGAAAGAAGACCGCACGTTGTGCCTTTCAGCTCTAGGGCAATGTAGCACACCCAGAGCAGAAGTCCTACGTCAGCCAGATCAGGCCTGCAAAGAAACTGCGTTTCACAGGCCTTTGGAAGAGATGTTCCCGGTAGGCTGTAAGAGCACTGTGCAGAGCGAGTTGTTTCTTAGCTTCCCAAAGAGCTGGAAGCAAGATGCTGTGGGGCCCAACTCGCCCTTTGGAAAGAAGCCTGCACGTTGTGCCTTTCAGCTCTAGGGCAATGTAGCACACCCAGAGCAGGAGTCCTACTTCAGCCAGATCAGGCCTGCAAAGAAACTGCGTTTCACAGGCCTTTGGAAGAGATGTTCCCACTAGGCTGTAAGAGCACTGTGCAGAGCGAGTTGTTTCTTAGCTTCCCAAAGAGCTGGAAGCAAGATGCTGTGGGGCCCAACTCGCCCTTTGGAAAGAAGCCTGCACGTTGTGCCTTTCAGCTCTAGGGCAAAGTAGCACACCCAGAGCAGAAGTCCTACTTCAGCCAGATCAGGCCTGCAAAGAAACTGCATTTCACAGGCATTTGGAAGAGATGTTCCCGGTAGGCTGTAAGAGCACTGTGCAGAGCGAGTTGTTTCTTAGCTTCCCAAAGAGCTGGAAGCAAGATGCTGTGGGGCCCAACTCGCCCTTTGGAAAGAAGCCTGCACGTTGTGCCTTTCAGCTCTAGGGCAATGTAGCACACCCACAGCAGGAGTCCTACTTCAGCCAGATCAGGCCTGCAAAGAAACTGCGTTTCACAGGCCTTTGGAAGAGATGTTCCCGGTAGGCTGTAAGACCACTGTGCAGAGCGAGTTGTTTCTTAGCTTCCCAAAGAGCTGGAAGCAAGATGCTGCGGGGCCCAACTCGCCCTTTGGAAAGAAGACTGCACGTTGTGCCTTTCAGCTCTAGGGCAATGTAGCACACCCAGAGCAGAAGTCCTACTTCAGCCAGATCAGGCCTGCAAAGAAAGTGCATTTCACAGGCCTTTGGAAGAGATGTTCCCGGTAGGCTGTAAGAGCACTGTGCAGAGCGAGTTGTTTCTTAGCTTCCTAAAGAGCTGGAAGCAAGATGCTGTGGGGCCCAGCTCGCCCTTTGGAAAGAAGCCTGCACGTTGTGCCTTTCAGCTCTAGGGCAATGTAGCACACCCAGAGCAGAAGTGCTACTTCAGCCAGATCAGGCCTGAAAAGAAACTGCGTTTCACAGGCCTTTGGAAGAGATGTTCCCGGTAGGCTGTAAGAGCACTGTGAAGAGCGAGTTGTTTCTTAGCTTCCCAAAGAGCTGGAAGCAAGATTCTTTAGGGCCTCTCTCCAGGTGGATACAAGGTAGGGTGTTGTGCATGGAAGTTCTAGGGCAATGCAGCACACCCAGAGCAGAATTTCTACTTCAGGCAGATCAGGCCTGCAAAGAAACTACTTTTCACGGGCCTTTGGAAGAGATGTTCCCGGTAGTCTGTAAGAGGAATGTGCAGAGCGAGTTGTTTCTTAGCTTCCCAAAGAGCTGGAAGCTAGATGCTTTGCTCCCAACTCGCCCTTTGGAAAGAAGACCGCACGTTGTGCCTTTCAGCTCTAGGGCAATGTAGCACACCCAGAGCAGAAGTCCTACTTCAGCCAGATCAGGCCTGCAAAGAAACTGCGTTTCACAGGCCTTTGGAAGAGATGTTCCCGGTAGGCTGTAAGAGCACTGTGCAGAGCGAGTTGTTTCTTATCTTCCCAAAGAGCTGGAAGCAAGATGCTGCGGGGCCCAACTCGCCCTTTGGAAAGAAGCCTGCACGTTGTGCCTTTCAGCTCTAGGGCAATGTAGCACACCCAGAGCAGGAGTCCTACTTCAGCCAGATCAGGCCTGCAAAGAAACTGCGTTTCACAGGCCTTTGGAAAAGATGTTCCCGGTAGGCTGCAAGAGCACTGTGCAGAGCGAGTTGTTTCTTAGCTTGCCCAAGAGCTGGAAGCAAGATGCTGTGACGCCCAACTCGCCCTTTGGAAAGAAGCCTGCACGTTGTGCCTTTCAGCTCTAGGGCAAAGTAGCACATCCAGAGCAGAAGTCCTACTTCAGCCAGATCAGGCCTGCAAAGAAACTGCGTTTCACAGGCCTTTCGAAGACATGTTCCCGGTAGGCTGTAAGAGCACTGTGCAGAGCGTGTTGTTTCTTAGCTTCCCAAAGAGCTGGAAGCAAGATGCTGTGCGGCCCAACTCGCCCTTTGGAAAGAAGCCTGCACGTTGTGCCTTTCAGCTCTAGGGCAATGTAGCACACCCAGAGCAGAAGTCCTACTTCAGCCAGATCAGGCCTGCAAAGAAACTGCGTTTCACAGGTCTTTGGAAGAGATGTTCCCGGTAGGCTGTAAGAGCACTGTGCAGAGCTAGTTGTTTCTTAGCTTCCCAAAGAGCTGGAAGCAAGATGCTTTGGGGCCCAACTCGCCCTTTGGAAAGAAGCCTGCACGTTGTGCCTTTCAGCTCTAGGGCAAAGTAGCACACCCAGAGCAGAAGTCCTACTTCAGCCAGATCAGGCCTGCAAAGAAACTGCGTTTCACAGGCCTTTGGAAGAGATGTTCCCACTAGGCTGTAAGAGCACTGTGCAGAGCGAGTTGTTTCTTAGCTTCCCAAAGAGCTGGAAGCAAGATGCTGTGGGGCCCAACTCGCCCTTTGGAAAGAAGCCTGCACGTTGTGCCTTTCAGCTCTAGGGCAAAGTAGCACACCCAGAGCAGAAGTCCTACTTCAGCCAGATCAGGCCTGCAAAGAAACTGCATTTCACAGGCATTTGGAAGAGATGTTCCCGGTAGGCTGTAAGAGCACTGTGCAGAGCGAGTTGTTTCTTAGCTTCCCAAAGAGCTGGAAGCAAGATGCTGTGGGGCCCAACTCGCCCTTTGGAAAGAAGCCTGCACGTTGTGCCTTTCAGCTCTAGGGCAATGTAGCACACCCACAGCAGGAGTCCTACTTCAGCCAGATCAGGCCTGCAAAGAAACTGCGTTTCACAGGCCTTTGGAAGAGATGTTCCCGGTAGGCTGTAAGAGCACTGTGAAGAGCGAGTTGTTTCTTAGCTTCCCAAAGAGCTGGAAGCAAGATTCTTTAGTTCCTCTCTCCAGGTGGATACAAGGTAGGGCCTTGTGCATGGAAGTTCTAGGGCAATGCAGCACACCCAGAGCAGAATTTCTACTTCAGGCAGATCAGGCCTGCAAAGAAACTACTTTTCACGGGCCTTTGGAAGAGATGTTCCCGGTAGTCTGTAAGAGGAATGTGCAGAGCGAGTTGTTTCTTAGCTTCCCAAAGAGCTGGAAGCTAGATGCTTTGCTCCCAACTCGCCCTTTGGAAAGAAGACCGCACGTTGTGCCTTTCAGCTCTAGGGCAATGTAGCACACCCAGAGCAGAAGTCCTACTTCAGCCAGATCAGGCCTGCAAAGAAACTGCGTTTCACAGGCCTTTGGAAGAGATGTTCCCGGTAGGCTGTAAGAGCACTGTGCAGAGCGAGTTGTTTCTTATCTTCCCAAAGAGCTGGAAGCAAGATGCTGCGGGGCCCAACTCGCCCTTTGGAAAGAAGCCTGCACGTTGTGCCTTTCAGCTCTAGGGCAATGTAGCACACCCAGAGCAGGAGTCCTACTTCAGCCAGATCAGGCCTGCAAAGAAACTGCGTTTCACAGGCCTTTGGAAAAGATGTTCCCGGTAGGCTGCAAGAGCACTGTGCAGAGCGAGTTGTTTCTTAGCTTGCCCAAGAGCTGGAAGCAAGATGCTGTGACGCCCAACTCGCCCTTTGGAAAGAAGCCTGCACGTTGTGCCTTTCAGCTCTAGGGCAAAGTAGCACATCCAGAGCAGAAGTCCTACTTCAGCCAGATCAGGCCTGCAAAGAAACTGCGTTTCACAGGCCTTTCGAAGACATGTTCCCGGTAGGCTGTAAGAGCACTGTGCAGAGCGTGTTGTTTCTTAGCTTCCCAAAGAGCTGGAAGCAAGATGCTGTGCGGCCCAACTCGCCCTTTGGAAAGAAGCCTGCACGTTGTGCCTTTCAGCTCTAGGGCAATGTAGCACACCCAGAGCAGAAGTCCTACTTCAGCCAGATCAGGCCTGCAAAGAAACTGCGTTTCACAGGTCTTTGGAAGAGATGTTCCCGGTAGGCTGTAAGAGCACTGTGCAGAGCTAGTTGTTTCTTAGCTTCCCAAAGAGCTGGAAGCAAGATGCTTTGGGGCCCAACTCGCCCTTTGGAAAGAAGCCTGCACGTTGTGCCTTTCAGCTCTAGGGCAAAGTAGCACACCCAGAGCAGAAGTCCTACTTCAGCCAGATCAGGCCTGCAAAGAAACTGCGTTTCACAGGCCTTTGGAAGAGATGTTCCCACTAGGCTGTAAGAGCACTGTGCAGAGCGAGTTGTTTCTTAGCTTCCCAAAGAGCTGGAAGCAAGATGCTGTGGGGCCCAACTCGCCCTTTGGAAAGAAGCCTGCACGTTGTGCCTTTCAGCTCTAGGGCAAAGTAGCACACCCAGAGCAGAAGTCCTACTTCAGCCAGATCAGGCCTGCAAAGAAACTGCATTTCACAGGCATTTGGAAGAGATGTTCCCGGTAGGCTGTAAGAGCACTGTGCAGAGCGAGTTGTTTCTTAGCTTCCCAAAGAGCTGGAAGCAAGATGCTGTGGGGCCCAACTCGCCCTTTGGAAAGAAGCCTGCACGTTGTGCCTTTCAGCTCTAGGGCAATGTAGCACACCCACAGCAGGAGTCCTACTTCAGCCAGATCAGGCCTGCAAAGAAACTGCGTTTCACAGGCCTTTGGAAGAGATGTTCCCGGTAGGCTGTAAGAGCACTGTGAAGAGCGAGTTGTTTCTTAGCTTCCCAAAGAGCTGGAAGCAAGATTCTTTAGTTCCTCTCTCCAGGTGGATACAAGGTAGGGCCTTGTGCATGGAAGTTCTAGGGCAATGCAGCACACCCAGAGCAGAATTTCTACTTCAGGCAGATCAGGCCTGCAAAGAAACTACTTTTCACGGGCCTTTGGAAGAGATGTTCCCGGTAGTCTGTAAGAGGAATGTGCAGAGCGAGTTGTTTCTTAGCTTCCCAAAGAGCTGGAAGCTAGATGCTTTGCTCCCAACTCGCCCTTTGGAAAGAAGACCGCACGTTGTGCCTTTCAGCTCTAGGGCAATGTAGCACACCCAGAGCAGAAGTCCTACGTCAGCCAGATCAGGCCTGCAAAGAAACTGCGTTTCACAGGCCTTTGGAAGAGATGTTCCCGGTAGGCTGTAAGAGCACTGTGCAGAGCGAGTTGTTTCTTAGCTTCCCAAAGAGCTGGAAGCAAGATGCTGTGGGGCCCAACTCGCCCTTTGGAAAGAAGCCTGCACGTTGTGCCTTTCAGCTCTAGGGCAATGTAGCACACCCAGAGCAGGAGTCCTACTTCAGCCAGATCAGGCCTGCAAAGAAACTGCGTTTCACAGGCCTTTGGAAGAGATGTTCCCACTAGGCTGTAAGAGCACTGTGCAGAGCGAGTTGTTTCTTAGCTTCCCAAAGAGCTGGAAGCAAGATGCTGTGGGGCCCAACTCGCCCTTTGGAAAGAAGCCTGCACGTTGTGCCTTTCAGCTCTAGGGCAAAGTAGCACACCCAGAGCAGAAGTCCTACTTCAGCCAGATCAGGCCTGCAAAGAAACTGCATTTCACAGGCATTTGGAAGAGATGTTCCCGGTAGGCTGTAAGAGCACTGTGCAGAGCGAGTTGTTTCTTAGCTTCCCAAAGAGCTGGAAGCAAGATGCTGTGGGGCCCAACTCGCCCTTTGGAAAGAAGCCTGCACGTTGTGCCTTTCAGCTCTAGGGCAATGTAGCACACCCACAGCAGGAGTCCTACTTCAGCCAGATCAGGCCTGCAAAGAAACTGCGTTTCACAGGCCTTTGGAAGAGATGTTCCCGGTAGGCTGTAAGACCACTGTGCAGAGCGAGTTGTTTCTTAGCTTCCCAAAGAGCTGGAAGCAAGATGCTGCGGGGCCCAACTCGCCCTTTGGAAAGAAGACTGCACGTTGTGCCTTTCAGCTCTAGGGCAATGTAGCACACCCAGAGCAGAAGTCCTACTTCAGCCAGATCAGGCCTGCAAAGAAAGTGCATTTCACAGGCCTTTGGAAGAGATGTTCCCGGTAGGCTGTAAGAGCACTGTGCAGAGCGAGTTGTTTCTTAGCTTCCTAAAGAGCTGGAAGCAAGATGCTGTGGGGCCCAGCTCGCCCTTTGGAAAGAAGCCTGCACGTTGTGCCTTTCAGCTCTAGGGCAATGTAGCACACCCAGAGCAGAAGTGCTACTTCAGCCAGATCAGGCCTGAAAAGAAACTGCGTTTCACAGGCCTTTGGAAGAGATGTTCCCGGTAGGCTGTAAGAGCACTGTGAAGAGCGAGTTGTTTCTTAGCTTCCCAAAGAGCTGGAAGCAAGATTCTTTAGGGCCTCTCTCCAGGTGGATACAAGGTAGGGTGTTGTGCATGGAAGTTCTAGGGCAATGCAGCACACCCAGAGCAGAATTTCTACTTCAGGCAGATCAGGCCTGCAAAGAAACTACTTTTCACGGGCCTTTGGAAGAGATGTTCCCGGTAGTCTGTAAGAGGAATGTGCAGAGCGAGTTGTTTCTTAGCTTCCCAAAGAGCTGGAAGCTAGATGCTTTGCTCCCAACTCGCCCTTTGGAAAGAAGACCGCACGTTGTGCCTTTCAGCTCTAGGGCAATGTAGCACACCCAGAGCAGAAGTCCTACTTCAGCCAGATCAGGCCTGCAAAGAAACTGCGTTTCACAGGCCTTTGGAAGAGATGTTCCCGGTAGGCTGTAAGAGCACTGTGCAGAGCGAGTTGTTTCTTATCTTCCCAAAGAGCTGGAAGCAAGATGCTGCGGGGCCCAACTCGCCCTTTGGAAAGAAGCCTGCACGTTGTGCCTTTCAGCTCTAGGGCAATGTAGCACACCCAGAGCAGGAGTCCTACTTCAGCCAGATCAGGCCTGCAAAGAAACTGCGTTTCACAGGCCTTTGGAAAAGATGTTCCCGGTAGGCTGCAAGAGCACTGTGCAGAGCGAGTTGTTTCTTAGCTTGCCCAAGAGCTGGAAGCAAGATGCTGTGACGCCCAACTCGCCCTTTGGAAAGAAGCCTGCACGTTGTGCCTTTCAGCTCTAGGGCAAAGTAGCACATCCAGAGCAGAAGTCCTACTTCAGCCAGATCAGGCCTGCAAAGAAACTGCGTTTCACAGGCCTTTCGAAGACATGTTCCCGGTAGGCTGTAAGAGCACTGTGCAGAGCGTGTTGTTTCTTAGCTTCCCAAAGAGCTGGAAGCAAGATGCTGTGCGGCCCAACTCGCCCTTTGGAAAGAAGCCTGCACGTTGTGCCTTTCAGCTCTAGGGCAATGTAGCACACCCAGAGCAGAAGTCCTACTTCAGCCAGATCAGGCCTGCAAAGAAACTGCGTTTCACAGGTCTTTGGAAGAGATGTTCCCGGTAGGCTGTAAGAGCACTGTGCAGAGCTAGTTGTTTCTTAGCTTCCCAAAGAGCTGGAAGCAAGATGCTTTGGGGCCCAACTCGCCCTTTGGAAAGAAGCCTGCACGTTGTGCCTTTCAGCTCTAGGGCAAAGTAGCACACCCAGAGCAGAAGTCCTACTTCAGCCAGATCAGGCCTGCAAAGAAACTGCGTTTCACAGGCCTTTGGAAGAGATGTTCCCACTAGGCTGTAAGAGCACTGTGCAGAGCGAGTTGTTTCTTAGCTTCCCAAAGAGCTGGAAGCAAGATGCTGTGGGGCCCAACTCGCCCTTTGGAAAGAAGCCTGCACGTTGTGCCTTTCAGCTCTAGGGCAAAGTAGCACACCCAGAGCAGAAGTCCTACTTCAGCCAGATCAGGCCTGCAAAGAAACTGCATTTCACAGGCATTTGGAAGAGATGTTCCCGGTAGGCTGTAAGAGCACTGTGCAGAGCGAGTTGTTTCTTAGCTTCCCAAAGAGCTGGAAGCAAGATGCTGTGGGGCCCAACTCGCCCTTTGGAAAGAAGCCTGCACGTTGTGCCTTTCAGCTCTAGGGCAATGTAGCACACCCACAGCAGGAGTCCTACTTCAGCCAGATCAGGCCTGCAAAGAAACTGCGTTTCACAGGCCTTTGGAAGAGATGTTCCCGGTAGGCTGTAAGAGCACTGTGAAGAGCGAGTTGTTTCTTAGCTTCCCAAAGAGCTGGAAGCAAGATTCTTTAGTTCCTCTCTCCAGGTGGATACAAGGTAGGGCCTTGTGCATGGAAGTTCTAGGGCAATGCAGCACACCCAGAGCAGAATTTCTACTTCAGGCAGATCAGGCCTGCAAAGAAACTACTTTTCACGGGCCTTTGGAAGAGATGTTCCCGGTAGTCTGTAAGAGGAATGTGCAGAGCGAGTTGTTTCTTAGCTTCCCAAAGAGCTGGAAGCTAGATGCTTTGCTCCCAACTCGCCCTTTGGAAAGAAGACCGCACGTTGTGCCTTTCAGCTCTAGGGCAATGTAGCACACCCAGAGCAGAAGTCCTACGTCAGCCAGATCAGGCCTGCAAAGAAACTGCGTTTCACAGGCCTTTGGAAGAGATGTTCCCGGTAGGCTGTAAGAGCACTGTGCAGAGCGAGTTGTTTCTTAGCTTCCCAAAGAGCTGGAAGCAAGATGCTGTGGGGCCCAACTCGCCCTTTGGAAAGAAGCCTGCACGTTGTGCCTTTCAGCTCTAGGGCAATGTAGCACACCCAGAGCAGGAGTCCTACTTCAGCCAGATCAGGCCTGCAAAGAAACTGCGTTTCACAGGCCTTTGGAAGAGATGTTCCCACTAGGCTGTAAGAGCACTGTGCAGAGCGAGTTGTTTCTTAGCTTCCCAAAGAGCTGGAAGCAAGATGCTGTGGGGCCCAACTCGCCCTTTGGAAAGAAGCCTGCACGTTGTGCCTTTCAGCTCTAGGGCAAAGTAGCACACCCAGAGCAGAAGTCCTACTTCAGCCAGATCAGGCCTGCAAAGAAACTGCATTTCACAGGCATTTGGAAGAGATGTTCCCGGTAGGCTGTAAGAGCACTGTGCAGAGCGAGTTGTTTCTTAGCTTCCCAAAGAGCTGGAAGCAAGATGCTGTGGGGCCCAACTCGCCCTTTGGAAAGAAGCCTGCACGTTGTGCCTTTCAGCTCTAGGGCAATGTAGCACACCCACAGCAGGAGTCCTACTTCAGCCAGATCAGGCCTGCAAAGAAACTGCGTTTCACAGGCCTTTGGAAGAGATGTTCCCGGTAGGCTGTAAGACCACTGTGCAGAGCGAGTTGTTTCTTAGCTTCCCAAAGAGCTGGAAGCAAGATGCTGCGGGGCCCAACTCGCCCTTTGGAAAGAAGACTGCACGTTGTGCCTTTCAGCTCTAGGGCAATGTAGCACACCCAGAGCAGAAGTCCTACTTCAGCCAGATCAGGCCTGCAAAGAAAGTGCATTTCACAGGCCTTTGGAAGAGATGTTCCCGGTAGGCTGTAAGAGCACTGTGCAGAGCGAGTTGTTTCTTAGCTTCCTAAAGAGCTGGAAGCAAGATGCTGTGGGGCCCAGCTCGCCCTTTGGAAAGAAGCCTGCACGTTGTGCCTTTCAGCTCTAGGGCAATGTAGCACACCCAGAGCAGAAGTGCTACTTCAGCCAGATCAGGCCTGAAAAGAAACTGCGTTTCACAGGCCTTTGGAAGAGATGTTCCCGGTAGGCTGTAAGAGCACTGTGAAGAGCGAGTTGTTTCTTAGCTTCCCAAAGAGCTGGAAGCAAGATTCTTTAGGGCCTCTCTCCAGGTGGATACAAGGTAGGGTGTTGTGCATGGAAGTTCTAGGGCAATGCAGCACACCCAGAGCAGAATTTCTACTTCAGGCAGATCAGGCCTGCAAAGAAACTACTTTTCACGGGCCTTTGGAAGAGATGTTCCCGGTAGTCTGTAAGAGGAATGTGCAGAGCGAGTTGTTTCTTAGCTTCCCAAAGAGCTGGAAGCTAGATGCTTTGCTCCCAACTCGCCCTTTGGAAAGAAGACCGCACGTTGTGCCTTTCAGCTCTAGGGCAATGTAGCACACCCAGAGCAGAAGTCCTACTTCAGCCAGATCAGGCCTGCAAAGAAACTGCGTTTCACAGGCCTTTGGAAGAGATGTTCCCGGTAGGCTGTAAGAGCACTGTGCAGAGCGAGTTGTTTCTTATCTTCCCAAAGAGCTGGAAGCAAGATGCTGCGGGGCCCAACTCGCCCTTTGGAAAGAAGCCTGCACGTTGTGCCTTTCAGCTCTAGGGCAATGTAGCACACCCAGAGCAGGAGTCCTACTTCAGCCAGATCAGGCCTGCAAAGAAACTGCGTTTCACAGGCCTTTGGAAAAGATGTTCCCGGTAGGCTGCAAGAGCACTGTGCAGAGCGAGTTGTTTCTTAGCTTGCCCAAGAGCTGGAAGCAAGATGCTGTGACGCCCAACTCGCCCTTTGGAAAGAAGCCTGCACGTTGTGCCTTTCAGCTCTAGGGCAAAGTAGCACATCCAGAGCAGAAGTCCTACTTCAGCCAGATCAGGCCTGCAAAGAAACTGCGTTTCACAGGCCTTTCGAAGACATGTTCCCGGTAGGCTGTAAGAGCACTGTGCAGAGCGTGTTGTTTCTTAGCTTCCCAAAGAGCTGGAAGCAAGATGCTGTGCGGCCCAACTCGCCCTTTGGAAAGAAGCCTGCACGTTGTGCCTTTCAGCTCTAGGGCAATGTAGCACACCCAGAGCAGAAGTCCTACTTCAGCCAGATCAGGCCTGCAAAGAAACTGCGTTTCACAGGTCTTTGGAAGAGATGTTCCCGGTAGGCTGTAAGAGCACTGTGCAGAGCTAGTTGTTTCTTAGCTTCCCAAAGAGCTGGAAGCAAGATGCTTTGGGGCCCAACTCGCCCTTTGGAAAGAAGCCTGCACGTTGTGCCTTTCAGCTCTAGGGCAAAGTAGCACACCCAGAGCAGAAGTCCTACTTCAGCCAGATCAGGCCTGCAAAGAAACTGCGTTTCACAGGCCTTTGGAAGAGATGTTCCCACTAGGCTGTAAGAGCACTGTGCAGAGCGAGTTGTTTCTTAGCTTCCCAAAGAGCTGGAAGCAAGATGCTGTGGGGCCCAACTCGCCCTTTGGAAAGAAGCCTGCACGTTGTGCCTTTCAGCTCTAGGGCAAAGTAGCACACCCAGAGCAGAAGTCCTACTTCAGCCAGATCAGGCCTGCAAAGAAACTGCATTTCACAGGCATTTGGAAGAGATGTTCCCGGTAGGCTGTAAGAGCACTGTGCAGAGCGAGTTGTTTCTTAGCTTCCCAAAGAGCTGGAAGCAAGATGCTGTGGGGCCCAACTCGCCCTTTGGAAAGAAGCCTGCACGTTGTGCCTTTCAGCTCTAGGGCAATGTAGCACACCCACAGCAGGAGTCCTACTTCAGCCAGATCAGGCCTGCAAAGAAACTGCGTTTCACAGGCCTTTGGAAGAGATGTTCCCGGTAGGCTGTAAGAGCACTGTGAAGAGCGAGTTGTTTCTTAGCTTCCCAAAGAGCTGGAAGCAAGATTCTTTAGTTCCTCTCTCCAGGTGGATACAAGGTAGGGCCTTGTGCATGGAAGTTCTAGGGCAATGCAGCACACCCAGAGCAGAATTTCTACTTCAGGCAGATCAGGCCTGCAAAGAAACTACTTTTCACGGGCCTTTGGAAGAGATGTTCCCGGTAGTCTGTAAGAGGAATGTGCAGAGCGAGTTGTTTCTTAGCTTCCCAAAGAGCTGGAAGCTAGATGCTTTGCTCCCAACTCGCCCTTTGGAAAGAAGACCGCACGTTGTGCCTTTCAGCTCTAGGGCAATGTAGCACACCCAGAGCAGAAGTCCTACTTCAGCCAGATCAGGCCTGCAAAGAAACTGCGTTTCACAGGCCTTTGGAAGAGATGTTCCCGGTAGGCTGTAAGAGCACTGTGCAGAGCGAGTTGTTTCTTATCTTCCCAAAGAGCTGGAAGCAAGATGCTGCGGGGCCCAACTCGCCCTTTGGAAAGAAGCCTGCACGTTGTGCCTTTCAGCTCTAGGGCAATGTAGCACACCCAGAGCAGGAGTCCTACTTCAGCCAGATCAGGCCTGCAAAGAAACTGCGTTTCACAGGCCTTTGGAAAAGATGTTCCCGGTAGGCTGCAAGAGCACTGTGCAGAGCGAGTTGTTTCTTAGCTTGCCCAAGAGCTGGAAGCAAGATGCTGTGACGCCCAACTCGCCCTTTGGAAAGAAGCCTGCACGTTGTGCCTTTCAGCTCTAGGGCAAAGTAGCACATCCAGAGCAGAAGTCCTACTTCAGCCAGATCAGGCCTGCAAAGAAACTGCGTTTCACAGGCCTTTCGAAGACATGTTCCCGGTAGGCTGTAAGAGCACTGTGCAGAGCGTGTTGTTTCTTAGCTTCCCAAAGAGCTGGAAGCAAGATGCTGTGCGGCCCAACTCGCCCTTTGGAAAGAAGCCTGCACGTTGTGCCTTTCAGCTCTAGGGCAATGTAGCACACCCAGAGCAGAAGTCCTACTTCAGCCAGATCAGGCCTGCAAAGAAACTGCGTTTCACAGGTCTTTGGAAGAGATGTTCCCGGTAGGCTGTAAGAGCACTGTGCAGAGCTAGTTGTTTCTTAGCTTCCCAAAGAGCTGGAAGCAAGATGCTTTGGGGCCCAACTCGCCCTTTGGAAAGAAGCCTGCACGTTGTGCCTTTCAGCTCTAGGGCAAAGTAGCACACCCAGAGCAGAAGTCCTACTTCAGCCAGATCAGGCCTGCAAAGAAACTGCGTTTCACAGGCCTTTGGAAGAGATGTTCCCACTAGGCTGTAAGAGCACTGTGCAGAGCGAGTTGTTTCTTAGCTTCCCAAAGAGCTGGAAGCAAGATGCTGTGGGGCCCAACTCGCCCTTTGGAAAGAAGCCTGCACGTTGTGCCTTTCAGCTCTAGGGCAAAGTAGCACACCCAGAGCAGAAGTCCTACTTCAGCCAGATCAGGCCTGCAAAGAAACTGCATTTCACAGGCATTTGGAAGAGATGTTCCCGGTAGGCTGTAAGAGCACTGTGCAGAGCGAGTTGTTTCTTAGCTTCCCAAAGAGCTGGAAGCAAGATGCTGTGGGGCCCAACTCGCCCTTTGGAAAGAAGCCTGCACGTTGTGCCTTTCAGCTCTAGGGCAATGTAGCACACCCACAGCAGGAGTCCTACTTCAGCCAGATCAGGCCTGCAAAGAAACTGCGTTTCACAGGCCTTTGGAAGAGATGTTCCCGGTAGGCTGTAAGAGCACTGTGAAGAGCGAGTTGTTTCTTAGCTTCCCAAAGAGCTGGAAGCAAGATTCTTTAGTTCCTCTCTCCAGGTGGATACAAGGTAGGGCCTTGTGCATGGAAGTTCTAGGGCAATGCAGCACACCCAGAGCAGAATTTCTACTTCAGGCAGATCAGGCCTGCAAAGAAACTACTTTTCACGGGCCTTTGGAAGAGATGTTCCCGGTAGTCTGTAAGAGGAATGTGCAGAGCGAGTTGTTTCTTAGCTTCCCAAAGAGCTGGAAGCTAGATGCTTTGCTCCCAACTCGCCCTTTGGAAAGAAGACCGCACGTTGTGCCTTTCAGCTCTAGGGCAATGTAGCACACCCAGAGCAGAAGTCCTACTTCAGCCAGATCAGGCCTGCAAAGAAACTGCGTTTCACAGGCCTTTGGAAGAGATGTTCCCGGTAGGCTGTAAGAGCACTGTGCAGAGCGAGTTGTTTCTTATCTTCCCAAAGAGCTGGAAGCAAGATGCTGCGGGGCCCAACTCGCCCTTTGGAAAGAAGCCTGCACGTTGTGCCTTTCAGCTCTAGGGCAATGTAGCACACCCAGAGCAGGAGTCCTACTTCAGCCAGATCAGGCCTGCAAAGAAACTGCGTTTCACAGGCCTTTGGAAAAGATGTTCCCGGTAGGCTGCAAGAGCACTGTGCAGAGCGAGTTGTTTCTTAGCTTGCCCAAGAGCTGGAAGCAAGATGCTGTGACGCCCAACTCGCCCTTTGGAAAGAAGCCTGCACGTTGTGCCTTTCAGCTCTAGGGCAAAGTAGCACATCCAGAGCAGAAGTCCTACTTCAGCCAGATCAGGCCTGCAAAGAAACTGCGTTTCACAGGCCTTTCGAAGACATGTTCCCGGTAGGCTGTAAGAGCACTGTGCAGAGCGTGTTGTTTCTTAGCTTCCCAAAGAGCTGGAAGCAAGATGCTGTGCGGCCCAACTCGCCCTTTGGAAAGAAGCCTGCACGTTGTGCCTTTCAGCTCTAGGGCAATGTAGCACACCCAGAGCAGAAGTCCTACTTCAGCCAGATCAGGCCTGCAAAGAAACTGCGTTTCACAGGCCTTTGGAAGAGATGTTCCCGGTAGGCTGTAAGAGCACTGTGCAGAGCTAGTTGTTTCTTAGCTTCCCAAAGAGCTGGAAGCAAGATGCTTTGGGGCCCAACTCGCCCTTTGGAAAGAAGCCTGCACGTTGTGCCTTTCAGCTCTAGGGCAAAGTAGCACACCCAGAGCAGAAGTCCTACTTCAGCCAGATCAGGCCTGCAAAGAAACTGCGTTTCACAGGCCTTTGGAAGAGATGTTCCCACTAGGCTGTAAGAGCACTGTGCAGAGCGAGTTGTTTCTTAGCTTCCCAAAGAGCTGGAAGCAAGATGCTGTGTGGCCCAACTCGCCCTTTGGAAAGAAGCCTGCACGTTGTGCCTTTCAGCTCTAGGGCAAAGTAGCACACCCAGAGCAGAAGTCCTACTTCAGCCAGATCAGGCCTGCAAAGAAACTGCATTTCACAGGCATTTGGAAGAGATGTTCCCGGTAGGCTGTAAGAGCACTGTGCAGAGCGAGTTGTTTCTTAGCTTCCCAAAGAGCTGGAAGCAAGATGCTGTGGGGCCCAACTCGCCCTTTGGAAAGAAGCCTGCACGTTGTGCCTTTCAGCTCTAGGGCAATGTAGCACACCCACAGCAGGAGTCCTACTTCAGCCAGATCAGGCCTGCAAAGAAACTGCGTTTCACAGGCCTTTGGAAGAGATGTTCCCGGTAGGCTGTAAGAGCACTGTGAAGAGCGAGTTGTTTCTTAGCTTCCCAAAGAGCTGGAAGCAAGATTCTTTAGTTCCTCTCTCCAGGTGGATACAAGGTAGGGCCTTGTGCATGGAAGTTCTAGGGCAATGCAGCACACCCAGAGCAGAATTTCTACTTCAGGCAGATCAGGCCTGCAAAGAAACTACTTTTCACGGGCCTTTGGAAGAGATGTTCCCGGTAGTCTGTAAGAGGAATGTGCAGAGCGAGTTGTTTCTTAGCTTCCCAAAGAGCTGGAAGCTAGATGCTTTGCTCCCAACTCGCCCTTTGGAAAGAAGACCGCACGTTGTGCCTTTCAGCTCTAGGGCAATGTAGCACACCCAGAGCAGAAGTCCTACTTCAGCCAGATCAGGCCTGCAAAGAAACTGCGTTTCACAGGCCTTTGGAAGAGATGTTCCCGGTAGGCTGTAAGAGCACTGTGCAGAGCGAGTTGTTTCTTAGCTTCCCAAAGAGCTGGAAGCAAGATGCTTTGGGGCCCAACTCGCCCTTTGGAAAGAAGCCTGCACGTTGTGCCTTTCAGCTCTAGGGCAATGTAGCACACCCAGAGCAGGAGTCCTATTTCAGCCAGGTCAGGCATGCAAAGAAACTGCGTTTCACAGGCCTTTGGAAGAGATGTTCCCGGTAGGCTGTAAGAGCACTGTGCAGAGCGAGTTGTTTCTTAGCTTCCCAAAGAGCTGGAAGCAAGATGCTGTGGGGCCCAACTCGCCCTTTGGAAAGAAGCCTGCACGTTGTGCCTTTCAGCTCTAGGGCAATGTAGCACACCCAGAGCAGGATTCCTACTTCAGCCAGATCAGGCCTGCAAAGAAACTGCGTTTCACAGGCCTTTGGAAAAGATGTTCCCGGTAGGCTGCAAGAGCACTGTGCAGAGCGAGTTGTTTCTTAGCTTGCCAAAGAGCTGGAAGCAAGATGCTGTGAGGCCCAACTCGCCCTTTGGAAAGAAGCCTGCACGTTGTGCCTTTCAGCTCTAGGGCAATGTAGCACACCCAGAGCAGAAGTCCTACTTCAGCCAGATCAGGCCTGCAAAGAAACTGCGTTTCACAGGCCTTTGGAAGAGATGTTCCCGGTAGGCTGTAAGAGCACTGTGCAGAGCGAGTTGTTTCTTAGCTTCCCAAAGAGCTGGAAGCAAGATGCTGTGGGGCCCAACTCGCCCTTTGGAAAGAAGCCTGCACGTTGTGCCTTTCAGCTCTAGGCAATGTAGCACATCTACAGCAGAAGTCCTACTTCAGCCAGATCAGGCCTGCAAAGAAACTGCGTTTCACAGGCCTTTGGAAGAGATGTTCCCGGTAGGCTGTAAGAGCACTGTGCAGAGCGAGTTGTTTCTTAGCTTCCCAAAGATCTGGAAGCAAGATGCTGTGGGGCCCAACTCGCCCTTTGGAAAGATGCCTGCACGTTGTGCCTTTCAGCTCTAGGGCAATGTACCACACCCAAAGCAGGAGTCCTACTTCAGCCAGGTCAGGCCTGCAAAGAAACTGCGTTTCACAGGCCTTTGGAAGAGATGTTCCCAGTAGGCTGTAAGAGCACTGTGCAGAGCGAGTTGTTTCTTAGCTTCCCAAAGAGCTGGAAGCAAGATGCTGTGGGGCCCAACTCGTCCTTTGGAAAGAAGCCTGCACGTTGTGCCTTTCAGCTCTAGGGCAATGTAGCACACACAGAGCAGGAGTCCTACTTCAGCCAGATCAGGCCTGCAAAGGAACTGCGTTTCACAGGCCTTGGGAAGAGATGTTCCCAGTATGCTGTAAGAGCACTGTGCAGAGCGAGTTGTTTCTTAGCTTCCCAAAGAGCTGGACGCAAGTTGCTGTGGGGCCCAACTCGCCCTTTGGAAAGGAGCCTGCACGTTGTGCCTTTCAGCTCTAGGGCAATGTAGCACACCCAGAGCAGAAGTCCTACTTCAGCCAGATCAGGCCTGCAAAGAAACTGCGTTTCACAGGCCTTTGGAAGAGATGTTCCCGGTAGGCTGTAAGAGCACTGTGCAGAGCGAGTTGTTTCTTAGCTTCCGAAAGAGCTGGAAGCAAGATGCTGTGGGGCCCAACTCGCCCTTTGGAAAGAAGCCTGCACGTTGTGCCTTTCAGCTCTAGGGCAAAGTAGCACACCCAGAGCAGAAGTCCTACTTCAGCCAGATCAGGCCTGCAAAGAAACTGCGTTTCCCAGGCCTTTGGAAGAGATGTTCCCGGTAGGCTGTAAGAGCACTGTGCAGAGCGAGTTGTTTCTTAGCTTCCCAAAGAGCTGGAAGCAAGATGCTGTGGGGCCCAACTCGCCCTTTGGAAAGAAGCCTGCACGTTGTGCCTTTCAGCTCTAGGGCAAAGTGGCACACCCAGAGCAGAAGACCTACTTCAGCCAGATCAGGCCTGCAATGAAACTGCGTTTCACAGGCCTTTGGAAGACATGTTCCCGGTAGGCTGTAAGAGCACTGTGCAGAGCGAGTTGTTTCTTAGCTTCCCAAAGAGCTGGAAGCAAGATGCTGTGGGGCCCAACTCGCCCTTTGGAAAGAAGCCTGCACGTTGTGCCTTTCAGCTCTAGGGCAAAGTAGCAGACCCAGAGCAGAAGTCCTACTTCAGCCAGATCAGGCCTGCAAAGAAACTGCGTTTCACAGGCCTTTGGAAGAGATGTTCCCGGTAGGCTGTAAGAGCACTGTGCAGAGCGAGTTGTTTCTGAGCTTCCCAAAGAGCTGGAAGCAAGATGCTGTGGGGCCCAACTCGCCCTTTGGAAAGAAGCCTGCACGTTGTGCCTTTCAGCTCTAGGGCAAAGCAGCACACCCAGAGCAGAAGTCCTACTTCAGCCAGATCAGGCCTGCAAAGAAACTGCGTTTCACAGGCCTTTGGAAGCGATGTTCCCGGTAGGCTGTAAGAGCACTGTGCAGAGCGAGTTGTTTCTTAGGTTCCCAAAGAGCTGGAAGCAAGATGCTGTGGGGCCCAGCTCGCCCTTTGGAAAGAAGCCTGCACGTTGTGCCTTTCAGCTCTAGGGCAAAGTAGCACACCCAGAGCAGAAGTCCTACTTCAGCCAGATCAGGCCTGCAAAGAAACTGCGTTTCACAGGCCTTTGGAAGAGATGTTCCCGGTAGGCTGTAAGAGCACTGTGCAGAGCGAGTTGTTTCTTAGCTTCCCAAAGAGCTGGAAGCAAGATGCTGTGGGGCCCAACTCGCCCTTTGGAAAGAAGCCTGCACGTTGTGCCTTTCAGCTCTACGGCAAAGTAGCACTCCCAGAGCAGAAGTCCCACTTCAGCCAGATCAGGCCTGCAAAGAAACTGCGTTTCACAGGCCTTTGGAAGAGATCTTCCCGGTACTCTGTAAGAGCACTGTGCAGAGCGAGTTCTTTCTTAGCTTCCCAAAGAGCTGGAAGCAAGCTTTTGTGGGGCCCAACTCGCCTTTGGAAAGAAGCCTGCACGTTGTGCCTTTCAGCTCTAGGGCAAAGTAGCACCCCCAGAGCAGAAGTCCTACTTCAGCCAGATCAGGCCTGCAAAGAAACTGCGTTTCACAGGCCTTTGGAAGACATGCTCCCGGTAGGCTGTAAGAGCACTGTGCAGAGCGAGTTGTTTCTTAGCTTCCCAAAGAGCTGGAAGCAAGATGCTGTGGGGCCCAACTCGCCCTTTGGAAAGAAGCCTGCACGTTGTGCCTTTCAGCTCTAGGGCAAAGTAGCACCCCCAGAGCAGAAGTCCTACTTCAGCCAGATCAGGCCTGCAAAGAAACTGCGTTTCACAGGCCTTTGGAAGAGATGTTCCCGGTAGGCTGTAAGAGCACTGTGCAGAGCGAGTTGTTTCTTAGCTTCCCAAAGAGCTGGAAGCAAGATGCTGTGGGGCCCAACTCGTCCTTTGGAAAGAAGCGTGCACGTTGTGCCTTTCAGCACTAGGCAATGTTGCACACCCAGAGCAGGAGTCCTACTTCAGCCAGATCAGGCCTGCAAAGAAACTGCGTTTCACAGGCCTTTGGAAGAGATGTTCCCGGTAGGCTGTAAGAGCACTGTGCAGAGCGAGTTGTTTCTTAGCTTCCCAAAGATCTGGAAGCAAGATGCTGTGGGGCCCAACTCGCCCTTGGAAAGAAGCCTGCACGTTGTGCCTTTCAGCTCTAGGCAATGTAGCACACCTAGAGCAGAAGTCCTACTTCAGCCAGATCAGGCCTGCAAAGAGACTGCGTTTCACAGGCCTTTGGAAGAGATGTTCCCGGTAGGCTGTAAGAGCACTGTGCAGAGCGAGTTGTTTCTTAGCTTCCCAAAGATCTGGAAGCAAGATGCTGTGGGGCCCAAATCGCCCATTTTGAAAGAAGCCTGCACGTTGTGCCTTTCAGCTCTAGGGCAATGTAGCACACCAAGAGGAGATGTCCTACTTCAACCACATCAGGCCTGCAAAGAAACTGCGTTTCACAGGCCTTTGGAAGAGATGTTCCCGGTAGGCTGTAAGAGCACTGTGCAGAGCGAGTTGATTCATAGCTTCCCAAAGAGCTGGAAGCAAGCTGCTGTCGGGCCCAACTCGTCCTTTGGAAAGAAGCCTGCACGTTGTGCCTTTCAGCTCTAGGGCAATGTAGCACACCCAGAGCAGAAGTGCTACTTCAGCCAGATCAGGCCTGCAAAGAAACTGCGTTTCACAGGCCTTTAGAAGAGATGTTCCCGGTAGGCTGTAAGAGCACTGTGCAGAGCGAGTTGTTTCTTAGCTTCCCAAAGAGCTGGAAGCAAGATGCTGTGGGGCCCAACTCGCCCTTTGGAAAGAAGCCAGCACGTTGTGCCTTTCAGCTCTAGGGCAATGTAGCACACCCAGAGCAGAAGTCCTACTTCAGCCAGATCAGGCCTGCAAAGAAACTGCGTTTCACAGGCCTTTGGAAGAGATGTTCCCGGTAGGCTGTAAGAGCACTGTGCAGAGCGAGTTCTTTCTTAGCTTCCCAAAGAGCTGGAAGCAAGATGCTGTGGGGCCCAACTCGCCCTTTGGAAAGAAGCCTGCACGTTGTGCCTTTCAGCTCTAGGGCAATGTAGCACACACAGAGCAGGAGTCCTACTTCAGGCAGATCAGACCTGCAAAGAAACTGCGTTTCACAGGCCTTTGGAAGAGATGTTCCCGGTACTCTGTAAGAGCACTGTGCAGAGCGAGTTGTTTCTTAGCTTCCCAAAGAGCTGGAAGCAAGATTCTGTGGGGCCCAACTCGCCCTTTGCAAAGAAGCCTGCACGTTGTGCCTTTCAGCTCTAGGGCAATGTAGCACACCCAGAGCAGAAGTCCTACTTCAGCCAGGTCAGGCCTGCAAAGAAACTGCGTTTCACAGGCCTTTGGAAGAGATGTTCCCGGTAGGCTGTAAGAGCACTGTGCAGAGCGAGTTGTTTCTTAGCTTCCCAAAGAGCTGGAAGCAAGATGCTGTGGGGCCCAACTCGTCCTTTGGAAAGAAGCGTGCACGTTGTGCCTTTCAGCACTAGGCAATGTTGCACACCCAGAGCAGGAGTCCTACTTCAGCCAGATAAGGCCTGCAAAGAAACTGCGTTTCACAGGCCTTTGGAAGAGATGTTCCCTGTAGGCTGTAAGAGCACTGTGCAGAGCGAGTTGTTTCTTAGCTTCCCAAAGAGCTGCAAGCAACATGCTGTGGGGCCCAACTCGCCCTTTGGAAAGAAGCCTGCACGTTGTGCCTTTCAGCTCCAGGGCAATGTAGCACACACAGAGCAGAAGTCCTACTTCAGCCAGATCAGGCCTGCAAAGAAACTGCGTTTCACAGGCCTTTGGAAGAGATGTTCCCTGTAGGCTGTAAGAGCACTGTGCAGAGCGAGTTGTTTCTTAGCTTCCCAAAGAGCTGGAAGCAAGATGCAGTGGGGCCCAACTCGCCCTTTTGAAAGAAGCCTGCACGTTGTGCCTTTCAGCTCTAGGGCAATGTAGCACACCAAGAGCAGGAGTCCTACTTCAGCCAGATCAGGCCTGCAAAGAAACTGCGTTTCACAGGCCTTTGGAAGAGATGTTCCCGGTAGGCTGTAAGAGCACTGTGCAGAGCGAGTTGTTTCTTAGCTTCCCAAAGATCTGGAAGCAAGATGCTGTGGGGCCCAACTCGCCCTTTGAAAGAAGCCTGCACGTTGTGCCTTTCAGCTCTAGGCAATGTAGCACACCTAGAGCAGAAGTCCTACTTCAGCCAGATCAGGCCTGCAAAGAAACTGCGTTTCACAGGTCTTTGGAAGAGATGTTCCCGGTAGGCTGTAAGAGCACTGTGCAGAGCGAGTTGTTTCTTAGCTTCCCAAAGAGCTGGAAGCAAGATGCTGTGGGGCCAAAATCGCCCATTTTGAAAGAAGCCTGCACGTTGTGCCTTTCAGCTCTAGGGCAATGTAGCACACCCAGAGCAGAAGTCCTACTTCAGCCAGATCAGCTCTGCAAAGAAACTGCGTTTCACAGGCCTTTGGAAGAGATGTTCCCTGTAGGCTGTAAAAGCACTGTGCAGAGCGAGTTGTTTCTTAGCTTCCCAAAGAGCTGGAAGCAAGATGCTGTGGGGCCCAACTCGCCCTTTGGAAAGAAGCCTGCACGTTGTGCCTTGCAGCTCTAGGGCAATGTAGCACACCCAGAGCAGAAGTCCTACTTCAGCCAGATCCATCCTGCAAAGAAACTGCGTTTCACAGGCCTTTGGAAGAGATGTTCCCGGTAGGCTGCAAGAGCACTGTGCAGAGCGAGTTGTTTCTTAGCTTCCCAAAGAGCTGGAAGCAAGATGCTGTGGGGCCCAACTCGCCCTTGGGAAAGAAGCCTGCACGTTGTGCCTTTCAGCTCTAGGGCAATGTAGCACACCCAGAGCAGGAGTCCTACTTCAGCCAGATCAGGCCTGCAAAGTAACTGCGTTTCACAGGCCTTTGGAAGAGATGTTCCCGGTAGGCTGTAAGAGCACTGTGCAGTGCGAGTTGTTTCTTAGCTTCCCAAAGAGCTGGAAGCAAGATGCTGTGGGGCCCAACTCGCCCTTTGGAAAGAAGCCTGCACGTTGTGCCTTTCAGCTCTAGGGCAATGTAGCACACCAAGAGGAGAAGTCCTACTTCAACCAGATCAGGCCTGCAAAGAAACTGCGTTTCACAGGCCTTTGGAAGAGATGTTCCCGGTAGGGTGTAAGAGCACTGTGCAGAGCGAGTTGATTCTTAGCTTCCCAAAGAGCTGGAAGCAAGATGCTGTGGGGCCCAACTCGCCCTTTGGAAAGAAGCCTGCACGTTGTGACTTTCAGCTTTAGGGCAATGTAGCACACCCAGAGCAGAAGTCCTACTTCAGCCAGATCAGGCCTGCAAAGAAACTGCGTTTCACAGGCCTTTGGAAGAGATGTTCCCTGTAGGCTGTAAGAGCACTGTGCAGAGCGAGTTGTTTCTTAGCTTCCCAAAGATCTGGAAGCATGATGCTGTGGGGCCCAACTCGCCCTTTGGAAAGAAGCCTTCACGTTGTGCCTTTCAGCTCCAGGGCAATGTAGCACACCCAGAGCAGAAGTCCTACTTCAGCCAGATCAGGCCTGCAAAGAAACTGCGTTTCACAGGCCTTTGGAAGAGATGTTCCCGGTAGGCTGTAAGAGCACTGTGCAGAGCGAGTTGTTTCTTAGCTTCCCAAAGAGCTGGAAGCAAGATGCTGTGGGGCCCAACTCGCCCTTTGAAAGAAGCCTGCACGTTGTGCCTTTCAGCTCTAGGCAATGTAGCAAACCTAGAGCAGAAGTCCTACTTGAGCCACATCAGGCCTGCAAAGAGACTGCGTTTCACAGGTCTTTGGAAGAGATGTTCCCGGTAGGCTGTAAGAGCACTGTGCAGAGCGAGTTGTTTCTTAGCTTCCCAAAGGGCTCGAAGCAAGATGCTGTGGGGCCCAAATCGCCCATTTTGAAAGAAGCCTGCACGTTGTGCCTTTCAGCTCTAGGGCAATGTAGCACACCAAGAGGAGAAGTCCTACTTCAACCAGATCAGGCCTGCAAAGAAACTGCGTCTCACAGGCCTTTGGAAGAGATGTTCCCGGTAGGCTGTAAGAGCACTGTGCAGAGCGAGTTGATTCTTAGCTTCCCAAAGATCTGGAAGCAAGATGCTGTGGGGCCCAACTCGTCCTTTGGAAAGAAGCCTGCACGTTGTGCCTTTCAGCTCTAGGGCAATGTAGCACACCCAGAGCAGAAGTGCTACTTCAACCAGATCAGGCCTGCAAAGAAACTGCGTTTCACAGGCCTTTAGAAGAGATGTTCCCGGGAGGCTGTAAGAGCACTGTGCAGAGCGAGTTGTTTCTTAGCTTCCCAAAGAGCTGGAAGCAAGACGCTGTGGGGCCCAACTCGCCCTTTGGAAAGAAGCCAGCACGTTGTGCCTTTCAGCTCTAGGGCAATGTAGCACACCCAGAGCAGAAGTCCTACTTCAGCCAGATCAGGCCTGCAAAGAAACTGCGTTTCACAGGCCTTTGGAAGAGATGTTCCCGGTAGGCTGTAAGAGCACTGTGCAGAGCGAGTTGTTTCTTAGCTTCCCAAAGAGCTGGAAGCAAGATGCTGTGGGGCCCAACTCGCCCTTTGGAAAGAAGCCTGCACGTTGTGCCTTTCAGCTCTAGGGCAATGCAGCACACACAGAGCAGGAGTCCTACTTCAGCCAGATCAGGCCTGCAAAGAAACTGCGTTTCCCAGGCCTTTGGAAGAGATGTTCCCGGTACTCTGTAAGAGCACTGTGCAGAGCGAGTTGTTTCTTAGCTTCCCAAAGAGCTGGAAGCAAGATGCTGTGGGGCCCAACTCGCCCTTTGCAAAGGAGCCTGCACGTTGTGCCTTTCAGCTCTAGGGCAATGTAGCACACCCAGAGCAGAAGTCCTACTTCAGCCAGGTCAGGCCTGCAAAGAAACTGCGTTTCACAGGCCTTTGGAAGAGATGTTCCCCGTAGGCTGTAAGAGCACTGTGCAGAGCGAGTTGTTTCTTAGCTTCCCAAAGAGCTGGAAGCAAGATGCTGTGGGGCCCAACTCGTCCTTTGGAAAGAAGAGTGCACGTTGTGCCTTTCAGCACTAGGCAATGTTGCACACCCAGAGCAGGAGTCCTACTTCAGCCAGATAAGGCCTGCAAAGAAACTGCGTTTCACAGGCCTTTGGAAGAGATGTTCCCTGTAGGCTGTAAGAGCACTGTGCAGAGCGAGTTGTTTCTTAGCTTCCCAAAGAGCTGGAAGCAAGATGCTGTGGGGCCCAACTCGCCCTTTGGAAAGAAGCCTGCACGTTGTGCCTTTCAGCTCTAGGGCAATGTAGCACACCCAGAGCAGAAGTCCTACTTCAGCCAGATCAGGCCTGCAAAGAAACTGCATTTCACAGGCCTTTGGAAGAGATGTTCCCGGTAGGCTGTAAGAGCACTGTGCAGAGCGATTTGTTTCTTAGCTTCCCAAAGAGCTGGAAGCAAGATGCTGTGGGGCCCAACTCGCCCTTTGGAAAGAAGCCTGCACGTTGTGCCTCTCAGCTCTAGGGCAATGTAGGACACCCAGAGCAGAAGTGCTACTTCAGGCAGATCAGGCCTGCAAAGAAACTGCGTTTCACAGGCCTTTAGAAGAGATGTTCCCGGTAGGCTGTAAGAGCACTGTGCAGAGCGAGTTGTTTCTTAGCTTCCCAAAGAGCTGGAAGCAAGATGCTGTGGGGCCCAACTCGCCCTTTGGAAAGAAGCCAGCACGTTGTGCCTTTCAGCTCTAGGGCAATGTAGCACACCCAGAGCAGAAGTCCTACTTCAGCCAGATCAGGCCTGCAAAGAAACTGCGTTTCACAGGCCTTTGGAAGAGATGTTCCCGGTAGGCTGTAAGAGCACTGTGCAGAGCGAGTTGTTTCTTAGCTTCACAAAGAGCTGGAAGCAAGATGCTGTGTGGCCCAACTCGCCCTTTGGAAAGAAGCCTGCACGTTGTGCCTTTCAGCTCTAGGGCAATGTAGCACACACAGAGCAGGAGTCCTACTTCAGCCAGATCAGGCCTGCAAAGAAACTGCGTTTCACAGGCCTTTGGAAGAGATGTTCCCGGTACTCTGTAAGAGCACTGTGCAGAGCGAGTTGTTTCTTAGCTTCCCAAAGAGCTGGAAGCAAGATGCTGTGGGGCCCAACTCGCCCTTTGCAAAGAAGCCTGCACGTTGTACCTGTCAGCTCTAGGGCAATGTAGCACACCCAGAGCAGAAGTCCTGCTTCAGCCAGGTCAGGCCTGCAAAGAAACTGCGTTTCACAGGCCTTTGGAAGAGATGTTCCCGGTAGGCTGTAAGAGCACTGTGCAGAGCGAGTTGTTTCTTAGCTTCCCAAAGAGCTGGAAGCAAGATGCTGTGGGGCCCAACTCGTCCTTTGGAAAGAAGCGTGCACGTTGTGCCTTTCAGCACTAGGCAATGTTGCACACCCAGAGCAGGAGTCCTACTTCAGCCAGATAATGCCTGCAAAGAAACTGCGTTTCACAGGCCTTTGGAAGAGATGTTCCCGGGAGGCTGTAAGAGCACTGTGCAGAGCGAGTTGTTTCTTAGCTTCCCAAAGAGCTGGTAGCAAGATGCTGTGGGGCCCAACTCGCCCTTTGGAAAGAAGCCTGCAAGTTGTGCCTTTCAGCTCAAGGGCAATGTAGCACACCCAGAGCAGCAGTCCTACTTCAGCCAGATCAGGCCTGCAAGGAAACTGCGTTTCACAGGCCTTTGGAAGAGATGTTCCCGGTAGGCTGCAAGAGCACTGTGCAGAGCGAGTTGTTTCTTAGCTTCCCAAAGAGCTGGAAGCAAGATGCTGTGGGGCCCAACTCGCCCTTGGGAAAGAAGCCTGCACGTTGTGCCTTTCAGCTCTAGGGCAATGTAGCACACCCAGAGCAGGAGTCCTACTTCAGCCAGATCAGGCCTGCAAAGAAACTGCGTTTCACAGGCCTTTGGAAGAGATGTTCCCGGTAGGCTGTAAGAGCACTGTGCAGAGCGAGTTGTTTCTTAGCTTCCCAAAGAGCTGGAAGCAAGATGCTGCGGGGCCCAACTCACCCTTTGGAAAGAAGCCTGCACGTTGTGCCTTTCAGCTCTAGGGCAATGTAGCACACCCAGAGCAGAAGTCCTACTTCAGCCAGATCAGGCCTGCAAAGAAACTGCGTTTCACAGGCCTTTGGAAGAGATGTTCCCGGTAGGCTGTAAGAGCACTGTGCAGAGCGAGTTGTTTCTTAGCTTCCTAAAGAGCTGGAAGCAAGATGCTGTGGGGCCCAGCTCGCCCTTTGGAAAGAAGCCTGCACGTTGTGCCTTTCAGCTCTAGGGCAATGTAGCACACCCAGAGCAGAAGTGCTACTTCAGCCAGATCAGGCCTGCAAAGAAACTGCGTTTCACAGGCCTTTGGAAGAGATGTTCCCGGTAGGCTGTAAGAGCTCTGTGAAGAGCGAGTTGTTTCTTAGCTTCCCAAAGAGCTGGAAGCAAGATGCTGTGGGGCCCAGCTCGCCCTTTGGAAAGAAGCCTGCACGTTGTGCCTTTCAGCTCTAGGGCAATGTAGCACACCCAGAGCAGAAGTCCTACTTCAGCCAGGTCAGGCCTGCAAAGAAACTGCGTTTCACAGGCCTTTGGAAGAGATGTTCCCGGTAGGCTGTAAGAGCACTGTGCAGAGCGAGTTGTTTCTTAGCTTCCCAAACAGCTGGAAGCAAGATGCTGCGGGGCCCAACTCGCCCTTTGGAAAGAAGCGTGCACGTTGTGCCTTTCAGCACTAGGCAATGTTGCACACCCAGAGCAGGAGTCCTACTTCAGCCAGATGAGGCCTGCAAAGAAACTGCGTTTCACAGGCCTTTGGAAGAGATGTTCCCGGTAGGCTGTAAGAGCACTGTGCAGAGCGAGTTGTTTCTTAGCTTCCCAAAGAGCTGGAAGCAAGATGCTGTGGGGCCCAACTCGCCCTTTGGAAAGAAGCCTTCACGTTGTGCCTTTCAGCTCCAGGGCAATGTAGCACACCCAGAGCAGAAGTCCTACTTCAGCCAGATCAGGCCTGCAAAGAAACTGCGTTTCACAGGCCTTTGGAAGAGATGTTCCCTGTAGGCTGTAAGAGCACTGTCCAGAGCGAGTTGTTTCTTAGCTTCCCAAAGAGCTGGAAGCAAGATGCTGTGGGGCCCAACTCGCCCTTTGGAAAGAATCCTGCACGTTGTGCCTTGCAGCTCTAGGGTAATGTAGCACACCCAGAGCAGAAGTCCTACTTCAGCCAGATCAGGCCTGCAAAGAAACTGCGTTTCACAGGCCTTTGGAAGAGATGTTCCCGGGAGGCTGCAAGAGCACTGTGCAGAGCGACTTGTTTCTTAGCTTCCCAAAGAGCTGGAAGCAAGATGCTGTGGGGCCCAACTCGCCCTTTGGAAAGAAGCCTGCACGTTGTGCCTTTCAGCTCTAGGGCAATGTAGCACACCCAGAGCAGGAGTCCTACTTCAGCCAGATCAGGCCTGCAAAGAAACTGCGTTTCACAGGCCTTTGGAAGAGATGTTCCCGGTAGGCTGTAAGAAGACTGTGCAGAGCGAGTTGTTTCTTAGCTTCCCAAAGAGCTGGAAGCAAGATGCTGTGGGGCCCAACTCGCCCTTTGGAAAGAAGCCTGCACGTTGTGTCTTTCAGCTCTAGGACAATGTAGCACACCAAGAGGAGAAGTCCTACTTCAACCAGATCAGGCCTGCAAAGAAACTGCGTTTCACAGGCCTTTGGAAGAGATGTTCCCGGTAGGCTGTAAGAGCACTGTGCAGAGCGAGTTGATTCTTAGCTTCCCAAAGAGCTGGAAGCAAGATGCTGCGGGGCCCAACTCGCCCTTTGGAAAGAAGCCTGCACGTTGTGACTTTCAGCTCTAGGGCAATGTAGCACACCCAGAGCAGAAGTCCTACTTCAGCCAGATCAGGCCTGCAAAGAAACTGCGTTTCACAGGCCTTTGGAAGAGATGTTCCCGGTAGGCTGTAAGAGCACTGTGCAGAGCGAGTTGTTTCTTAGCTTCCCAAAGAGCAGGTAGCAAGATGCTGTGGGGCACAACTCGCCCTTTGGAAAGAAGCCTGCACGTTGTGCCTTTCAGCTCTAGGGCAATGTAGCACACCCACAGCAGGAGTCCTACTTCAGCCAGATCAGGCCTGCAAAGAAACTGCGTTTCACAGGCCTTTGGAAGAGATGTTCCCGGTAGGCTGTAAGAAGACTGTGCAGAGCGAGTTGTTTCTTAGCTTCCCAAAGAGCTGGAAGCAAGATGCTGTGGGGCCCAACTCGCCCTTTGGAAAGAAGCCTGCACGTTGTGCCTTTCAGCTCTAGGACAATGTAGCACACCAAGAGGAGAAGTCCTACTTCAACCAGATCAGGCCTGCAAAGAAACTGCGTTTCACAGGCCTTTGGAAGAGATGTTCCCGGTAGGCTGTAAGAGCACTGTGCAGAGCGAGTTGTTTCTTAGCTTCCCAAAGAGCTGGTAGCAAGATGCTGTGGGGCACAACTCGCCCTTTGGAAAGAAGCCTGCACGTTGTGCCTTTCAGCTCTAGGGCAATGTAGCACACCCACAGCAGGAGTCCTACTTCAGCCAGATCAGGCCTGCAAAGAAACTGCGTTTCACAGGCCTTTGGAAGAGATGTTCCCGGTAGGCTGTAAGAGCACTGTGCAGAGCGAGTTGTTTCTTAGCTTCCCAAAGAGCTGGAAGCAAGATGCTGCGGGGCCCAACTCGCCCTTTGGAAAGAAGCCTGCACGTTGTGCCTTTCAGCTCTAGGGCAATGTAGCACACCCAGAGCAGAAGTCCTACTTCAGCCAGATCATGCCTGCAAAGAAACTGCGTTTCACAGGCCTTTGGAAGAGATGTTCCCGGTAGGCTGTAAGAGCACTGTGCAGAGCGAGTTGTTTCTTAGCTTCCTAAAGAGCTGGAAGCATGATGCTGTGGGGCCCAGCTCGCCCTTCGGAAAGAAGCCTGCACGTTGTGCCTTTCAGCTCTAGGGCAATGTAGCACACCCAGAGCAGAAGTGCTACTTCAGCCAGATCAGGCCTGCAAAGAAACTGCGTTTCACAGGCCTTTGGAAGAGATGTTCCCGGTAGGCTGTAAGAGCTCTGTGAAGAGCGAGTTGTTTCTTAGCTTCCCAAAGAGCTGGAAGCAAGATGCTGTGGGGCCCAACTCGCCCTTTGGAAAGAAGCCTGCACGTTGTGCCTTTCAGCTCTAGGGCAATGTAGCACACCCAGAGCAGAAGTCCTACTTCAGCCAGGTCAGGCCTGCAAAGAAACTGCGTTTCACAGGCCTTTGGAAGAGATGTTCCCGGTAGGCTGCAAGAGCACTGTGCAGAGCGAGTTGTTTCTTAGCTTCCCAAAGAGCTGGAAGCAAGATGCTGTGGGGCCCAACTCGCCCTTGGGAAAGAAGCCTGCACGTTGTGCCTTTCAGCTCTAGGGCAATGTAGCACACCCAGAGCAGGAGTCCTACTTCAGCCAGATCAGGCCTGCAAAGAAACTGCGTTTCACAGGCCTTTGGAAGAGATGTTGCCGGTAGGTTGTAAGAGCACTTTGCAGAGCGAGTTGTTTCTTAGCTTCCCAAAGAGCTGGAAGCAAGATGCTGTGGGGCCCAACTCGCCCTTTGGAAAGAAGCCTGCACGTTGTGCCTTTCAGCTCTAGGGCAATGTAGCACACCAAGAGGAGAAGTCCTAATTCAACCAGATCAGGCCTGCAAAGAAACTGCGTTTCACAGGCCTTTGGAAGAGATGTTCCCGGTAGGCTGTAAGAGCACTGTGCAGAGCGAGTTGATTCTTAGCTTCCCAAAGAGCTGGAAGCAAGATGCTGCGGGGCCTAACTCGCCCTTTGGAAAGAAGCCTGCACGTTGTGACTTTCAGCTCTAGGGCAATGTAGCACACCCAGAGCAGAAGTCCTACTTCAGCCAGATCAGGCCTGCAAAGAAACTGCGTTTCACAGGCCTTTGGAAGAGATGTTCCCGGTAGGCTGTAAGAGCACTGTGCAGAGCGAGTTGATTCTTAGCTTCCCAAAGAGCTGGTAGCAAGATGCTGTGGGGCACAACTCGCCCTTTGGAAAGAAGCCTGCACGTTGTGCCTTTCAGCTCTAGGGCAATGTAGCACACCCACAGCAGGAGTCCTACTTCAGCCAGATCAGGCCTGCAAAGAAACTGCGTTTCACAGGCCTTTGGAAGAGATGTTCCCGGTAGGCTGTAAGAGCACTGTGCAGAGCGAGTTGTTTCTTAGCTTCCTAAAGAGCTGGAAGCAAGATGCTGTGGGGCCCAGCTCGCCCTTCGGAAAGAAGCCTGCACGTTGTGCCTTTCAGCTCTAGGGCAATGTAGCACACCCAGAGCAGAAGTGCTACTTCAGCCAGATCAGGCCTGCAAAGAAACTGCGTTTCACAGGCCTTTGGAAGAGATGTTCCCGGTAGGCTGTAAGAGCTCTGTGAAGAGCGAGTTGTTTCTTAGCTTCCCAAAGAGCTGGAAGCAAGATGCTGTGGGGCCCAACTCGCCCTTTGGAAAGAAGCCTGCACGTTGTGCCTTTCAGCTCTAGGGCAATGTAGCACACCCAGAGCAGAAGTCCTACTTCAGCCAGGTCAGGCCTGCAAAGAAACTGCGTTTCACAGGCCTTTGGAAGAGATGTTCCCGTTAGGCTGTAAGAGCACTGTGCAGAGCGAGTTGTTTCTTAGCTTCCCAAAGAGCTGGAAGCAAGATGCTGCGGGGCCCAACTCGCCCATTGGAAAGAAGCGTGCACGTTGTGCCTTTCAGCACTAGGCAATGTTGCACACCCAGAGCAGGAGTCCTACTTCAGCCAGATAAGGCCTGCAAAGAAACTGCGTTTCACAGGCCTTTGGAAGAGATGTTCCCGGTAAGCTGTAAGAGCACTGTGCAGAGCGAGTTGTTTCTTAGCTTCCCAAAGATCTGGAAGCAAGATGCTGTGGGGCCCAACTCGCCCTTTGAAAGAAGCCTGCACGTTGAGCCTTTCAGCTCTAGGCAATGTAGCACACCTAGAGCAGAAGTCCTACTTCCGGCAGATCAGGCCTGCAAAGAGACTGCGTTTCACAGGCCTTTGGAAGAGATGTTCCCGGTAGGCTGTAAGAGCACTGTGCAGAGCGAGTTGTTTCTTAGCTTCCCAAAGAGCTGGAAGCAAGATGCTGTGGGGCCCAACTCGCCCTTTGGAAAGAAGCCTGCACGTTGTGCCTTTCAGCTCTAGGGCAATGTAGCACACCAAGAGGAGAAGTCCTACTTCAACCAGATCAGGCCTGCAAAGAAACTGCGTTTCACAGGCCTTTGGAAGAGATGTTCCCGGTAGGCTGTAAGAGCACTGTGCAGAGCGAGTTGATTCTTAGCTTCCCAAAGAGCTGGAAGCAAGATGCTGTGGGGCCCAACTCGCCCTTTGGAAAGAAGCCTGCACGTTGTGACTTTCAGCTATAGGGCAATGTAGCACACCCAGAGCAGAAGTCCTACTTCAGCCAGATCAGGCCTGCAAAGAAACTGCGTTTCACAGGCCTTTGGAAGAGATGTTCCCGGTAGGCTGTAAGAGCACTGTGCAGAGCGAGTTGTTTCTTAGCTTCCCAAAGAGCTGGTAGCAAGATGCTGTGGGGCCCAACTCGCCCTTTGGAAAGAAGACTGCACCTTGTGCCTTTCAGCTCTAGGGCAATGTAGCACACCTAGAGCAGAAGTGCTACTTCAGCCAGATCAGGCCTGCAAAGAAACTGCGTTTCACAGGCCTTTAGAAGAGATGTTCCCGGTAGGCTGTAAGAGCACTGTGCAGAGCGAGTTGTTTCTTAGCTTCCCAAAGAGCTGGAAGCAAGATGCTGTGGGGCCCAGCTCGCCCTTTGGAAAGAAGCCTGCACGTTTTGCCTTGCAGCTCCAGGGCAATGTAGCACACCCAGAGCAGAAGTCCTACTTCAGCCAGATCCATCCTGCAAAGAAACAGCGTTTCACAGGCCTTTGGAAGAGATGTTCCCGGTAGGCTGCAAGAGCACTGTGCAGAGCGAGTTGTTTCTTAGCTTCCCAAAGAGCTGGAAGCAAGATGCTGTGGGGCCCAACTCGCCCTTGGGAAAGAAGCCTGCACGTTGTGCCTTTCAGCTCTAGGGCAATGTAGCACACCCAGAGCAGGAGTCCTACTTCAGCCAGATCAGGCCTGCAAAGAAACTGCGTTTCACAGGCCTTTGGAAGAGATGTTCCCGGTAGGTTGTAAGAGCACTTTGCAGAGCGAGTTGTTTCTTAGCTTCCCAAAGAGCTGGAAGCAAGATGCTGTTGGGCCCAACTCGCCCTTTGGAAAGAAGCCTGCACGTTGTGCCTTTCAGCTCTAGGGCAATGTAGCACACCAAGAGGAGAAGTCCTAATTCAACCAGATCAGGCCTGCAAAGAAACTGCGTTTCACAGGCCTTTGGAAGAGATGTTCCCGGTAGGCTGTAAGAGCACTGTGCAGAGCGAGTTGATTCTTAGCTTCCCAAAGAGCTGGAAGCAAGATGCTGCGGGGCCTAACTCGCCCTTTGGAAAGAAGCCTGCACGTTGTGACTTTCAGCTCTAGGGCAATGTAGCACACCCAGAGCAGAAGTCCTACTTCAGCCAGATCAGGCCTGCAAAGAAACTGCGTTTCACAGGCCTTTGGAAGAGATGTTCCCTGTAGGCTGTAAGAGCACTGTGCAGAGCGAGTTGTTTCTTAGCTTCCCAAAGAGCGGGTAGCAAATGCTGTGGGGCCCAACTCGCCCTTTGGAAAGAAGCCTGCACGTTGTGCCTTTCAGCTCTAGGGCAATGTAGCACACCCACAGCAGGAGTCCTACTTCAGCCAGATCAGGCCTGCAAAGAAACTGCGTTTCACAGGCCTTTGGAAGAGATGTTCCCGGTAGGCTGTAAGAGCACTGTGCAGAGCGAGTTGTTTCTTAGCTTCCCAAAGAGCTGGAAGCAAGATGCTGCGGGGCCCAACTCGCCCTTTGGAAAGAAGCCTGCACGTTGTGCCTTTCAGCTCTAGGGCAAAGTAGCACACCCAGAGCAGAAGTCCTACTTCAGCCAGATCAGGCCTGCAAAGAAACTGCGTTTCACAGGCCTTTGGAAGAGATGTTCCCGGTAGGCTGTAAGAGCACTGTGCAGAGCGAGTTGTTTCTTAGCTTCCCAAAGATCTGGACGCAAGATGCTGTGGGGCCCAACTCGCCCTTTGAAAGAAGCCTGCACGTTGGGCCTTTCAGCTCTAGGCAATGTAGCACACCTAGAGCAGAAGTCCTACTTCAGGCAGATCAGGCCTGCAAAGAGACTGCGTTTCACAGGCCTTTGGAAGAGATGTTCCCGGTAGGCTGTAAGAGCACTGTGCAGAGCGAGTTGTTTCTTAGCTTCCCAAAGAGCTGGAAGCAAGATGCTGTGGGGCCCAACTCGCCCTTTGGAAAGAAGCCTGCACGTTGTGCCTTTCAGCTCTAGGGCAATGTAGCACACCAAGAGGAGAAGTCCTACTTCAACCAGATCAGGCCTGCAAAGAAACTGCGTTTCACAGGCCTTTGGAAGAGATGTTCCCGGTAGGCTGTAAGAGCACTGTGCAGAGCGAGTTGATTCTTAGCTTCCCAAAGAGCTGGAAGCAAGATGCTGTGGGGCCCAACTCGCCCTTGGGAAAGAAGCCTGCACGTTGTGCCTTTCAGCTCTAGGGCAATGTAGCACACCCAGAGCAGGAGTCCTACTTCAGCCAGATCAGGCCTGCAAAGAAACTGCGTTTCACAGGCCTTTGGAAGAGATGTTCCCGGTAGGTTGTAAGAGCACTTTGCAGAGCGAGTTGTTTCTTAGCTTCCCAAAGAGCTGGAAGCATGATGCTGTGGGGCCCAACTCGCCCTTTGGAAAGAAGCCTGCACGTTGTGCCTTTCAGCTCTAGGGCAATGTAGCACACCAAGAGGAGAAGTCCTAATTCAACCAGATCAGGCCTGCAAAGAAACTGCGTTTCACAGGCCTTTGGAAGAGATGTTCCCGGTAGGCTGTAAGAGCACTGTGCAGAGCGAGTTGATTCTTAGCTTCCCAAAGAGCTGGAAGCAAGATGCTGCGGGGCCCAACTCGCCCTTTGGAAAGAAGCCTGCACGTTGTGACTTTCAGCTCTAGGGCAATGTAGCACACCCAGAGCAGAAGTCCTACTTCAGCCAGATCAGGCCTGCAAAGAAACTGCGTTTCACAGGCCTTTGGAAGAGATGTTCCCTGTAGGCTGTAAGAGCACTGTGCAGAGCGAGTTGTTTCTTAGCTTCCCAAAGAGCGGGTAGCAAGATGCTGTGGGGCCCAACTCGCCCTTTGGAAAGAAGCCTGCACGTTGTGCCTTTCAGCTCTAGGGCAATGTAGCACACCCACAACAGGAGTCCTACTTCAGCCAGATCAGGCCTGCAAAGAAACTGCGTTTCACAGGCCTTTGGAAGAGATGTTCCCGGTAGGCTGTAAGACCACTGTGCAGAGCGAGTTGTTTCTTAGCTTCCTAAAGAGCTGGAAGCAAGATGCTGTGGGGCCCAGCTCGCCCTTTGGAAAGAAGCCTGCACGTTGTGCCTTTCAGCTCTAGGGCAATGTAGCACACCCAGAGCAGAAGTGCTACTTCAGCCAGATCAGGCCTGCAAAGAAACTGCGTTTCACAGGCCTTTGGAAGAGATGTTCCCGGTAGGCTGTAAGAGCACTGTGAAGAGCGAGTTGTTTCTTAGCTTCCCAAAGAGCTGGAAGCAAGATTCTTTAGGGCCTCTCTCCAGGTGGATACAAGGTAGGGCCTTGTGCATGGAAGTTCTAGGGCAATGCAGCACACCCAGAGCAGAATTTCTACTTCAGGCAGATCAGGCCTGCAAAGAAACTACTTTTCACGGGCCTTTGGAAGAGATGTTCCCGGTAGTCTGTAAGAGGAATGTGCAGAGCGAGTTGTTTCTTAGCTTCCCAAAGAGCTGGAAGCAAGATGCTGTGGGGCCCAACTCGCCCTTTGGAAAGAAGCCTGCACGTTGTGCCTTTCAGCTCTAGGGCAATGTAGCACACCCAGAGCAGGAGTCCTACTTCAGCCAGGTCAGGCATGCAAAGAAACTGCGTTTCACAGGCCTTTGGAAGAGATGTTCCCGGTAGGCTGTAAGAGCACTGTGCAGAGCGAGTTGTTTCTTAGCTTCCCAAAGAGCTGGAAGCAAGATGCTGTGGGGCCCAACTCGCCCTTTGGAAAGAAGCCTGCACGTTGTGCCTTTCAGCTCTAGGGCAATGTAGCACACCCAGAGCAGGAGTCCTACTTCAGCCAGATCAAGCCTGCAAAGAAACTGCGTTTCACAGGCCTTTGGAAAAGATGTTCCCGGTAGGCTGCAAGAGCACTGTGCAGAGCGAGTTGTTTCTTAGCTTGCCAAAGAGCTGGAAGCAAGATGCTGTGAGGCACAACTCGCCCTTTGGAAAGAGGCCTGCACGCTGTGCCTTTCAGCTCTAGGGCAAAGTAGCACACCCAGAGCAGAAGTCCTACTTCAGCCAGATCAGGCCTACAAAGAAACTGCGTTTCACAGGCCTTTGGAAGAGATGTTCCCACTAGGCTGTAAGAGCACTGTGCAGAGCGAGTTGTTTCTTAGCTTCCCAAAGAGCTGGAAGCAAGATGCTGTGGGGCCCAACTCTCCCTTTGGAAAGAAGCCTGCACGTTGTGCCTTTCAGCTCTAGGGCAAAGTAGCACACCCAGAGCAGAAGTCCTACTTCAGCCAGATCAGGCCTGCAAAGAAACTGCGTTTCACATGCCTTTGGAAGACATGTTCCCGGTAGGCTGTAAGAGCACTGTGCAGAGCGAGTTGTTTCTGAGCTTCCCAAAGAGCTGGAAGCCAGATGCTGTGCGGCCCAACTCTCCCTTTGGAAAGAAGCCTGCACGTTGTGCCTTTCAGCTCTAGGGCAAAGTAGCACACCCAGAGCAGAAGTCCTACTTCAGCCAGATCAGGCCTGCAAAGAAACTGCGTTTCACAGGCCTTTGGAAGAGATGTTCCCGGTAGGCTGTAAGAGCACTGTGCAGAGCTAGTTGTTTCTTAGCTTCCCAAAGAGCTGGAAGCAAGATGCTTTGGGGCCCAACTCGCCCTTTGGAAAGAAGCCTGCACGTTGTGCCTTTCAGCTCTAGGGCAAAGTAGCACACCCAGAGCAGAAGTCCTACTTCAGCCAGATCAGGCCTGCAAAGAAACTGCGTTTCACAGGCCTTTGGAAGAGATGTTCCCACTAGGCTGTAAGAGCACTGTGCAGAGCGAGTTGTTTCTTAGCTTCCCAAAGAGCTGGAAGCAAGATGCTGTGGGGCCCAACTCGCCCTTTGGAAAGAAGCCTGCACGTTGTGCCTTTCAGCTCTAGGGCAAAGTAGCACACCCAGAGCAGAAGTCCTACTTCAGCCAGATCAGGCCTGCAAAGAAACTTCATTTCACAGGCATTTGGAAGAGATGTTCCCGGTAGGCTGTAAGAGCACTGTGCAGAGCGAGTTGTTTCTTAGCTTCCCAAAGAGCTGGAAGCAAGATGCTGTGGGGCCCAACTCGCCCTTTGGAAAAAAGCCTGCACGTTGTGCCTTTCAGCTCTAGGGCAAAGTAGCACACCCAGAGCAGAAGTCCTACTACAGCCATATCAGGCCTGCAAAGAAACTGCGTTTCACGGGCCTTTGGAAGAGATGTTCCCGGTAGGCTGTAAGAGCACTGTGCAGAGCGAGTTGTTTCTTAGCTTCCCAAAGAGCTGGAAGCAAGATGCTGTGGGGCCCAACTCGCCCTTTGGAAAGAAGCCTGCACGTTGTGCCTTTCAGCTCTAGGGCAATGTAGCACACCCACAGCAGGAGTCCTACTTCAGCCAGATCAGGCCTGCAAAGAAACTGCGTTTCACAGGCCTTTGGAAGAGATGTTCCCGGTAGGCTGTAAGACCACTGTGCAGAACGAGTTGTTTCTTAGCTTCCCAAAGAGCTGGAAGCAAGATGCTGCGGGGCCCAACTCGCCCTTTGGAAAGAAGCCTGCACGTTGTGCCTTTCAGCTCTAGGGCAATGTAGCACACCCAGAGCAGAAGTCCTACTTCAGCCAGATCAGGCCTGCAAAGAAAGTGCATTTCACAGGCCTTTGGAAGAGATGTTCCCGGTAGGCTGTAAGAGCACTGTGCAGAGCGAGTTGTTTCTTAGCTTCCTAAAGAGCTGGAAGCAAGATGCTGTGGGGCCCAGCTCGCCCTTTGGAAAGAAGCCTGCACGTTGTGCCTTTCAGCTCTAGGGCAATGTAGCACACCCAGAGCAGAAGTGCTACTTCAGCCAGATCAGGCCTGAAAAGAAACTGCGTTTCACAGGCCTTTGGAAGAGATGTTCCCGGTAGGCTGTAAGAGCACTGTGAAGAGCGAGTTGTTTCTTAGCTTCCCAAAGAGCTGGAAGCAAGATTCTTTAGGGCCTCTCTCCAGGTGGATACAAGGTAGGGCCTTGTGCATGGAAGTTCTAGGGCAATGCAGCACACCCAGAGCAGAATTTCTACTTCAGGCAGATCAGGCCTGCAAAGAAACTACTTTTCACGGGCCTTTGGAAGAGATGTTCCCGGTAGTCTGTAAGAGGAATGTGCAGAGCGAGTTGTTTCTTAGCTTCACAAAGAGCTCTAAGCAAGATGCTGTGGGGCCCAACTCGCCCTTTGGAAAGAAGCCTGCACGTTGTGCCTTTCAGCTCTAGGGCAATGTAGCACACCCAGAGCAGGAGTCCTACTTCAGCCAGGTCAGGCATGCAAAGAAACTGCGTTTCACAGGCCTTTGGAAGAGATGTTCCCGGTAGGCTGTAAGAGCACTGTGCAGAGCGAGTTGTTTCTTAGCTTCCCAAAGAGCTGGAAGCAAGATGCTGTGGGGCCCAACTCGCCCTTTGGAAAGAAGCCTGCACGTTGTGCCTTTCAGCTCTAGGGCAATGTAGCACACCCAGAGCAGGAGTCCTACTTCAGCCAGATCAGGCCTGCAAAGAAACTGCGTTTCACAGGCCTTTGGAAAAGATGTTCCCGGTAGGCTGCAAGAGCACTGTGCACAGCGAGTTGTTTCTTAGCTTGCCAAAGAGCTGGAAGCAAGATGCTGTGAGGCACAACTCGCCCTTTGGAAAGAAGCCTGCACGCTGTGCCTTTCAGCTCTAGGGCAAAGTAGCACACCCAGAGCAGAAGTCCTACTTCAGCCAGATCAGGCCTACAAAGAAACTGCGTTTCACAGGCCTTTGGAAGAGATGTTCCCACTAGGCTGTAAGAGCACTGTGCAGAGCGAGTTGTTTCTTAGCTTCCCAAAGAGCTGGAAGCAAGATGCTGTGGGGCCCAACTCTCCCTTTGGAAAGAAGCCTGCACGTTGTGCCTTTCAGCTCTAGGGCAAAGTAGCACACCCAGAGCAGAAGTCCTACTTCAGCCAGATCAGGCCTGCAAAGAAACTGCATTTCACATGCCTTTGGAAGACATGTTCCCGGTAGGCTGTAAGAGCACTGTGCAGAGCGAGTTGTTTCTGAGCTTCCCAAAGAGCTGGAAGCAAGATGCTGTGCGGCCCAACTCGCCCTTTGGAAAGAAGCCTGCACGTTGTGCCTTTCAGCTCTAGGGCAAAGTAGCACACCCAGAGCAGAAGTCCTACTTCAGCCAGATCAGGCCTGCAAAGAAACTGCGTTTCACAGGCCTTTGGAAGAGATGTTCCCGGTAGGCTGTAAGAGCACTGTGCAGAGCTAGTTGTTTCTTAGCTTCCCAAAGAGCTGGAAGCAAGATGCTTTGGGGCCCAACTCGCCCTTTGGAAAGAAGCCTGCACGTTGTGCCTTTCAGCTCTAGGGCAAAGTAGCACACCCAGAGCAGAAGTCCTACTTCAGCCAGATCAGGCCTGCAAAGAAACTGCGTTTCACAGGCCTTTGGAAGAGATGTTCCCACTAGGCTGTAAGAGCACTGTGCAGAGCGAGTTGTTTCTTAGCTTCCCAAAGAGCTGGAAGCAAGCTGCTGTGGGGCCCAACTCGTCCTTTGGAAAGAAGCCTGCACGTTGTGCCTTTCAGCTCTAGGGCAAAGTAGCACACCCAGAGCAGAAGTCCTACTTCAGCCAGATCAGGCCTGCAAAGAAACTGCGTTTCACAGGCCTTTGGAAGAGATGTTCCCACTAGGCTGTAAGAGCACTGTGCAGAGCGAGTTGTTTCTTAGCTTCCCAAAGAGCTGGAAGCAAGATGCTGTGGGGCCCAACTCGCCCTTTGGAAAGAAGCCTGCACGTTGTGCCTTTCAGCTCTAGGGCAAAGTAGCACACCCAGAGCAGAAGTCCTACTACAGCCATATCAGGCCTGCAAAGAAACTGCGTTTCACGGGCCTTTGGAAGAGATGTTCCCGGTAGGCTGTAAGAGCACTGTGCAGAGCGAGTTGTTTCTTAGCTTCCCAAAGAGCTGGAAGCAAGATGCTGTGGGGCCCAACTCGCCCTTTGGAAAGAAGCCTGCACGTTGTGCCTTTCAGCTCTAGGGCAATGTAGCACACCCACAGCAGGAGTCCTACTTCAGCCAGATCAGGCCTGCAAAGAAACTGCGTTTCACAGGCCTTTGGAAGAGATGTTCCCGGTAGGCTGTAAGACCACTGTGCAGAGCGAGTTGTTTCTTAGCTTCCCAAAGAGCTGGAAGCAAGATGCTGCGGGGCCCAACTCGCCCTTTGGAAAGAAGCCTGCACGTTGTGCCTTTCAGCTCTAGGGCAATGTAGCACAACCAGAGCAGAAGTCCTACTTCAGCCAGATCAGGCCTGCAAAGAAAGTGCATTTCACAGGCCTTTGGAAGAGATGTTCCCGGTAGGCTGTAAGAGCACTGTGCAGAGCGAGTTGTTTCTTAGCTTCCTAAAGAGCTGGAAGCAAGATGCTTTGGGGCCCAGCTCGCCCTTTGGAAAGAAGCCTGCACGTTGTGCCTTTCAGCTCTAGGGCAATGTAGCACACCCAGAGCAGAAGTGCTACTTCAGCCAGATCAGGCCTGAAAAGAAACTGCGTTTCACAGGCCTTTGGAAGAGATGTTCCCGGTAGGCTGTAAGAGCACTGTGAAGAGCGAGTTGTTTCTTAGCTTCCCAAAGAGCTGGAAGCAAGATTCTTTAGGGCCTCTCTCCAGGTGGATACAAGGTAGGGCCTTGTGCATGGAAGTTCTAGGGCAATGCAGCACACCCAGAGCAGAATTTCTACTTCAGGCAGATCAGGATTGGAAAGAAACTACTTTTCACGGGCCTTTGGAAGAGATGTTCCCGGTAGTCTGTAAGAGGAATGTGCAGAGCGAGTTGTTTCTTAGCTTCCCAAAGAGCTGGAAGCTAGATGCTTTGCTCCCAACTCGCCCTTTGGAAAGAAGACCGCACGTTGTGCCTTTCAGCTCTAGGGCAATGTAGCACACCCAGAGCAGAAGTCCTACGTCAGCCAGATCAGGCCTGCAAAGAAACTGCGTTTCACAGGCCTTTGGAAGAGATGTTCCCGGTAGGCTGTAAGAGCACTGTGCAGAGCGAGTTGTTTCTTAGCTTCCCAAAGAGCTGGAAGCAAGATGCTGTGGGGCCCAACTCGCCCTTTGGAAAGAAGCCTGCACGTTGTGCCTTTCAGCTCTAGGGCAATGTAGCACACCCAGAGCAGGAGTCCTACTTCAGCCAGATCAGGCCTGCAAAGAAACTGCGTTTCACAGGCCTTTGGAAAAGATGTTCCCGGTAGGCTGCAAGAGCACTGTGCAGAGCGAGTTGTTTCTTAGCTTGCCCAAGAGCTGGAAGCAAGATGCTGTGACGCCCAACTCGCCCTTTGGAAAGAAGCCTGCACGTTGTGCCTTTCAGCTATAGGGCAAAGTAGCACACCCAGAGCAGAAGTCCTACTTCAGCCAGATCAGGCCTGCAAAGAAACTGCGTTTCACAGGCCTTTCGAAGACATGTTCCCGGTAGGCTGTAAGAGCACTGTGCAGAGCGTGTTGTTTCTTAGCTTCCCAAAGAGCTGGAAGCAAGATGCTGTGCGGCCCAACTCGCCCTTTGGAAAGAAGCCTGCACGTTGTGCCTTTCAGCTCTAGGGCAATGTAGCACACCCAGAGCAGAAGTCCTACTTCAGCCAGATCAGGCCTGCAAAGAAACTGCGTTTCACAGGCCTTTGGAAGAGATGTTCCCGGTAGGCTGTAAGAGCACTGTGCAGAGCTAGTTGTTTCTTAGCTTCCCAAAGAGCTGGAAGCAAGATGCTTTGGGGCCCAACTCGCCCTTTGGAAAGAAGCCTGCACGTTGTGCCTTTCAGCTCTAGGGCAAAGTAGCACACCCAGAGCAGAAGTCCTACTTCAGCCAGATCAGGCCTGCAAAGAAACTGCGTTTCACAGGCCTTTGGAAGAGATGTTCCCACTAGGCTGTAAGAGCACTGTGCAGAGCGAGTTGTTTCTTAGCTTCCCAAAGAGCTGGAAGCAAGATGCTGTGGGGCCCAACTCGCCCTTTGGAAAGAAGCCTGCACGTTGTGCCTTTCAGCTCTAGGGCAAAGTAGCACACCCAGAGCAGAAGTCCTACTTCAGCCAGATCAGGCCTGCAAAGAAACTGCATTTCACAGGCATTTGGAAGAGATGTTCCCGGTAGGCTGTAAGAGCACTGTGCAGAGCGAGTTGTTTCTTAGCTTCCCAAAGAGCTGGAAGCAAGATGCTGTGGGGCCCAACTCGCCCTTTGGAAAGAAGCCTGCACGTTGTGCCTTTCAGCTCTAGGGCAATGTAGCACACCCACAGCAGGAGTCCTACTTCAGCCAGATCAGGCCTGCAAAGAAACTGCGTTTCACAGGCCTTTGGAAGAGATGTTCCCGGTAGGCTGTAAGAGCACTGTGAAGAGCGAGTTGTTTCTTAGCTTCCCAAAGAGCTGGAAGCAAGATTCTTTAGTTCCTCTCTCCAGGTGGATACAAGGTAGGGCCTTGTGCATGGAAGTTCTAGGGCAATGCAGCACACCCAGAGCAGAATTTCTACTTCAGGCAGATCAGGCCTGCAAAGAAACTACTTTTCACGGGCCTTTGGAAGAGATGTTCCCGGTAGTCTGTAAGAGGAATGTGCAGAGCGAGTTGTTTCTTAGCTTCCCAAAGAGCTGGAAGCTAGATGCTTTGCTCCCAACTCGCCCTTTGGAAAGAAGACCGCACGTTGTGCCTTTCAGCTCTAGGGCAATGTAGCACACCCAGAGCAGAAGTCCTACTTCAGCCAGATCAGGCCTGCAAAGAAACTGCGTTTCACAGGCCTTTGGAAGAGATGTTCCCGGTAGGCTGTAAGAGCACTGTGCAGAGCGAGTTGTTTCTTAGCTTCCCAAAGAGGTGGAAGCAAGATGCTTTGGGGCCCAACTCGCCCTTTGGAAAGAAGCCTGCACGTTGTGCCTTTCAGCTCTAGGGCAATGTAGCACACCCAGAGCAGGAGTCCTATTTCAGCCAGGTCAGGCATGCAAAGAAACTGCGTTTCACAGGCCTTTGGAAGAGATGTTCCCTGTAGGCTGTAAGAGCACTGTGCAGAGCGAGTTGTTTCTTAGCTTCCCAAAGAGCTGGAAGCAAGATTCTTTAGGGCCTCTCTCCAGGTGGATACAAGGTAGGGCCTTGTGCATGGAAGTTCTAGGGCAATGCAGCACACCCAGAGCAGAATTTCTACTTCAGGCAGATCAGGCCTCCAAAGAAACTACTTTTCACGGGCCTTTGGAAGAGATGTTCCCGGTAGTCTGTAAGAGGAATGTGCAGAGCGAGTTGTTTCTTAGCTTCCCAAAGAGCTGGAAGCAAGATGCTGTGGGGCCCAACTCGCCCTTTGGAAAGAAGCCTGCACGTTGTGCCTTTCAGCTCTAGGGCAATGTAGCACACCCAGAGCAGGAGTCCTACTTCAGCCAGGTCAGGCATGCAAAGAAACTGCGTTTCACAGGCCTTTGGAAGAGATGTTCCCGGTAGGCTGTAAGAGCACTGTGCAGAGCGAGTTGTTTCTTAGCTTCCCAAAGAGCTGGAAGCAAGATGCTGTGGGGCCCAACTCGCCCTTTGGAAAGGAGCCTGCACGTTGTGCCTTTCAGCTCTAGGGCAATGTAGCACACCCAGAGCAGGAGTCCTACTTCAGCCAGATCAGGCCTGCAAAGAAACTGCGTTTCACAGGCCTTTGGAAAAGATGTTCCCGGTAGGCTGCAAGAGCACTGTGCAGAGCGAGTTGTTTCTTAGCTTGCCAAAGAGCTGGAAGCAAGATGCTGTGAGGCACAACTCGCCCTTTGGAAAGAAGCCTGCACGCTGTGCCTTTCAGCTCTAGGGCAAAGTAGCACCCACAGAGCAGAAGTCCTACTTCAGCCAGATCAGGCCTACAAAGAAACTGCGTTTCACAGGCCTTTGGAAGAGATGTTCCCACTAGGCTGTAAGAGCACTGTGCAGAGCGAGTTGTTTCTTAGCTTCCCAAAGAGCTGGAAGCAAGATGCTGTGGGGCCCAACTCTCCCTTTGGAAAGAAGCCTGCACGTTGTGCCTTTCAGCTCTAGGGCAAAGTAGCACACCCAGAGCAGAAGTCCTACTTCAGCCAGATCAGGCCTGCAAAGAAACTGCATTTCACATGCCTTTGGAAGACATGTTCCCGGTAGGCTGTAAGAGCACTGTGCAGAGCGAGTTGTTTCTGAGCTTCCCAAAGAGCTGGAAGCAAGATGCTGTGCGGCCCAACTCGCCCTTTGGAAAGAAGACTGCACGTTGTGCCTTTCAGCTCTAGGGCAAAGTAGCACACCCAGAGCAGAAGTCCTACTTCAGCCAGATCAGGCCTGCAAAGAAACTGCATTTCACATGCCTTTGGAAGACATGTTCCCGGTAGGCTGTAAGAGCACTGTGCAGAGCGAGTTGTTTCTTAGCTTCCCAAAGAGCTGGAAGCAAGATGCTGTGGGGCCCAACTCGCCCTTTGGAAAGAAGCCTGCACGTTGTGCCTTTCAGCTCTAGGGCAAAGTAGCACACCCAGAGCAGAAGTCCTACTACAGCCATATCAGGCCTGCAAAGAAACTGCGTTTCACGGGCCTTTGGAAGAGATGTTCCCGGTAGGCTGTAAGAGCACTGTGCAGAGCGAGTTGTTTCTTAGCTTCCCAAAGAGCTGGAAGCAAGATGCTGTGGGGCCCAACTCGCCCTTTGGAAAGAAGCCTGCACGTTGTGCCTTTCAGCTCTAGGGCAATGTAGCACACCCACAGCAGGAGTCCTACTTCAGCCAGATCAGGCCTGCAAAGAAACTGCGTTTCACAGGCCTTTGGAAGAGATGTTCCCGGTAGGCTGTAAGACCACTGTGCAGAGCGAGTTGTTTCTTAGCTTCCCAAAGAGCTGGAAGCAAGATGCTGCGGGGCCCAACTCGCCCTTTGGAAAGAAGCCTGCACGTTGTGCCTTTCAGCTCTAGGGCAATGTAGAACAACCAGAGCAGAAGTCCTACTTCAGCCAGATCAGGCCTGCAAAGAAAGTGCATTTCACAGGCCTTTGGAAGAGATGTTCCCGGTAGGCTGTAAGAGCACTGTGCAGAGCGAGTTGTTTCTTAGCTTCCTAAAGAGCTGGAAGCAAGATGCTGTGGGGCCCAGCTCGCCCTTTGGAAAGAAGCCTGCACGTTGTGCCTTTCAGCTCTAGGGCAATGTAGCACACCCAGAGCAGAAGTGCTACTTCAGCCAGATCAGGCCTGAAAAGAAACTGCGTTTCACAGGCCTTTGGAAGAGATGTTCCCGGTAGGCTGTAAGAGCACTGTGAAGAGCGAGTTGTTTCTTAGCTTCCCAAAGAGCTGGAAGCAAGATTCTTTAGGGCCTCTCTCCAGGTGGATACAAGGTAGGGCCTTGTGCATGGAAGTTCTAGGGCAATGCAGCACACCCAGAGCAGAATTTCTACTTCAGGCAGATCAGGCCTGCAAAGAAACTACTTTTCACGGGCCTTTGGAAGAGATGTTCCCGGTAGTCTGTAAGAGGAATGTGCAGAGCGAGTTGTTTCTTAGCTTCCCAAAGAGCTGGAAGCTAGATGCTTTGCTCCCAACTCGCCCTTTGGAAAGAAGACCGCACGTTGTGCCTTTCAGCTCTAGGGCAATGTAGCACACCCAGAGCAGAAGTCCTACTTCAGCCAGATCAGGCCTGCAAAGAAACTGCGTTTCACAGGCCTTTGGAAGAGATGTTCCCGGTAGGCTGTAAGAGCACTGTGCAGAGCGAGTTGTTTCTTAGCTTCCCAAAGAGCTGGAAGCAAGATGCTTTGGGGCCCAACTCGCCCTTTGGAAAGAAGCCTGCACGTTGTGCCTTTCAGCTCTAGGGCAATGTAGCACACCCAGAGCAGGAGTCCTACTTCAGCCAGATCAGGCCTGCAAAGAAACTGCGTTTCACAGGCCTTTGGAAAAGATGTTCCCGGTAGGCTGCAAGAGCACTGTGCAGAGCGAGTTGTTTCTTAGCTTGCCCAAGAGCTGGAAGCAAGATGCTGTGACGCCCAACTCGCCCTTTGGAAAGAAGCCTGCACGTTGTGCCTTTCAGCTCTAGGGCAGAGTAGCACACCCAGAGCAGAAGTCCTACTTCAGCCAGATCAGGCCTGCAAAGAAACTGCGTTTCACAGGCCTTTCGAAGACATGTTCCCGGTAGGCAGTAAGAGCACTGTGCAGAGCGTGTTGTTTCTTAGCTTCCCAAAGAGCTGGAAGCAAGATGCTGTGGGGCCCAACTCGCCCTTTGGAAAGAAGCCTGCACGTTGTGCCTTTCAGCTCTAGGGCAATGTAGCACACCCAGAGCAGAAGTCCTACTTCAGCCAGATCAGGCCTGCAAAGAAACTGCGTTTCACAGGCCTTTGGAAGAGATGTTCCCGGTAGGCTGTAAGAGCACTGTGCAGAGCTAGTTGTTTCTTAGCTTCCCAAAGAGCTGGAAGCAAGATGCTTTGGGGCCCAACTCGCCCTTTGGAAAGAAGCCTGCACGTTGTGCCTTTCAGCTCTAGGGCAAAGTAGCACACCCAGAGCAGAAGTCCTACTTCAGCCAGATCAGGCCTGCAAAGAAACTGCGTTTCACAGGCCTTTGGAAGAGATGTTCCCGGTAGGCTGTAAGAGCACTGTGCAGAGCGAGTTGTTTCTTAGCTTCCCAAAGAGCTGGAAGCAAGATGCTGTGGGGCCCAACTCGCCCTTTGGAAAGAAGCCTGCACGTTGTGCCTTTCAGCTCTAGGGCAAAGTAGCACACCCAGAGCAGAAGTCCTACTTCAGCCAGATCAGGCCTGCAAAGAAACTGCGTTTCACAGGCCTTTGGAAGAGATGTTCCCGGTAGGCTGTAAGAGCACTGTGCAGAGCGAGTTGTTTCTTAGCTTCCCAAAGAGCTGGAAGCAAGATGCTGTGGGGCCCAACTCGCCCTTTGGAAAGAAGCCTGCACGTTGTGCCTTTCAGCTCTAGGGCAATGTAGCACACCCACAGCAGGAGTCCTACTTCAGCCAGATCAGGCCTGCAAAGAAACTGCGTTTCACAGGCCTTTGGAAGAGATGTTCCCGGTAGGCTGTAAGAGCACTGTGAAGAGCGAGTTGTTTCTTAGCTTCCCAAAGAGCTGGAAGCAAGATTCTTTAGTTCCTCTCTCCAGGTGGATACAAGGTAGGGCCTTGTGCATGGAAGTTCTAGGGCAATGCAGCACACCCAGAGCAGAATTTCTACTTCAGGCAGATCAGGCCTGCAAAGAAACTACTTTTCACGGGCCTTTGGAAGAGATGTTCCCGGTAGTCTGTAAGAGGAATGTGCAGAGCGAGTTGCTTCTTAGCTTCCCAAAGAGCTGGAAGCTAGATGCTTTGCTCCCAACTCGCCCTTTGGAAAGAAGACCGCACGTTGTGCCTTTCAGCTCTAGGGCAATGTAGCACACCCAGAGCAGAAGTCCTACTTCAGCCAGATCAGGCCTGCAAAGAAACTGCATTTCACAGGCCTTTGGAAGAGATGTTCCCGGTAGGCTGTAAGAGCACTGTGCAGAGCGAGTTGTTTCTTAGCTTCCCAAAGAGCTGGAAGCAAGATGCTTTGGGGCCCAACTCGCCCTTTGGAAAGAAGCCTGCACGTTGTGCCTTTCAGCTCTAGGGCAATGTAGCACACCCAGAGCAGGAGTCCTATTTCAGCCAGGTCAGGCATGCAAAGAAACTGCGTTTCACAGGCCTTTGGAAGAGATGTTCCCGGTAGGCTGTAAGAGCACTGTGCAGAGCGAGTTGTTTCTTAGCTTCCCAAAGAGCTGGAAGCAAGATTCTTTAGGGCCTCTCTCCAGGTGGATACAAGGTAGGGCCTTGTGCATGGAAGTTCTAGGGCAATGCAGCACACCCAGAGCAGAATTTCTACTTCAGGCAGATCAGGCCTGCAAAGAAACTACTTTTCACGGGCCTTTGGAAGAGATGTTCCCGGTAGTCTGTAAGAGGAATGTGCAGAGCGAGTTGTTTCTTAGCTTCCCAAAGAGCTGGAAGCAAGATGCTGTGGGGCCCAACTCGCCCTTTGGAAAGAAGACCGCACGTTGTGCCTTTCAGCTCTAGGGCAATGTAGCACACCCAGAGCAGGAGTCCTACTTCAGCCAGGTCAGGCATGCAAAGAAACTGCGTTTCACAGGCCTTTGGAAGAGATGTTCCCGGTAGGCTGTAAGAGCACTGTGCAGAGCGAGTTGTTTCTTAGCTTCCCAAAGAGCTGGAAGCAAGATGCTGTGGGGCCCAACTCGCCCTTTGGAAAGAAGCCTGCACGTTGTGCCTTTCAGCTCTAGGGCAATGTAGCACACCCAGAGCAGGAGTCCTACTTCAGCCAGATCAGGCCTGCAAAGAAACTGCGTTTCACAGGCCTTTGGAAAAGATGTTCCCGGTAGGCTGCAAGAGCACTGTGCAGAGCGAGTTGTTTCTTAGCTTGCCAAAGAGCTGGAAGCAAGATGCTGTGAGGCACAACTCGCCCTTTGGAAAGAAGCCTGCACGCTGTGCCTTTCAGCTCTAGGGCAAAGTAGCACACCCAGAGCAGAAGTCCTACTTCAGCCAGATCAGGCCTACAAAGAAACTGCGTTTCACAGGCCTTTGGAAGAGATGTTCCCACTAGGCTGTAAGAGCACTGTGCAGAGCGAGTTGTTTCTTAGCTTCCCAAAGAGCTGGAAGCAAGATGCTGTGGGGCCCAACTCTCCCTTTGGAAAGAAGCCTGCACGTTGTGCCTTTCAGCTCTAGGGCAAAGTAGCACACCCAGAGCAGAAGTCCTACTTCAGCCAGATCAGGCCTGCAAAGAAACTGCGTTTCACATGCCTTTGGAAGACATGTTCCCGGTAGGCTGTAAGAGCACTGTGCAGAGCGAGTTGTTTCTGAGCTTCCCAAAGAGCTGGAAGCAAGATGCTGTGCGGCCCAACTCGCCCTTTGGAAAGAAGCCTGCACGTTGTGCCTTTCAGCTCTAGGGCAAAGTAGCACACCCAGAGCAGAAGTCCTACTTCAGCCAGATCAGGCCTGCAAAGAAACTGCGTTTCACAGGCCTTTGAAAGAGATGTTCCCGGTAGGCTGTAAGAGCACTGTGCAGAGCTAGTTGTTTCTTAGCTTCCCAAAGAGCTGGAAGCAAGATGCTTTGGGGCCCAACTCGCCCTTTGGAAAGAAGCCTGCACGTTGTGCCTTTCAGCTCTAGGGCAAAGTAGCACACCCAGAGCAGAAGTCCTACTTCAGCCAGATCAGGCCAGCAAAGAAACTGCGTTTCACAGGCCTTTGGAAGAGATGTTCCAACTAGGCTGTAAGAGCACTGTGCAGAGCGAGTTGTTTCTTAGCTTCCCAAAGAGCTGGAAGCAAGATGCTGTGGGGCCCAACTCGCCCTTTGGAAAGAAGCCTGCACGTTGTGCCTTTCAGCTCTAGGGCAAAGTAGCACACCCAGAGCAGAAGTCCTACTTCAGCCAGATCAGGCCTGCAAAGAAACAGCATTTCACAGGCATTTGGAAGAGATGTTCCCGGTAGGCTGTAAGAGCACTGTGCAGAGCGAGTTGTTTCTTAGCTTCCCAAAGAGCTGGAAGCAAGATGCTGTGGGGCCCAACTCGCCCTTTGGAAAGAAGCCTGCACGTTGTGCCTTTCAGCTCTAGGGCAATGTAGCACACCCACAGCAGGAGTCCTACTTCAGCCAGATCAGGCCTGCAAAGAAACTGCGTTTCACAGGCCTTTGGAAGAGATGTTCCCGGTAGGCTGTAAGACCACTGTGCAGAGCGAGTTGTTTCTTAGCTTCCCAAAGAGCTGGAAGCAAGATGCTGCGGGGCCCAACTCGCCCTTTGGAAAGAAGCCTGCACGTTGTGCCTTTCAGCTCTAGGGCAATGTAGAACAACCAGAGCAGAAGTCCTACTTCAGCCAGATCAGGCCTGCAAAGAAAGTGCATTTCACAGGCCTTTGGAAGAGATGTTCCCGGTAGGCTGTAAGAGCACTGTGCAGAGCGAGTTGTTTCTTAGCTTCCTAAAGAGCTGGAAGCAAGATGCTGTGGGGCCCAGCTCGCCCTTTGGAAAGAAGCCTGCACGTTGTGCCTTTCAGCTCTAGGGCAATGTAGCACACCCAGAGCAGAAGTGCTACTTCAGCCAGATCAGGCCTGAAAAGAAACTGCGTTTCACAGGCCTTTGGAAGAGATGTTCCCGGTAGGCTGTAAGAGCACTGTGAAGAGCGAGTTGTTTCTTAGCTTCCCAAAGAGCTGGAAGCAAGATTCTTTAGGGCCTCTCTCCAGGTGGATACAAGGTAGGGCCTTGTGCATGGAAGTTCTAGGGCAATGCAGCACACCCAGAGCAGAATTTCTACTTCAGGCAGATCAGGCCTGCAAAGAAACTACTTTTCACGGGCCTTTGGAAGAGATGTTCCCGGTAGTCTGTAAGAGGAATGTGCAGAGCGAGTTGTTTCTTAGCTTCCCAAAGAGCTGGAAGCTAGATGCTTTGCTCCCAACTCGCCCTTTGGAAAGAAGACCGCACGTTGTGCCTTTCAGCTCTAGGGCAATGTAGCACACCCAGAGCAGAAGTCCTACTTCAGCCAGATCAGGCCTGCAAAGAAACTGCGTTTCACAGGCCTTTGGAAGAGATGTTCCCGGTAGGCTGTAAGAGCACTGTGCAGAGCGAGTTGTTTCTTAGCTTCCCAAAGAGCTGGAAGCAAGATGCTTTGGGGCCCAACTCGCCCTTTGGAAAGAAGCCTGCACGTTGTGCCTTTCAGCTCTAGGGCAATGTAGCACACCCAGAGCAGGAGTCCTACTTCAGCCAGATCAGGCCTGCAAAGAAACTGCGTTTCACAGGCCTTTGGAAAAGATGTTCCCGGTAGGCTGCAAGAGCACTGTGCAGAGCGAGTTGTTTCTTAGCTTGCCCAAGAGCTGGAAGCAAGATGCTGTGACGCCCAACTCGCCCTTTGGAAAGAAGCCTGCACGTTGTGCCTTTCAGCTCTAGGGCAGAGTAGCACACCCAGAGCAGAAGTCCTACTTCAGCCAGATCAGGCCTGCAAAGAAACTGCGTTTCACAGGCATTTCGAAGACATGTTCCCGGTAGGCAGTAAGAGCACTGTGCAGAGCGTGTTGTTTCTTAGCTTCCCAAAGAGCTGGAAGCAAGATGCTGTGGGGCCCAACTCGCCCTTTGGAAAGAAGCCTGCACGTTGTGCCTTTCAGCTCTAGGGCAATGTAGCACACCCAGAGCAGAAGTCCTACTTCAGCCAGATCAGGCCTGCAAAGAAACTGCGTTTCACAGGCCTTTGGAAGAGATGTTCCCGGTAGGCTGTAAGAGCACTGTGCAGAGCTAGTTGTTTCTTAGCTTCCCAAAGAGCTGGAAGCAAGATGCTTTGGGGCCCAACTCGCCCTTTGGAAAGAAGCCTGCACGTTGTGCCTTTCAGCTCTAGGGCAAAGTAGCACACCCAGAGCAGAAGTCCTACTTCAGCCAGATCAGGCCTGCAAAGAAACTGCGTTTCACAGGCCTTTGGAAGAGATGTTCCCGGTAGGCTGTAAGAGCACTGTGCAGAGCGAGTTGTTTCTTAGCTTCCCAAAGAGCTGGAAGCAAGATGCTGTGGGGCCCAACTCGCCCTTTGGAAAGAAGCCTGCACGTTGTGCCTTTCAGCTCTAGGGCAAAGTAGCACACCCAGAGCAGAAGTCCTACTTCAGCCAGATCAGGCCTGCAAAGAAACTGCGTTTCACAGGCCTTTGGAAGAGATGTTCCCGGTAGGCTGTAAGAGCACTGTGCAGAGCGAGTTGTTTCTTAGCTTCCCAAAGAGCTGGAAGCAAGATGCTGTGGGGCCCAACTCGCCCTTTGGAAAGAAGCCTGCACGTTGTGCCTTTCAGCTCTAGGGCAATGTAGCACACCCACAGCAGGAGTCCTACTTCAGCCAGATCAGGCCTGCAAAGAAACTGCGTTTCACAGGCCTTTGGAAGAGATGTTCCCGGTAGGCTGTAAGAGCACTGTGAAGAGCGAGTTGTTTCTTAGCTTCCCAAAGAGCTGGAAGCAAGATTCTTTAGTTCCTCTCTCCAGGTGGATACAAGGTAGGGCCTTGTGCATGGAAGTTCTAGGGCAATGCAGCACACCCAGAGCAGAATTTCTACTTCAGGCAGATCAGGCCTGCAAAGAAACTACTTTTCACGGGCCTTTGGAAGAGATGTTCCCGGTAGTCTGTAAGAGGAATGTGCAGAGCGAGTTGCTTCTTAGCTTCCCAAAGAGCTGGAAGCTAGATGCTTTGCTCCCAACTCGCCCTTTGGAAAGAAGACCGCACGTTGTGCCTTTCAGCTCTAGGGCAATGTAGCACACCCAGAGCAGAAGTCCTACTTCAGCCAGATCAGGCCTGCAAAGAAACTGCATTTCACAGGCCTTTGGAAGAGATGTTCCCGGTAGGCTGTAAGAGCACTGTGCAGAGCGAGTTGTTTCTTAGCTTCCCAAAGAGCTGGAAGCAAGATGCTTTGGGGCCCAACTCGCCCTTTGGAAAGAAGCCTGCACGTTGTGCCTTTCAGCTCTAGGGCAATGTAGCACACCCAGAGCAGGAGTCCTATTTCAGCCAGGTCAGGCATGCAAAGAAACTGCGTTTCACAGGCCTTTGGAAGAGATGTTCCCGGTAGGCTGTAAGAGCACTGTGCAGAGCGAGTTGTTTCTTAGCTTCCCAAAGAGCTGGAAGCAAGATTCTTTAGGGCCTCTCTCCAGGTGGATACAAGGTAGGGCCTTGTGCATGGAAGTTCTAGGGCAATGCAGCACACCCAGAGCAGAATTTCTACTTCAGGCAGATCAGGCCTGCAAAGAAACTACTTTTCACGGGCCTTTGGAAGAGATGTTCCCGGTAGTCTGTAAGAGGAATGTGCAGAGCGAGTTGTTTCTTAGCTTCCCAAAGAGCTGGAAGCAAGATGCTGTGGGGCCCAACTCGCCCTTTGGAAAGAAGACCGCACGTTGTGCCTTTCAGCTCTAGGGCAATGTAGCACACCCAGAGCAGGAGTCCTACTTCAGCCAGGTCAGGCATGCAAAGAAACTGCGTTTCACAGGCCTTTGGAAGAGATGTTCCCGGTAGGCTGTAAGAGCACTGTGCAGAGCGAGTTGTTTCTTAGCTTCCCAAAGAGCTGGAAGCAAGATGCTGTGGGGCCCAACTCGCCCTTTGGAAAGAAGCCTGCACGTTGTGCCTTTCAGCTCTAGGGCAATGTAGCACACCCAGAGCAGGAGTCCTACTTCAGCCAGATCAGGCCTGCAAAGAAACTGCGTTTCACAGGCCTTTGGAAAAGATGTTCCCGGTAGGCTGCAAGAGCACTGTGCAGAGCGAGTTGTTTCTTAGCTTGCCAAAGAGCTGGAAGCAAGATGCTGTGAGGCACAACTCGCCCTTTGGAAAGAAGCCTGCACGCTGTGCCTTTCAGCTCTAGGGCAAAGTAGCACACCCAGAGCAGAAGTCCTACTTCAGCCAGATCAGGCCTACAAAGAAACTGCGTTTCACAGGCCTTTGGAAGAGATGTTCCCACTAGGCTGTAAGAGCACTGTGCAGAGCGAGTTGTTTCTTAGCTTCCCAAAGAGCTGGAAGCAAGATGCTGTGGGGCCCAACTCTCCCTTTGGAAAGAAGCCTGCACGTTGTGCCTTTCAGCTCTAGGGCAAAGTAGCACACCCAGAGCAGAAGTCCTACTTCAGCCAGATCAGGCCTGCAAAGAAACTGCGTTTCACATGCCTTTGGAAGACATGTTCCCGGTAGGCTGTAAGAGCACTGTGCAGAGCGAGTTGTTTCTGAGCTTCCCAAAGAGCTGGAAGCAAGATGCTGTGCGGCCCAACTCGCCCTTTGGAAAGAAGCCTGCACGTTGTGCCTTTCAGCTCTAGGGCAAAGTAGCACACCCAGAGCAGAAGTCCTACTTCAGCCAGATCAGGCCTGCAAAGAAACTGCGTTTCACAGGCCTTTGAAAGAGATGTTCCCGGTAGGCTGTAAGAGCACTGTGCAGAGCTAGTTGTTTCTTAGCTTCCCAAAGAGCTGGAAGCAAGATGCTTTGGGGCCCAACTCGCCCTTTGGAAAGAAGCCTGCACGTTGTGCCTTTCAGCTCTAGGGCAAAGTAGCACACCCAGAGCAGAAGTCCTACTTCAGCCAGATCAGGCCAGCAAAGAAACTGCGTTTCACAGGCCTTTGGAAGAGATGTTCCAACTAGGCTGTAAGAGCACTGTGCAGAGCGAGTTGTTTCTTAGCTTCCCAAAGAGCTGGAAGCAAGATGCTGTGGGGCCCAACTCGCCCTTTGGAAAGAAGCCTGCACGTTGTGCCTTTCAGCTCTAGGGCAAAGTAGCACACCCAGAGCAGAAGTCCTACTTCAGCCAGATCAGGCCTGCAAAGAAACAGCATTTCACAGGCATTTGGAAGAGATGTTCCCGGTAGGCTGTAAGAGCACTGTGCAGAGCGAGTTGTTTCTTAGCTTCCCAAAGAGCTGGAAGCAAGATGCTGTGGGGCCCAACTCGCCCTTTGGAAAGAAGCCTGCACGTTGTGCCTTTCAGCTCTAGGGCAAAGTAGCACACCCAGAGCAGAAGTCCTACTACAGCCATATCAGGCCTGCAAAGAAACTGCGTTTCACGGGCCTTTGGAAGAGATGTTCCCGGTAGGCTGTAAGAGCACTGTGCAGAGCGAGTTGTTTCTTAGCTTCCCAAAGAGCTGGAAGCAAGATGCTGTGGGGCCCAACTCGCCCTTTGGAAAGAAGCCTGCACCTTGTGCCTTTCAGCTCTAGGGCAATGTAGCACACCCACAGCAGGAGTCCTACTTCAGCCAGATCAGGCCTGCAAAGAAACTGCGTTTCACAGGCCTTTGGAAGAGATGTTCCCGGTAGGCTGTAAGACCACTGTGCAGAGCGAGTTGTTTCTTAGCTTCCCAAAGAGCTGGAAGCAAGATGCTGCGGGGCCCAACTCGCCCTTTGGAAAGAAGCCTGCACGTTGTGCCTTTCAGCTCTAGGGCAATGTAGCACACCCAGAGCAGAAGTGCTACTTCAGCCAGATCAGGCCTGAAAAGAAACTGCGTTTCACAGGCCTTTGGAAGAGATGTTCCCGGTAGGCTGTAAGAGCACTGTGAAGAGCGAGTTGTTTCTTAGCTTCCCAAAGAGCTGGAAGCAAGATTCTTTAGGGCCTCTCTCCAGGTGGATACAAGGTAGGGCCTTGTGCATGGAAGTTCTAGGGCAATGCAGCACACCCAGAGCAGAATTTCTACTTCAGGCAGATCAGGCCTGCAAAGAAACTACTTTTCACGGGCCTTTGGAAGAGATGTTCCCGGTAGTGTGTAAGAGGAATGTGCAGAGCGAGTTGTTTCTTAGCTTCCCAAAGAGCTGGAAGCTAGATGCTTTGCTCCCAACTCGCCCTTTGGAAAGAAGACCGCACGTTGTGCCTTTCAGCTCTAGGGCAATGTAGCACACCCAGAGCAGAAGTCCTACTTCAGCCAGATCAGGCCTGTAAAGAAACTGCGTTTCACAGGCCTTTGGAAGAGATGTTCCCGGTAGGCTGTAAGAGCACTGTGCAGAGCGAGTTGTTTCTTAGCTTCCCAAAGAGCTGGAAGCAAGATGCTGCGGGGCCCAACTCGCCCTTTGGAAAGAAGCCTGCACGTTGTGCCTTTCAGCTCTAGGGCAATGTAGCACACCCAGAGCAGGAGTCCTACTTCAGCCAGATCAGGCCTGCAAAGAAACTGCGTTTCACAGGCCTTTGGAAAAGATGTTCCCGGTAGGCTGCAAGAGCACTGTGCAGAGCGAGTTGTTTCTTAGCTTGCCCAAGAGCTGGAAGCAAGATGCTGTGACGCCCAACTCGCCCTTTGGAAAGAAGCCTGCACGTTGTGCCTTTCAGCTCTAGGGCAAAGTAGCACACCCAGAGCAGAAGTCCTACTTCAGCCAGATCAGGCCTGCAAAGAAACTGCGTTTCACAGGCCTTTCGAAGACATGTTCCCGGTAGGCAGTAAGAGCACTGTGCAGAGCGTGTTGTTTCTTAGCTTCCCAAAGAGCTGGAAGCAAGATGCTGTGGGGCCCAACTCGCCCTTTGGAAAGAAGCCTGCACGTTGTGCCTTTCAGCTCTAGGGCAATGTAGCACACCCAGAGCAGAAGTCCTACTTCAGCCAGATCAGGCCTGCAAAGAAACTGCGTTTCACAGGCCTTTGGAAGAGATGTTCCCGGTAGGCTGTAAGAGCACTGTGCAGAGCGAGTTGTTTCTTAGCTTCCCAAAGAGCTGGAGCAAGATGCTTTGGGGCCCAACTCGCCCTTTGGAAAGAAGCCTGCACGTTGTGCCTTTCAGCTCTAGGGCAAAGTAGCACACCCAGAGCAGAAGTCCTACTTCAGCCAGATCAGGCCTGCAAAGAAACTGCGTTTCCCAGGCCTTTGGAAGAGATGTTCCCGGTAGGCTGTAAGAGCACTGTGCAGAGCGAGTTGTTTCTTAGCTTCCCAAAGAGCTGGAAGCAAGATGCTGTGGGGCCCAACTCGCCCTTTGGAAAGAAGCCTGCACCTTGTGCCTTTCAGCTCTAGGGCAAAGTAGCACACCCAGAGCAGAAGTCCTACTTCAGCCAGATCAGGCCTGCAAAGAAACTGCATTTCACAGGCATTTGGAAGAGATGTTCCCGGTAGGCTGTAAGAGCACTGTGCAGAGCGAGTTGTTTCTTAGCTTCCCAAAGAGCTGGAAGCAAGATGCTGTGGGGCCCAACTCGCCCTTTGGAAAGAAGCCTGCACGTTGTGCCTTTCAGCTCTAGGGCAATGTAGCACACCCACAGCAGGAGTCCTACTTCAGCCAGATCAGGCCTGCAAAGAAACTGCGTTTCACAGGCCTTTGGAAGAGATGTTCCCGGTAGGCTGTAAGAGCACTGTGAAGAGCGAGTTGTTTCTTAGCTTCCCAAAGAGCTGGAAGCAAGATTCTTTAGTTCCTCTCTCCAGGTGGATACAAGGTAGGGCCTTGTGCATGGAAGTTCTAGGGCAATGCAGCACACCCAGAGCAGAATTTCTACTTCAGGCAGATCAGGCCTGCAAAGAAACTACTTTTCACGGGCCTTTGGAAGAGATGTTCCCGGTAGTCTGTAAGAGGAATGTGCAGAGCGAGTTGTTTCTTAGCTTCCCAAAGAGCTGGAAGCTAGATGCTTTGCTCCCAACTCGCCCTTTGGAAAGAAGACCGCACGTTGTGCCTTTCAGCTCTAGGGCAATGTAGCACACCCAGAGCAGAAGTCCTACTTCAGCCAGATCAGGCCTGCAAAGAAACTGCGTTTCACAGGCCTTTGGAAGAGATGTTCCCGGTAGGCTGTAAGAGCACTGTGCAGAGCGAGTTGTTTCTTAGCTTCCCAAAGAGCTGGAAGCAAGATGCTTTGGGGCCCAACTCGCCCTTTGGAAAGAAGCCTGCACGTTGTGCCTTTCAGCTCTAGGGCAATGTAGCACACCCAGAGCAGGAGTCCTATTTCAGCCAGGTCAGGCATGCAAAGAAACTGCGTTTCACAGGCCTTTGGAAGAGATGTTCCTGGTAGGCTGTAAGAGCACTGTGCAGAGCGAGTTGTTTCTTAGCTTCCCAAAGAGCTGGAAGCAAGATTCTTTAGGGCCTCTCTCCAGGTGGATACAAGGTAGGGCCTTGTGCATGGAAGTTCTAGGGCAATGCAGCACACCCAGAGCAGAATTTCTACTTCAGGCAGATCAGGCCTGCAAAGAAACTACTTTTCACGGGCCTTTGGAAGAGATGTTCCCGGTAGTCTGTAAGAGGAATGTGCAGAGCGAGTTGTTTCTTAGCTTCCCAAAGAGCTGGAAGCAAGATGCTGTGGGGCCCAACTCGCCCTTTGGAAAGAAGCCTGCACGTTGTGCCTTTCAGCTCTAGGGCAATGTAGCACACCCAGAGCAGGAGTCCTACTTCAGCCAGGTCAGGCATGCAAAGAAACTGCGTTTCACAGGCCTTTGGAAGAGATGTTCCCGGTAGGCTGTAAGAGCACTGTGCAGAGCGAGTTGTTTCTTAGCTTCCCAAAGAGCTGGAAGCAAGATGCTGTGGGGCCCAACTCGCCCTTTGGAAAGAAGCCTGCACGTTGTGCCTTTCAGCTCTAGGGCAAAGTAGCACACCCAGAGCAGGAGTCCTACTTCAGCCAGATCAGGCCTGCAAAGAAACTGCGTTTCACAGGCCTTTGGAAAAGATGTTCCTGGTAGGCTGCAAGAGCACTGTGCAGAGCGAGTTGTTTCTTAGCTTGCCAAAGAGCTGGAAGCAAGATGCTGTGAGGCACAACTCGCCCTTTGGAAAGAAGCCTGCACGCTGTGCCTTTCAGCTCTAGGGCAAAGTAGCACACCCAGAGCAGAAGTCCTACTTCAGCCAGATCAGGCCTACAAAGAAACTGCGTTTCACAGGCCTTTGGAAGAGATGTTCCCACTAGGCTGTAAGAGCACTGTGCAGAGCGAGTTGTTTCTTAGCTTCCCAAAGAGCTGGAAGCAAGATGCTGTGGGGCCCAACTCTCCCTTTGGAAAGAAGACTGCACGTTGTGCCTTTCAGCTCTAGGGCAAAGTAGCACACCCAGAGCAGAAGTCCTACTTCAGCCAGATCAGGCCTGCAAAGAAACTGCGTTTCACATGCCTTTGGAAGACATGTTCCCGGTAGGCTGTAAGAGCACTGTGCAGAGCGAGTTGTTACCTAGCTTCCCAAAGAGCTGGAAGCAAGATGCTGTGCGGCCCAACTCGCCCTTTGGAAAGAAGCCTGCACGTTGTGCCTTTCAGCTCTAGGGCAAAGTAGCACACCCAGAGCAGAAGTCCTACTTCAGCCAGATCAGGCCTGCAAAGAAACTGCGTTTCACAGGCCTTTGGAAGAGATGTTCCCACTAGGCTGTAAGAGCACTGTGCAGAGCGAGTTGTTTCTTAGCTTCCCAAAGAGCTGGAAGCAAGATGCTGTGGGGCCCAACTCGCCCTTTGGAAAGAAGCCTGCACGTTGTGCCTTTCAGCTCTAGGGCAAAGTAGCACACCCAGAGCAGAAGTCCTACTTCAGCCAGATCAGGCCTGCAAAGAAACTGCATTTCACAGGCATTTGGAAGAGATGTTCCCGGTAGGCTGTAAGAGCACTGTGCAGAGCGAGTTGTTTCTTAGCTTCCCAAAGAGCTGGAAGCAAGATGCTGTGGGGCCCAACTCGCCCTTTGGAAAGAAGCCTGCACGTTGTGCCTTACAGCTCTAGGGCAAAGTAGCACACCCAGAGCAGAAGTCCTACTACAGCCATATCAGGCCTGCAAAGAAACTGCGTTTCACGGGCCTTTGGAAGAGATGTTCCCGGTAGGCTGTAAGAGCACTGTGCAGAGCGAGTTGTTTCTTAGCTTCCCAAAGAGCTGGAAGCAAGATGCTGTGGGGCCCAACTCGCCCTTTGGAAAGAAGCCTGCACGTTGTGCCTTTCAGCTCTAGGGCAATGTAGCACACCCACAGCAGGAGTCCTACTTCAGCCAGATCAGGCCTGCAAAGAAACTGCGTTTCACAGGCCTTTGGAAGAGATGTTCCCGGTAGGCTGTAAGACCACTGTGCAGAGCGAGTTGTTTCTTAGCTTCCCAAAGAGCTGGAAGCAAGATGCTGTGGGGCCCAACTCGCCCTTTGGAAAGAAGCCTGCACGTTGTGCCTTTCAGCTCTAGGGCAATGTAGCACACCCAGAGCAGAAGTCCTACTTCAGCCAGATCAGGCCTGCAAAGAAAGTGCATTTCACAGGCCTTTGGAAGAGATGTTCCCGGTAGGCTGTAAGAGCACTGTGCAGAGCGAGTTGTTTCTTAGCTTCCTAAAGAGCTGGAAGCAAGATGCTGTGGGGCCCAGCTCGCCCTTTGGAAAGAAGCCTGCACGTTGTGCCTTTCAGCTCTAGGGCAATGTAGCACACCCAGAGCAGAAGTGCTACTTCAGCCAGATCAGGCCTGAAAAGAAACTGCGTTTCACAGGCCTTTGGAAGAGATGTTCCCGGTAGGCTGTAAGAGCACTGTGAAGAGCGAGTTGTTTCTTAGCTTCCCAAAGAGCTGGAAGCAAGATTCTTTAGGGCCTCTCTCCAGGTGGATACAAGGTAGGGTGTTGTGCATGGAAGTTCTAGGGCAATGCAGCACACCCAGAGCAGAATTTCTACTTCAGGCAGATCAGGCCTGCAAAGAAACTACTTTTCACGGGCCTTTGGAAGAGATGTTCCCGGTAGTCTGTAAGAGGAATGTGCAGAGCGAGTTGTTTCTTAGCTTCCCAAAGAGCTGGAAGCTAGATGCTTTGCTCCCAACTCGCCCTTTGGAAAGAAGACCGCACGTTGTGCCTTTCAGCTCTAGGGCAATGTAGCACACCCAGAGCAGAAGTCCTACTTCAGCCAGATCAGGCCTGCAAAGAAACTGCGTTTCACAGGCCTTTGGAAGAGATGTTCCCGGTAGGCTGTAAGAGCACTGTGCAGAGCGAGTTGTTTCTTAGCTTCCCAAAGAGCTGGAAGCAAGATGCTGCGGGGCCCAACTCGCCCTTTGGAAAGAAGCCTGCACGTTGTGCCTTTCAGCTCTAGGGCAATGTAGCACACCCAGAGCAGGAGTCCTACTTCAGCCAGATCAGGCCTGCAAAGAAACTGCGTTTCACAGGCCTTTGGAAAAGATGTTCCCGGTAGGCTGCAAGAGCACTGTGCAGAGCGAGTTGTTTCTTAGCTTGCCCAAGAGCTGGAAGCAAGATGCTGTGACGCCCAACTCGCCCTTTGGAAAGAAGCCTGCACGTTGTGCCTTTCAGCTCTAGGGCAAAGTAGCACACCCAGAGCAGAAGTCCTACTTCAGCCAGATCAGGCCTGCAAAGAAACTGTGTTTCACAGGCCTTTCGAAGACATGTTCCCGGTAGGCTGTAAGAGCACTGTGCAGAGCGTGTTGTTTCTTAGCTTCCCAAAGAGCTGGAAGCAAGATGCTGTGCGGCCCAACTCGCCCTTTGGAAAGAAGCCTGCACGTTGTGCCTTTCAGCTCTAGGGCAATGTAGCACACCCAGAGCAGAAGTCCTACTTCAGCCAGATCAGGCCTGCAAAGAAACTGCGTTTCACAGGCCTTTGGAAGAGATGTTCCCGGTAGGCTGTAAGAGCACTGTGCAGAGCTAGTTGTTTCTTAGCTTCCCAAAGAGCTGGAAGCAAGATGCTTTGGGGCCCAACTCGCCCTTTGGAAAGAAGCCTGCACGTTGTGCCTTTCAGCTCTAGGGCAAAGTAGCACACCCAGAGCAGAAGTCCTACTTCAGCCAGATCAGGCCTGCAAAGAAACTGCGTTTCACAGGCCTTTGGAAGAGATGTTCCCACTAGGCTGTAAGAGCACTGTGCAGAGCGAGTTGTTTCTTAGCTTCCCAAAGAGCTGGAAGCAAGATGCTGCGGGGCCCAACTCGCCCTTTGGAAAGAAGCCTGCACGTTGTGCCTTTCAGCTCTAGGGCAATGTAGCACACCCAGAGCAGAAGTGCTACTTCAGCCAGATCAGGCCTGAAAAGAAACTGCGTTTCACAGGCCTTTGGAAGAGATGTTCCCGGTAGGCTGTAAGAGCACTGTGAAGAGCGAGTTGTTTCTTAGCTTCCCAAAGAGCTGGAAGCAAGATTCTTTAGGGCCTCTCTCCAGGTGGATACAAGGTAGGGCCTTGTGCATGGAAGTTCTAGGGCAATGCAGCACACCCAGAGCAGAATTTCTACTTCAGGCAGATCAGGCCTGCAAAGAAACTACTTTTCACGGGCCTTTGGAAGAGATGTTCCCGGTAGTGTGTAAGAGGAATGTGCAGAGCGAGTTGTTTCTTAGCTTCCCAAAGAGCTGGAAGCTAGATGCTTTGCTCCCAACTCGCCCTTTGGAAAGAAGACCGCACGTTGTGCCTTTCAGCTCTAGGGCAATGTAGCACACCCAGAGCAGAAGTCCTACTTCAGCCAGATCAGGCCTGTAAAGAAACTGCGTTTCACAGGCCTTTGGAAGAGATGTTCCCGGTAGGCTGTAAGAGCACTGTGCAGAGCGAGTTGTTTCTTAGCTTCCCAAAGAGCTGGAAGCAAGATGCTGCGGGGCCCAACTCGCCCTTTGGAAAGAAGCCTGCACGTTGTGCCTTTCAGCTCTAGGGCAATGTAGCACACCCAGAGCAGGAGTCCTACTTCAGCCAGATCAGGCCTGCAAAGAAACTGCGTTTCACAGGCCTTTGGAAAAGATGTTCCCGGTAGGCTGCAAGAGCACTGTGCAGAGCGAGTTGTTTCTTAGCTTGCCCAAGAGCTGGAAGCAAGATGCTGTGACGCCCAACTCGCCCTTTGGAAAGAAGCCTGCACGTTGTGCCTTTCAGCTCTAGGGCAAAGTAGCACACCCAGAGCAGAAGTCCTACTTCAGCCAGATCAGGCCTGCAAAGAAACTGCGTTTCACAGGCCTTTCGAAGACATGTTCCCGGTAGGCAGTAAGAGCACTGTGCAGAGCGTGTTGTTTCTTAGCTTCCCAAAGAGCTGGAAGCAAGATGCTGTGGGGCCCAACTCGCCCTTTGGAAAGAAGCCTGCACGTTGTGCCTTTCAGCTCTAGGGCAATGTAGCACACCCAGAGCAGAAGTCCTACTTCAGCCAGATCAGGCCTGCAAAGAAACTGCGTTTCACAGGCCTTTGGAAGAGATGTTCCCGGTAGGCTGTAAGAGCACTGTGCAGAGCGAGTTGTTTCTTAGCTTCCCAAAGAGCTGGAGCAAGATGCTTTGGGGCCCAACTCGCCCTTTGGAAAGAAGCCTGCACGTTGTGCCTTTCAGCTCTAGGGCAAAGTAGCACACCCAGAGCAGAAGTCCTACTTCAGCCAGATCAGGCCTGCAAAGAAACTGCGTTTCCCAGGCCTTTGGAAGAGATGTTCCCGGTAGGCTGTAAGAGCACTGTGCAGAGCGAGTTGTTTCTTAGCTTCCCAAAGAGCTGGAAGCAAGATGCTGTGGGGCCCAACTCGCCCTTTGGAAAGAAGCCTGCACCTTGTGCCTTTCAGCTCTAGGGCAAAGTAGCACACCCAGAGCAGAAGTCCTACTTCAGCCAGATCAGGCCTGCAAAGAAACTGCATTTCACAGGCATTTGGAAGAGATGTTCCCGGTAGGCTGTAAGAGCACTGTGCAGAGCGAGTTGTTTCTTAGCTTCCCAAAGAGCTGGAAGCAAGATGCTGTGGGGCCCAACTCGCCCTTTGGAAAGAAGCCTGCACGTTGTGCCTTTCAGCTCTAGGGCAATGTAGCACACCCACAGCAGGAGTCCTACTTCAGCCAGATCAGGCCTGCAAAGAAACTGCGTTTCACAGGCCTTTGGAAGAGATGTTCCCGGTAGGCTGTAAGAGCACTGTGAAGAGCGAGTTGTTTCTTAGCTTCCCAAAGAGCTGGAAGCAAGATTCTTTAGTTCCTCTCTCCAGGTGGATACAAGGTAGGGCCTTGTGCATGGAAGTTCTAGGGCAATGCAGCACACCCAGAGCAGAATTTCTACTTCAGGCAGATCAGGCCTGCAAAGAAACTACTTTTCACGGGCCTTTGGAAGAGATGTTCCCGGTAGTCTGTAAGAGGAATGTGCAGAGCGAGTTGTTTCTTAGCTTCCCAAAGAGCTGGAAGCTAGATGCTTTGCTCCCAACTCGCCCTTTGGAAAGAAGACCGCACGTTGTGCCTTTCAGCTCTAGGGCAATGTAGCACACCCAGAGCAGAAGTCCTACTTCAGCCAGATCAGGCCTGCAAAGAAACTGCGTTTCACAGGCCTTTGGAAGAGATGTTCCCGGTAGGCTGTAAGAGCACTGTGCAGAGCGAGTTGTTTCTTAGCTTCCCAAAGAGCTGGAAGCAAGATGCTTTGGGGCCCAACTCGCCCTTTGGAAAGAAGCCTGCACGTTGTGCCTTTCAGCTCTAGGGCAATGTAGCACACCCAGAGCAGGAGTCCTATTTCAGCCAGGTCAGGCATGCAAAGTAACTGCGTTTCACAGGCCTTTGGAAGAGATGTTCCCGGTAGGCTGTAAGAGCACTGTGCAGAGCGAGTTGTTTCTTAGCTTCCCAAAGAGCTGGAAGCAAGATTCTTTAGGGCCTCTCTCCAGGTGGATACAAGGTAGGGCCTTGTGCATGGAAGTTCTAGGGCAATGCAGCACACCCAGAGCAGAATTTCTACTTCAGGCAGATCAGGCCTGCAAAGAAACTACTTTTCACGGGCCTTTGGAAGAGATGTTCCCGGTAGTCTGTAAGAGGAATGTGCAGAGCGAGTTGTTTCTTAGCTTCCCAAAGAGCTGGAAGCAAGATGCTGTGGGGCCCAACTCGCCCTTTGGAAAGAAGCCTGCACGTTGTGCCTTTCAGCTCTAGGGCAATGTAGCACACCCAGAGCAGGAGTCCTACTTCAGCCAGGTCAGGCATGCAAAGAAACTGCGTTTCACAGGCCTTTGGAAGAGATGTTCCCGGTAGGCTGTAAGAGCACTGTGCAGAGCGAGTTGTTTCTTAGCTTCCCAAAGAGCTGGAAGCAAGATGCTGTGGGGCCCAACTCGCCCTTTGGAAAGAAGCCTGCACGTTGTGCCTTTCAGCTCTAGGGCAAAGTAGCACACCCAGAGCAGGAGTCCTACTTCAGCCAGATCAGGCCTGCAAAGAAACTGCGTTTCACAGGCCTTTGGAAAAGATGTTCCTGGTAGGCTGCAAGAGCACTGTGCAGAGCGAGTTGTTTCTTAGCTTGCCAAAGAGCTGGAAGCAAGATGCTGTGAGGCACAACTCGCCCTTTGGAAAGAAGCCTGCACGCTGTGCCTTTCAGCTCTAGGGCAAAGTAGCACACCCAGAGCAGAAGTCCTACTTCAGCCAGATCAGGCCTACAAAGAAACTGCGTTTCACAGGCCTTTGGAAGAGATGTTCCCACTAGGCTGTAAGAGCACTGTGCAGAGCGAGTTGTTTCTTAGCTTCCCAAAGAGCTGGAAGCAAGATGCTGTGGGGCCCAACTCTCCCTTTGGAAAGAAGACTGCACGTTGTGCCTTTCAGCTCTAGGGCAAAGTAGCACACCCAGAGCAGAAGTCCTACTTCAGCCAGATCAGGCCTGCAAAGAAACTGCGTTTCACATGCCTTTGGAAGACATGTTCCCGGTAGGCTGTAAGAGCACTGTGCAGAGCGAGTTGTTACCTAGCTTCCCAAAGAGCTGGAAGCAAGATGCTGTGCGGCCCAACTCGCCCTTTGGAAAGAAGCCTGCACGTTGTGCCTTTCAGCTCTAGGGCAAAGTAGCACACCCAGAGCAGAAGTCCTACTTCAGCCAGATCAGGCCTGCAAAGAAACTGCGTTTCACAGGCCTTTGGAAGAGATGTTCCCACTAGGCTGTAAGAGCACTGTGCAGAGCGAGTTGTTTCTTAGCTTCCCAAAGAGCTGGAAGCAAGATGCTGTGGGGCCCAACTCGCCCTTTGGAAAGAAGCCTGCACGTTGTGCCTTTCAGCTCTAGGGCAAAGTAGCACACCCAGAGCAGAAGTCCTACTTCAGCCAGATCAGGCCTGCAAAGAAACTGCATTTCACAGGCATTTGGAAGAGATGTTCCCGGTAGGCTGTAAGAGCACTGTGCAGAGCGAGTTGTTTCTTAGCTTCCCAAAGAGCTGGAAGCAAGATGCTGTGGGGCCCAACTCGCCCTTTGGAAAGAAGCCTGCACGTTGTGCCTTACAGCTCTAGGGCAAAGTAGCACACCCAGAGCAGAAGTCCTACTACAGCCATATCAGGCCTGCAAAGAAACTGCGTTTCACGGGCCTTTGGAAGAGATGTTCCCGGTAGGCTGTAAGAGCACTGTGCAGAGCGAGTTGTTTCTTAGCTTCCCAAAGAGCTGGAAGCAAGATGCTGTGGGGCCCAACTCGCCCTTTGGAAAGAAGCCTGCACGTTGTGCCTTTCAGCTCTAGGGCAATGTAGCACACCCACAGCAGGAGTCCTACTTCAGCCAGATCAGGCCTGCAAAGAAACTGCGTTTCACAGGCCTTTGGAAGAGATGTTCCCGGTAGGCTGTAAGACCACTGTGCAGAGCGAGTTGTTTCTTAGCTTCCCAAAGAGCTGGAAGCAAGATGCTGTGGGGCCCAACTCGCCCTTTGGAAAGAAGCCTGCACGTTGTGCCTTTCAGCTCTAGGGCAATGTAGCACACCCAGAGCAGAAGTCCTACTTCAGCCAGATCAGGCCTGCAAAGAAAGTGCATTTCACAGGCCTTTGGAAGAGATGTTCCCGGTAGGCTGTAAGAGCACTGTGCAGAGCGAGTTGTTTCTTAGCTTCCTAAAGAGCTGGAAGCAAGATGCTGTGGGGCCCAGCTCGCCCTTTGGAAAGAAGCCTGCACGTTGTGCCTTTCAGCTCTAGGGCAATGTAGCACACCCAGAGCAGAAGTGCTACTTCAGCCAGATCAGGCCTGAAAAGAAACTGCGTTTCACAGGCCTTTGGAAGAGATGTTCCCGGTAGGCTGTAAGAGCACTGTGAAGAGCGAGTTGTTTCTTAGCTTCCCAAAGAGCTGGAAGCAAGATTCTTTAGGGCCTCTCTCCAGGTGGATACAAGGTAGGGTGTTGTGCATGGAAGTTCTAGGGCAATGCAGCACACCCAGAGCAGAATTTCTACTTCAGGCAGATCAGGCCTGCAAAGAAACTACTTTTCACGGGCCTTTGGAAGAGATGTTCCCGGTAGTCTGTAAGAGGAATGTGCAGAGCGAGTTGTTTCTTAGCTTCCCAAAGAGCTGGAAGCTAGATGCTTTGCTCCCAACTCGCCCTTTGGAAAGAAGACCGCACGTTGTGCCTTTCAGCTCTAGGGCAATGTAGCACACCCAGAGCAGAAGTCCTACTTCAGCCAGATCAGGCCTGCAAAGAAACTGCGTTTCACAGGCCTTTGGAAGAGATGTTCCCGGTAGGCTGTAAGAGCACTGTGCAGAGCGAGTTGTTTCTTAGCTTCCCAAAGAGCTGGAAGCAAGATGCTGCGGGGCCCAACTCGCCCTTTGGAAAGAAGCCTGCACGTTGTGCCTTTCAGCTCTAGGGCAATGTAGCACACCCAGAGCAGGAGTCCTACTTCAGCCAGATCAGGCCTGCAAAGAAACTGCGTTTCACAGGCCTTTGGAAAAGATGTTCCCGGTAGGCTGCAAGAGCACTGTGCAGAGCGAGTTGTTTCTTAGCTTGCCCAAGAGCTGGAAGCAAGATGCTGTGACGCCCAACTCGCCCTTTGGAAAGAAGCCTGCACGTTGTGCCTTTCAGCTCTAGGGCAAAGTAGCACACCCAGAGCAGAAGTCCTACTTCAGCCAGATCAGGCCTGCAAAGAAACTGTGTTTCACAGGCCTTTCGAAGACATGTTCCCGGTAGGCTGTAAGAGCACTGTGCAGAGCGTGTTGTTTCTTAGCTTCCCAAAGAGCTGGAAGCAAGATGCTGTGCGGCCCAACTCGCCCTTTGGAAAGAAGCCTGCACGTTGTGCCTTTCAGCTCTAGGGCAATGTAGCACACCCAGAGCAGAAGTCCTACTTCAGCCAGATCAGGCCTGCAAAGAAACTGCGTTTCACAGGCCTTTGGAAGAGATGTTCCCGGTAGGCTGTAAGAGCACTGTGCAGAGCTAGTTGTTTCTTAGCTTCCCAAAGAGCTGGAAGCAAGATGCTTTGGGGCCCAACTCGCCCTTTGGAAAGAAGCCTGCACGTTGTGCCTTTCAGCTCTAGGGCAAAGTAGCACACCCAGAGCAGAAGTCCTACTTCAGCCAGATCAGGCCTGCAAAGAAACTGCGTTTCACAGGCCTTTGGAAGAGATGTTCCCACTAGGCTGTAAGAGCACTGTGCAGAGCGAGTTGTTTCTTAGCTTCCCAAAGAGCTGGAAGCAAGATGCTGCGGGGCCCAACTCGCCCTTTGGAAAGAAGCCTGCACGTTGTGCCTTTCAGCTCTAGGGCAATGTAGCACACCCAGAGCAGAAGTGCTACTTCAGCCAGATCAGGCCTGAAAAGAAACTGCGTTTCACAGGCCTTTGGAAGAGATGTTCCCGGTAGGCTGTAAGAGCACTGTGAAGAGCGAGTTGTTTCTTAGCTTCCCAAAGAGCTGGAAGCAAGATTCTTTAGGGCCTCTCTCCAGGTGGATACAAGGTAGGGCCTTGTGCATGGAAGTTCTAGGGCAATGCAGCACACCCAGAGCAGAATTTCTACTTCAGGCAGATCAGGCCTGCAAAGAAACTACTTTTCACGGGCCTTTGGAAGAGATGTTCCCGGTAGTGTGTAAGAGGAATGTGCAGAGCGAGTTGTTTCTTAGCTTCCCAAAGAGCTGGAAGCTAGATGCTTTGCTCCCAACTCGCCCTTTGGAAAGAAGACCGCACGTTGTGCCTTTCAGCTCTAGGGCAATGTAGCACACCCAGAGCAGAAGTCCTACTTCAGCCAGATCAGGCCTGTAAAGAAACTGCGTTTCACAGGCCTTTGGAAGAGATGTTCCCGGTAGGCTGTAAGAGCACTGTGCAGAGCGAGTTGTTTCTTAGCTTCCCAAAGAGCTGGAAGCAAGATGCTGCGGGGCCCAACTCGCCCTTTGGAAAGAAGCCTGCACGTTGTGCCTTTCAGCTCTAGGGCAATGTAGCACACCCAGAGCAGGAGTCCTACTTCAGCCAGATCAGGCCTGCAAAGAAACTGCGTTTCACAGGCCTTTGGAAAAGATGTTCCCGGTAGGCTGCAAGAGCACTGTGCAGAGCGAGTTGTTTCTTAGCTTGCCCAAGAGCTGGAAGCAAGATGCTGTGACGCCCAACTCGCCCTTTGGAAAGAAGCCTGCACGTTGTGCCTTTCAGCTCTAGGGCAAAGTAGCACACCCAGAGCAGAAGTCCTACTTCAGCCAGATCAGGCCTGCAAAGAAACTGCGTTTCACAGGCCTTTCGAAGACATGTTCCCGGTAGGCAGTAAGAGCACTGTGCAGAGCGTGTTGTTTCTTAGCTTCCCAAAGAGCTGGAAGCAAGATGCTGTGGGGCCCAACTCGCCCTTTGGAAAGAAGCCTGCACGTTGTGCCTTTCAGCTCTAGGGCAATGTAGCACACCCAGAGCAGAAGTCCTACTTCAGCCAGATCAGGCCTGCAAAGAAACTGCGTTTCACAGGCCTTTGGAAGAGATGTTCCCGGTAGGCTGTAAGAGCACTGTGCAGAGCGAGTTGTTTCTTAGCTTCCCAAAGAGCTGGAGCAAGATGCTTTGGGGCCCAACTCGCCCTTTGGAAAGAAGCCTGCACGTTGTGCCTTTCAGCTCTAGGGCAAAGTAGCACACCCAGAGCAGAAGTCCTACTTCAGCCAGATCAGGCCTGCAAAGAAACTGCGTTTCCCAGGCCTTTGGAAGAGATGTTCCCGGTAGGCTGTAAGAGCACTGTGCAGAGCGAGTTGTTTCTTAGCTTCCCAAAGAGCTGGAAGCAAGATGCTGTGGGGCCCAACTCGCCCTTTGGAAAGAAGCCTGCACCTTGTGCCTTTCAGCTCTAGGGCAAAGTAGCACACCCAGAGCAGAAGTCCTACTTCAGCCAGATCAGGCCTGCAAAGAAACTGCATTTCACAGGCATTTGGAAGAGATGTTCCCGGTAGGCTGTAAGAGCACTGTGCAGAGCGAGTTGTTTCTTAGCTTCCCAAAGAGCTGGAAGCAAGATGCTGTGGGGCCCAACTCGCCCTTTGGAAAGAAGCCTGCACGTTGTGCCTTTCAGCTCTAGGGCAATGTAGCACACCCACAGCAGGAGTCCTACTTCAGCCAGATCAGGCCTGCAAAGAAACTGCGTTTCACAGGCCTTTGGAAGAGATGTTCCCGGTAGGCTGTAAGAGCACTGTGAAGAGCGAGTTGTTTCTTAGCTTCCCAAAGAGCTGGAAGCAAGATTCTTTAGTTCCTCTCTCCAGGTGGATACAAGGTAGGGCCTTGTGCATGGAAGTTCTAGGGCAATGCAGCACACCCAGAGCAGAATTTCTACTTCAGGCAGATCAGGCCTGCAAAGAAACTACTTTTCACGGGCCTTTGGAAGAGATGTTCCCGGTAGTCTGTAAGAGGAATGTGCAGAGCGAGTTGTTTCTTAGCTTCCCAAAGAGCTGGAAGCTAGATGCTTTGCTCCCAACTCGCCCTTTGGAAAGAAGACCGCACGTTGTGCCTTTCAGCTCTAGGGCAATGTAGCACACCCAGAGCAGAAGTCCTACTTCAGCCAGATCAGGCCTGCAAAGAAACTGCGTTTCACAGGCCTTTGGAAGAGATGTTCCCGGTAGGCTGTAAGAGCACTGTGCAGAGCGAGTTGTTTCTTAGCTTCCCAAAGAGCTGGAAGCAAGATGCTTTGGGGCCCAACTCGCCCTTTGGAAAGAAGCCTGCACGTTGTGCCTTTCAGCTCTAGGGCAATGTAGCACACCCAGAGCAGGAGTCCTATTTCAGCCAGGTCAGGCATGCAAAGAAACTGCGTTTCACAGGCCTTTGGAAGAGATGTTCCCGGTAGGCTGTAAGAGCACTGTGCAGAGCGAGTTGTTTCTTAGCTTCCCAAAGAGCTGGAAGCAAGATTCTTTAGGGCCTCTCTCCAGGTGGATACAAGGTAGGGCCTTGTGCATGGAAGTTCTAGGGCAATGCAGCACACCCAGAGCAGAATTTCTACTTCAGGCAGATCAGGCCTGCAAAGAAACTACTTTTCACGGGCCTTTGGAAGAGATGTTCCCGGTAGTCTGTAAGAGGAATGTGCAGAGCGAGTTGTTTCTTAGCTTCCCAAAGAGCTGGAAGCAAGATGCTGTGGGGCCCAACTCGCCCTTTGGAAAGAAGCCTGCACGTTGTGCCTTTCAGCTCTAGGGCAATGTAGCACACCCAGAGCAGGAGTCCTACTTCAGCCAGGTCAGGCATGCAAAGAAACTGCGTTTCACAGGCCTTTGGAAGAGATGTTCCCGGTAGGCTGTAAGAGCACTGTGCAGAGCGAGTTGTTTCTTAGCTTCCCAAAGAGCTGGAAGCAAGATGCTGTGGGGCCCAACTCGCCCTTTGGAAAGAAGCCTGCACGTTGTGCCTTTCAGCTCTAGGGCAAAGTAGCACACCCAGAGCAGGAGTCCTACTTCAGCCAGATCAGGCCTGCAAAGAAACTGCGTTTCACAGGCCTTTGGAAAAGATGTTCCTGGTAGGCTGCAAGAGCACTGTGCAGAGCGAGTTGTTTCTTAGCTTGCCAAAGAGCTGGAAGCAAGATGCTGTGAGGCACAACTCGCCCTTTGGAAAGAAGCCTGCACGCTGTGCCTTTCAGCTCTAGGGCAAAGTAGCACACCCAGAGCAGAAGTCCTACTTCAGCCAGATCAGGCCTACAAAGAAACTGCGTTTCACAGGCCTTTGGAAGAGATGTTCCCACTAGGCTGTAAGAGCACTGTGCAGAGCGAGTTGTTTCTTAGCTTCCCAAAGAGCTGGAAGCAAGATGCTGTGGGGCCCAACTCTCCCTTTGGAAAGAAGACTGCACGTTGTGCCTTTCAGCTCTAGGGCAAAGTAGCACACCCAGAGCAGAAGTCCTACTTCAGCCAGATCAGGCCTGCAAAGAAACTGCGTTTCACATGCCTTTGGAAGACATGTTCCCGGTAGGCTGTAAGAGCACTGTGCAGAGCGAGTTGTTACCTAGCTTCCCAAAGAGCTGGAAGCAAGATGCTGTGCGGCCCAACTCGCCCTTTGGAAAGAAGCCTGCACGTTGTGCCTTTCAGCTCTAGGGCAAAGTAGCACACCCAGAGCAGAAGTCCTACTTCAGCCAGATCAGGCCTGCAAAGAAACTGCGTTTCACAGGCCTTTGGAAGAGATGTTCCCACTAGGCTGTAAGAGCACTGTGCAGAGCGAGTTGTTTCTTAGCTTCCCAAAGAGCTGGAAGCAAGATGCTGTGGGGCCCAACTCGCCCTTTGGAAAGAAGCCTGCACGTTGTGCCTTTCAGCTCTAGGGCAAAGTAGCACACCCAGAGCAGAAGTCCTACTTCACCCAGATCAGGCCTGCAAAGAAACTGCATTTCACAGGCATTTGGAAGAGATGTTCCCGGTAGGCTGTAAGAGCACTGTGCAGAGCGAGTTGTTTCTTAGCTTCCCAAAGAGCTGGAAGCAAGATGCTGTGGGGCCCAACTCGCCCTTTGGAAAGAAGCCTGCACGTTGTGCCTTACAGCTCTAGGGCAAAGTAGCACACCCAGAGCAGAAGTCCTACTACAGCCATATCAGGCCTGCAAAGAAACTGCGTTTCACGGGCCTTTGGAAGAGATGTTCCCGGTAGGCTGTAAGAGCACTGTGCAGAGCGAGTTGTTTCTTAGCTTCCCAAAGAGCTGGAAGCAAGATGCTGTGGGGCCCAACTCGCCCTTTGGAAAGAAGCCTGCACGTTGTGCCTTTCAGCTCTAGGGCAATGTAGCACACCCACAGCAGGAGTCCTACTTCAGCCAGATCAGGCCTGCAAAGAAACTGCGTTTCACAGGCCTTTGGAAGAGATGTTCCCGGTAGGCTGTAAGACCACTGTGCAGAGCGAGTTGTTTCTTAGCTTCCCAAAGAGCTGGAAGCAAGATGCTGTGGGGCCCAACTCGCCCTTTGGAAAGAAGCCTGCACGTTGTGCCTTTCAGCTCTAGGGCAATGTAGCACACCCAGAGCAGAAGTCCTACTTCAGCCAGATCAGGCCTGCAAAGAAAGTGCATTTCACAGGCCTTTGGAAGAGATGTTCCCGGTAGGCTGTAAGAGCACTGTGCAGAGCGAGTTGTTTCTTAGCTTCCTAAAGAGCTGGAAGCAAGATGCTGTGGGGCCCAGCTCGCCCTTTGGAAAGAAGCCTGCACGTTGTGCCTTTCAGCTCTAGGGCAATGTAGCACACCCAGAGCAGAAGTGCTACTTCAGCCAGATCAGGCCTGAAAAGAAACTGCGTTTCACAGGCCTTTGGAAGAGATGTTCCCGGTAGGCTGTAAGAGCACTGTGAAGAGCGAGTTGTTTCTTAGCTTCCCAAAGAGCTGGAAGCAAGATTCTTTAGGGCCTCTCTCCAGGTGGATACAAGGTAGGGTGTTGTGCATGGAAGTTCTAGGGCAATGCAGCACACCCAGAGCAGAATTTCTACTTCAGGCAGATCAGGCCTGCAAAGAAACTACTTTTCACGGGCCTTTGGAAGAGATGTTCCCGGTAGTCTGTAAGAGGAATGTGCAGAGCGAGTTGTTTCTTAGCTTCCCAAAGAGCTGGAAGCTAGATGCTTTGCTCCCAACTCGCCCTTTGGAAAGAAGACCGCACGTTGTGCCTTTCAGCTCTAGGGCAATGTAGCACACCCAGAGCAGAAGTCCTACTTCAGCCAGATCAGGCCTGCAAAGAAACTGCGTTTCACAGGCCTTTGGAAGAGATGTTCCCGGTAGGCTGTAAGAGCACTGTGCAGAGCGAGTTGTTTCTTAGCTTCCCAAAGAGCTGGAAGCAAGATGCTGCGGGGCCCAACTCGCCCTTTGGAAAGAAGCCTGCACGTTGTGCCTTTCAGCTCTAGGGCAATGTAGCACACCCAGAGCAGGAGTCCTACTTCAGCCAGATCAGGCCTGCAAAGAAACTGCGTTTCACAGGCCTTTGGAAAAGATGTTCCCGGTAGGCTGCAAGAGCACTGTGCAGAGCGAGTTGTTTCTTAGCTTGCCCAAGAGCTGGAAGCAAGATGCTGTGACGCCCAACTCGCCCTTTGGAAAGAAGCCTGCACGTTGTGCCTTTCAGCTCTAGGGCAAAGTAGCACACCCAGAGCAGAAGTCCTACTTCAGCCAGATCAGGCCTGCAAAGAAACTGTGTTTCACAGGCCTTTCGAAGACATGTTCCCGGTAGGCTGTAAGAGCACTGTGCAGAGCGTGTTGTTTCTTAGCTTCCCAAAGAGCTGGAAGCAAGATGCTGTGCGGCCCAACTCGCCCTTTGGAAAGAAGCCTGCACGTTGTGCCTTTCAGCTCTAGGGCAATGTAGCACACCCAGAGCAGAAGTCCTACTTCAGCCAGATCAGGCCTGCAAAGAAACTGCGTTTCACAGGCCTTTGGAAGAGATGTTCCCGGTAGGCTGTAAGAGCACTGTGCAGAGCTAGTTGTTTCTTAGCTTCCCAAAGAGCTGGAAGCAAGATGCTTTGGGGCCCAACTCGCCCTTTGGAAAGAAGCCTGCACGTTGTGCCTTTCAGCTCTAGGGCAAAGTAGCACACCCAGAGCAGAAGTCCTACTTCAGCCAGATCAGGCCTGCAAAGAAACTGCGTTTCACAGGCCTTTGGAAGAGATGTTCCCACTAGGCTGTAAGAGCACTGTGCAGAGCGAGTTGTTTCTTAGCTTCCCAAAGAGCTGGAAGCAAGATGCTGTGGGGCCCAACTCGCCCTTTGGAAAGAAGCCTGCACGTTGTGCCTTTCAGCTCTAGGGCAAAGTAGCACACCCAGAGCAGAAGTCCTACTTCAGCCAGATCAGGCCTGCAAAGAAACTGCATTTCACAGGCATTTGGAAGAGATGTTCCCGGTAGGCTGTAAGAGCACTGTGCAGAGGGAGTTGTTTCTTAGCTTCCCAAAGAGCTGGAAGCAAGATGCTGTGGGGCCCAACTCGCCCTTTGGAAAGAAGCCTGCACGTTGTGCCTTTCAGCTCTAGGGCAATGTAGCACACCCACAGCAGGAGTCCTACTTCAGCCAGATCAGGCCTGCAAAGAAACTGCGTTTCACAGGCCTTTGGAAGAGATGTTCCCGGTAGGCTGTAAGAGCACTGTGAAGAGCGAGTTGTTTCTTAGCTTCCCAAAGAGCTGGAAGCAAGATTCTTTAGTTCCTCTCTCCAGGTGGATACAAGGTAGGGCCTGGTGCATGGAAGTTCTAGGGCAATGCAGCACACCCAGAGCAGAATTTCTACTTCAGGCAGATCAGGCCTGCAAAGAAACTACTTTTCACGGGCCTTTGGAAGAGATGTTCCCGGTAGTCTGTAAGAGGAATGTGCAGAGCGAGTTGTTTCTTAGCTTCCCAAAGATCTGGAAGCTAGATGCTTTGCTCCCAACTCGCCCTTTGGAAAGAAGACCGCACGTTGTGCCTTTCAGCTCTAGGGCAATGTAGCACACCCAGAGCAGAAGTCCTACTTCAGCCAGATCAGGCCTGCAAAGAAACTGCGTTTCACAGGCCTTTGGAAGAGATGTTCCCGGTAGGCTGTAAGAGCACTGTGCAGAGCGAGTTGTTTCTTAGCTTCCCAAAGAGCTGGAAGCAAGATGCTTTGGGGCCCAACTCGCCCTTTGGAAAGAAGCCTGCACGTTGTGCCTTTCAGCTCTAGGGCAATGTAGCACACCCAGAGCAGGAGTCCTATTTCAGCCAGGTCAGGCATGCAAAGAAACTGCGTTTCACAGGCCTTTGGAAGAGATGTTCCCGGTAGGCTGTAAGAGCACTGTGCAGAGCGAGTTGTTTCTTAGCTTCCCAAAGAGCTGGAAGCAAGATTCTTTAGGGCCTCTCTCCAGGTGGATACAAGGTAGGGCCTTGTGCATGGAAGTTCTAGGGCAATGCAGCACACCCAGAGCAGAATTTCTACTTCAGGCAGATCAGGCCTGCAAAGAAACTACTTTTCACGGGCCTTTGGAAGAGATGTTCCCGGTAGTCTGTAAGAGGAATGTGCAGAGCGAGTTGTTTCTTAGCTTCCCAAAGAGCTGGAAGCAAGATGCTGTGGGGCCCAACTCGCCCTTTGGAAAGAAGCCTGCACGTTGTGCCTTTCAGCTCTAGGGCAATGTAGCACACCTAGAGCAGGAGTCCTACTTCAGCCAGGTCAGGCATGCAAAGAAACTGCGTTTCACAGGCCTTTGGAAGAGATGTTCCCGGTAGGCTGTAAGAGCACTGTGCAGAGCGAGTTGTTTCTTAGCTTCCCAAAGAGCTGGAAGCAAGATGCTGTGGGGCCCAACTCGCCCTTTGGAAAGAAGCCTGCACGTTGTGCCTTTCAGCTCTAGGGCAATGTAGCACACCCAGAGCAGGAGTCCTACTTCAGCCAGATCAGGCCTGCAAAGAAACTGCGTTTCACAGGCCTTTGGAAGACATGTTCCCGGTAGGCTGTAAGAGCACTGTGCAGAGCGAGTTGTTACCTAGCTTCCCAAAGAGCTGGAAGCAAGATGCTGTGCGGCCCAACTCGCCCTTTGGAATGAAGCCTGCACGTTGTGCCTTTCAGCTCTAGGGCAAAGTAGCACACCCAGAGCAGAAGTCCTACTTCAGCCAGATCAGGCCTGCAAAGAAACTGCGTTTCACAGGCCTTTGGAAGAGATGTTCCCGGTAGGCTGTAAGAGCACTGTGCAGAGCTAGTTGTTTCTTAGCTTCCCAAAGAGCTGGAAGCAAGATGCTTTGGGGCCCAACTCGCCCTTTGGAAAGAAGCCTGCACGTTGTGCCTTTCAGCTCTAGGGCAAAGTAGCACACCCAGAGCAGAAGTCCTACTTCAGCCAGATCAGGCCTGCAAAGAAACTGCGTTTCACAGGCCTTTGGAAGAGATGTTCCCACTAGGCTGTAAGAGCACTGTGCAGAGCGAGTTGTTTCTTAGCTTCCCAAAGAGCTGGAAGCAAGATGCTGTGGGGCCCAACTCGCCCTTTGGAAAGAAGCCTGCACGTTGTGCCTTTCAGCTCTAGGGCAAAGTAGCACACCCAGAGCAGAAGTCCTACTTCAGCCAGATCAGGCCTGCAAAGAAACTGCATTTCACAGGCATTTGGAAGAGATGTTCCCGGTAGGCTGTAAGAGCACTGTGCAGAGCGAGTTGTTTCTTAGCTTCCCAAAGAGCTGGAAGCAAGATGCTGTGGGGCCCAACTCGCCCTTTGGAAAGAAGCCTGCACGTTGTGCCTTACAGCTCTAGGGCAAAGTAGCACACCCAGAGCAGAAGTCCTACTACAGCCATATCAGGCCTGCAAAGAAACTGCGTTTCACGGGCCTTTGGAAGAGATGTTCCCGGTAGGCTGTAAGAGCACTGTGCAGAGCGAGTTGTTTCTTAGCTTCCCAAAGAGCTGGAAGCAAGATGCTGTGGGGCCCAACTCGCCCTTTGGAAAGAAGCCTGCACGTTGTGCCTTTCAGCTCTAGGGCAATGTAGCACACCCACAGCAGGAGTCCTACTTCAGCCAGATCAGGCCTGCAAAGAAACTGCGTTTCACAGGCCTTTGGAAGAGATGTTCCCGGTAGGCTGTAAGACCACTGTGCAGAGCGAGTTGTTTCTTAGCTTCCCAAAGAGCTGGAAGCAAGATGCTGCGGGGCCCAACTCGCCCTTTGGAAAGAAGACTGCACGTTGTGCCTTTCAGCTCTAGGGCAATGTAGCACACCCAGAGCAGAAGTCCTACTTCAGCCAGATCAGGCCTGCAAAGAAAGTGCATTTCACAGGCCTTTGGAAGAGATGTTCCCGGTAGGCTGTATAGCACTGTGCAGAGCGAGTTGTTTCTTAGCTTCCCAAAGAGCTGGAAGCAAGATGCTGTGGGGCCCAGCTCGCCCTTTGGAAAGAAGCCTGCACGTTGTGCCTTTCAGCTCTAGGGCAATGTAGCACACCCAGAGCAGAAGTGCTACTTCAGCCAGATCAGGCCTGAAAAGAAACTGCGTTTCACAGGCCTTTGGAAGAGATGTTCCCGGTAGGCTGTAAGAGCACTGTGAAGAGCGAGTTGTTTCTTAGCTTCCCAAAGAGCTGGAAGCAAGATTCTTTAGGGCCTCTCTCCAGGTGGATACAAGGTAGGGTGTTGTGCATGGAAGTTCTAGGGCAATGCAGCACACCCAGAGCAGAATTTCTACTTCAGGCAGATCAGGCCTGCAAAGAAAGTACTTTTCACGGGCCTTTGGAAGAGATGTTCCCGGTAGTCTGTAAGAGGAATGTGCAGAGCGAGTTGTTTATTAGCTTCCCAAAGAGCTGGAAGCTAGATGCTTTGCTCCCAACTCGCCCTTTGGAAAGAAGACCGCACGTTGTGCCTTTCAGCTCTAGGGCAATGTAGCACACCCAGAGCAGAAGTCCTACTTCAGCCAGATCAGGCCTGCAAAGAAACTGCGTTTCACAGGCCTTTGGAAGAGATGTTCCCGGTAGGCTGTAAGAGCACTGTGCAGAGCGAGTTGTTTCTTAGCTTCCCAAAGAGCTGGAAGCAAGATGCTGCGGGGCCCAACTCGCCCTTTGGAAAGAAGCCTGCACGTTGTGCCTTTCAGCTCTAGGGCAATGTAGCACACCCAGAGCAGGAGTCCTACTTCAGCCAGATCAGGCCTGCAAAGAAACTGCGTTTCACAGGCCTTTGGAAAAGATGTTCCCGGTAGGCTGCAAGAGCACTGTGCAGAGCGAGTTGTTTCTTAGCTTGCCCAAGAGCTGGAAGCAAGATGCTGTGACGCCCAACTCGCCCTTTGGAAAGAAGCCTGCACGTTGTGCCTTTCAGCTCTAGGGCAAAGTAGCACACCCAGAGCAGAAGTCCTACTTCAGCCAGATCAGGCCTGCAAAGAAACTGTGTTTCACAGGCCTTTCGAAGACATGTTCCCGGTAGGCTGTAAGAGCACTGTGCAGAGCGTGTTGTTTCTTAGCTTCCCAAAGAGCTGGAAGCAAGATGCTGTGCGGCCCAACTCGCCCTTTGGAAAGAAGCCTGCACGTTGTGCCTTTCAGCTCTAGGGCAATGTAGCACACCCAGAGCAGAAGTCCTACTTCAGCCAGATCAGACCTGCAAAGAAACTGCGTTTCACAGGCCTTTGGAAGAGATGTTCCCGGTAGGCTGTAAGAGCACTGTGCAGAGCTAGTTGTTTCTTAGCTTCCCAAAGAGCTGGAAGCAAGATGCTTTGGGGCCCAACTCGCCCTTTGGAAAGAAGCCTGCACGTTGTGCCTTTCAGCTCTAGGGCAAAGTAGCACACCCAGAGCAGAAGTCCTACTTCAGCCAGATCAGGCCTGCAAAGAAACTGCGTTTCACAGGCCTTTGGAAGAGATGTTCCCACTAGGCTGTAAGAGCACTGTGCAGAGCGAGTTGTTTCTTAGCTTCCCAAAGAGCTGGAAGCAAGATGCTGTGGGGCCCAACTCGCCCTTTGGAAAGAAGCCTGCACGTTGTGCCTTTCAGCTCTAGGGCAAAGTAGCACACCCAGAGCAGAAGTCCTACTTCAGCCAGATCAGGCCTGCAAAGAAACTGCATTTCACAGGCATTTGGAAGAGATGTTCCCGGTAGGCTGTAAGAGCACTGTGCAGAGGGAGTTGTTTCTTAGCTTCCCAAAGAGCTGGAAGCAAGATGCTGTGGGGCCCAACTCGCCCTTTGGAAAGAAGCCTGCACGTTGTGCCTTTCAGCTCTAGGGCAATGTAGCACACCCACAGCAGGAGTCCTACTTCAGCCAGATCAGGCCTGCAAAGAAACTGCGTTTCACAGGCCTTTGGAAGAGATGTTCCCGGTAGGCTGTAAGAGCACTGTGAAGAGCGAGTTGTTTCTTAGCTTCCCAAAGAGCTGGAAGCAAGATTCTTTAGTTCCTCTCTCCAGGTGGATACAAGGTAGGGCCTTGTGCATGGAAGTTCTAGGGCAATGCAGCACACCCAGAGCAGAATTTCTACTTCAGGCAGATCAGGCCTGCAAAGAAACTACTTTTCACGGGCCTTTGGAAGAGATGTTCCCGGTAGTCTGTAAGAGGAATGTGCAGAGCGAGTTGTTTCGTAGCTTCCCAAAGAGCTGGAAGCTAGATGCTTTGCTCCCAACTCGCCCTTTGGAAAGAAGACCGCACGTTGTGCCTTTCAGCTCTAGGGCAATGTAGCACACCCAGAGCAGAATTCCTACTTCAGCCAGATCAGGCCTGCAAAGAAACTGCGTTTCACAGGCCTTTGGAAGAGATGTTCCCGGTAGGCTGTAAGAGCACTGTGCAGAGCGAGTTGTTTCTTAGCTTCCCAAAGAGCTGGAAGCAAGATGCTTTGGGGCCCAACTCGCCCTTTGGAAAGAAGCCTGCACGTTGTGCCTTTCAGCTCTAGGGCAATGTACCACACCCAAAGCAGGAGTCCTACTTCAGCCAGGTCAGGCCTGCAAAGAAACTGCGTTTCACAGGCCTTTGGAAGAGATGTTCCCGGTAGGCTGTAAGAGCACTGTGCAGAGCGAGTTGTTTCTTAGCTTCCCAAAGAGCTGGAAGCAAGATGCTGTGGGGCCCAACTCGTCCTTTGGAAAGAAGCCTGCACGTTGTGCCTTTCAGCTCTAGGGCAATGTAGCACACACAGAGCAGGAGTCCTACTTCAGCCAGATCAGGCCTGCAAAGAAACTGCGTTTCACAGGCCTTGGGAAGAGATGTTCCCAGTATGCTGTAAGAGCACTGTGCAGAGCGAGTTGTTTCTTAGCTTCCCAAAGAGCTGGACACAAGATGCTGTGGGGCCCAACTCGCCCTTTGGAAAGGAGCCTGCACGTTGTGCCTTTCAGCTCTAGGGCAATGTAGCACACCCAGAGCAGAAGTCCTACTTCAGCCAGATCAGGCCTGCAAAGAAACTGCGTTTCACAGGCCTTTGGAAGAGATGTTCCCGGTAGGCTGTAAGAGCACTGTGCAGAGCGAGTTGTTTCTTAGCTTCCGAAAGAGCTGGAAGCAAGATGCTGTGGGGCCCAACTCGCCCTTTGGAAAGAAGCCTGCACGTTGTGCCTTTCAGCTCTAGGGCAAAGTAGCACACCCAGAGCAGAAGTCCTCCTTCAGCCAGATCAGGCCTGCAAAGAAACTGCGTTTCCCAGGCCTTTGGAAGAGATGTTCCCGGTAGGCTGTAAGAGCACTGTGCAGAGCGAGTTGTTTCTTAGCTTCCCAAAGAGCTGGAAGCAAGATGCTGTGGGGCCCAACTCGCCCTTTGGAAAGAAGCCTGCACGTTGTGCCTTTCAGCTCTAGGGCAAAGTGGCACACCCAGAGCAGAAGTCCTACTTCAGCCAGATCAGGCCTGCAATGAAACTGCGTTTCACAGGCCTTTGGAAGACATGTTCCCGGTAGGCTGTAAGAGCACTGTGCAGAGCGAGTTGTTTCTTAGCTTCCCAAAGAGCTGGAAGCAAGATGCTGTGGGGCCCAACTCACCCTTTGGAAAGAAGCCTGCACGTTGTGCCTTTCAGCTCTAGGGCAAAGTAGCACACCCAGAGCAGAAGTCCTACTTCAGCCAGATCAGGCCTGCAAAGAAACTGCGTTTCACAGGCCTTTGGAAGAGATGTTCCCGGTAGGCTGTAAGAGCACTGTGCAGAGCGAGTTGTTTCTTAGCTTCCCAAAGAGCTGGAAGCAAGATGCTGTGGGGCCCAACTCGCCCTTTGGAAAGAAGCGTGCACGTTGTGCCTTTCAGCTCTACGGCAAAGTAGCACTCCCAGAGCAGAAGTCCCACTTCAGCCAGATCAGGCCTGCAAAGAAACTGCGTTTCCCAGGCCTTTGGAAGAGATGTTCCCGGTAGGCTGTAAGAGCACTGTGCAGAGCGAGTTGTTTCTTAGCTTCCCAAAGAGCTGGAAGCAAGATGCTGTGGGGCCCAACTCGCCCTTTGGAAAGAAGCCTGCACGTTGTGCCTTTCAGCTCTAGGGCAATGTAGCACACCCAGAGCAGGAGTCCTACTTCAGCCAGATCAGGCCTGCAAAGAAACTCCATTTCACAGGCCTTTGGAAGAGATGTTCCCTGTAGGCTGTAAGAGCACTGTGCAGAGCGAGTTGTTTCTTAGCTTCCCAAAGATCTGGAAGCAAGATGCTGTGGGGCCCAACTCGCCCTTTGAAAGAAGCCTGCACGTTGTGCCTTTCAGCTCTAGGCAATGTAGCACACCTAGAGCAGAAGTCCTACTTCAGCCAGATCAGGCCTGCAAAGAGACTGCGTTTCACAGGCCTTTGGAAGAGATGTTCCCAGTAGGCTGTAAGAGCATTGTGCAGAGCGAGTTGTTTCTTAGCTTCCCAAAGAGCTGGAAGCAAGATGCTGTGGGGCCCAACTCGCCCTTTGGAAAGAAGCCTGCACGTTGTGCCTTTCAGCTCTAGGGCAATGTAGCACACCAAGAGGAGAAGTCCTACTTCAACCAGATCAGGCCTGCAAAGAAACTGCGTTTCACGGGCCTTTGGAAGAGATGTTCCCGGTAGGCTGTAAGAGCACTGTGCAGAGCGAGTTGATTCTTAGCTTCCCAAAGAGCTGGAAGCAACATGCTGTGGGGCCCAACTCGCCCTTTGCAAAGAAGCCTGCACGTTGTGACTTTCAGCTTTAGGGCAATGTAGCACACCCAGAGCAGAAGTCCTACTTCAGCCAGATCAGGCCTGCAAAGAAACTGCGTTTCACAGGCCTTTGGAAGAGATGTTCCCGGTAGGCTGTAAGAGCACTGTGCAGAGCGAGTTGTTTCTTAGCTTCCCAAAGAGCTGGAAGCAAGATGCTGTGGGGCCCAACTCGCCCTTTGGAAAGAAGCGTGCACGTTGTGCCTTTCAGCTCTAGGCAATGTTGCACACCCTGAGCAGGAGTCCTACTTCAGCCAGATCAGGCCTGCAAATAAACTGCGTTTCACAGGCCTTTGGAAGAGATGTTCCCGTTAGGCTGTAAGAGCACTGTGCAGAGCGAGTTGTTTCTTAGCTTCCCAAAGAGCTGGAAGCAAGATGCTGTGGGGCCCAACTCGCCCTTTGGAAAGAAGCCTGCACGTTGTGCCTTTCAGCTCTAGGGCAATGTAGCACACCCAGAGCAGAAGTGCTACTTCAGCCAGATCAGGCCTGCAAAGAAACTGCGTTTCACAGGCCTTTAGAAGAGATGTTCCCGGTAGGCTGTAAGAGCACTGTGCAGAGCGAGTTGTTTCTTAGCTTCCCAAAGAGCTGGAAGCAAGATGCTGTGGGGCTGAACTCGCCCTTTGGAAAGAAGCCAGCACGTTGTGCCTTTCAGCTCTAGGGCAATGTAGCACACCCAGAGCAGAAGTCCTACTTCAGCCAGATCAGGCCTGCAAAGAATCTGCGTTTCACAGGCCTTTGGAAGAGATGTTCCCAGTAGGCTGTAAGAGCACTGTGCAGAGCGAGTTGTTTCTTAGCTTCCCAAAGAGCTGGAAGCAAGATGCTGTGGGGCCCAACTCGCCCTTTGGAAAGAAGCCTGCACGTTGTGCCTTTCAGCTCTAGGGCAATGTAGCACACACAGAGCAGGAGTCCTACTTCAGCCAGATCAGGCCTGCAAAGAAACTGCGTTTCACAGGCCTTTGGAAGAGATGTTCCCGGTAGGCTGTAAGAGCACTGTGCAGAGCGAGTTGTTTCTTAGCTTCCCAAAGAGCTGGAAGCAAGATGCTGTGGGGCCCAACTCGCCCTTTGCAAAGAAGCCTGCACGTTGTGCCTTTCAGCTCTAGGGCAATGTAGCACACCCAGAGCAGAAGTCCTACTTCAGCCAGGTCAGGCCTGCAAAGAAACTGCGTTTCACAGGCCTTTGGAAGAGATGTTCCCGGTAGGCTGTAAGAGCACTGTGCAGAGCGAGTTGTTTCTTAGCTTCCCAAAGAGCTGGAAGCAAGATGCTGTGGGGCCCAACTCGTCCTTTGGAAAGAAGCCTGCACGTTGTGCCTTTCAGCACTAGGCAATGTTGCACACCCAGAGCAGGAGTCCTACTTCAGCCAGATCAGGCCTGCAAAGAAACTGCGTTTCACAGGCCTTTGGAAGAGATGTTCCCGGTAGGCTGTAAGAGCACTGTGCAGAGCGAGTTGTTTCTTAGCTTCCCAAAGATCTGGAAGCAAGATGCTGTGGGGCCCAACTCGCCCTTGGAAAGAAGCCTGCACGTTGTGCCTTTCAGCTCTAGGCAATGTAGCACACCTAGAGCAGAAGTCCTACTTCAGCCAGATCAGGCCTGCAAAGAGACTGCGTTTCACAGGCCTTTGGAAGAGATGTTCCCGGTAGGCTGTAAGAGCACTGTGCAGAGCGAGTTGTTTCTTAGCTTCCCAAAGAGCTGGAAGCAAGATGCTGTGGGGCCCAAATCGCCCATTTTGAAAGAAGCCTGCACGTTGTGCCTTTCAGCTCTAGGGCAATGTAGCACACCAAGAGGAGATGTCCTACTTCAACCACATCAGGCCTGCAAAGAAACTGCGTTTCACAGGCCTTTGGAAGAGATGTTCCCGGTAGGCTGTAAGAGCACTGTGCAGAGCGAGTTGATTCATAGCTTCCCAAAGAGCTGGAAGCAAGCTGCTGTCGGGCCCAACTCGTCCTTTGGAAAGAAGCCTGCACGTTGTGCCTTTCAGCTCTAGGGCAGTGTAGCACACCCAGAGCAGAAGTGCTACTTCAGCCAGATCAGGCCTGCAAAGAAACTGCGTTTCACAGGCCTTTAGAAGAGATGTTCCCGGTAGGCTGTAAGAGCACTGTGCAGAGCGAGTTGTTTCTTAGCTTCCCAAAGAGCTGGAAGCAAGATGCTGTGGGGCCCAACTCGCCCTTTGGAAAGAAGCCAGCACGTTGTGCCTTTCAGCTCTAGGGCAATGTAGCACACCCAGAGCAGAAGTCCTACTTCAGCCAGATCAGGCCTGCAAAGAAACTGCGTTTCACAGGCCTTTGGAAGAGATGTTCCCGGTAGGCTGTAAGAGCACTGTGCAGAGCGAGTTCTTTCTTAGCTTCCCAAAGAGCTGGAAGCAAGATGCTGTGGGGCCCAACTCGCCCTTTGGAAAGAAGCCTGCACGTTGTGCCTTTCAGCTCTAGGGCAATGTAGCACACACAGAGCAGGAGTCCTACTTCAGCCAGATCAGACCTGCAAAGAAACTGCGTTTCACAGGCCTTTGGAAGAGATGTTCCCGGTACTCTGTAAGAGCACTGTGCAGAGCGAGTTGTTTCTTAGCTTCCCAAAGAGCTGGAAGCAAGATGCTGTGGGGCCCAACTCGCCCTTTGCAAAGAAGCCTGCACGTTGTGCCTTTCAGCTCTAGGGCAATGTAGCACACCCAGAGCAGAAGTCCTACTTCAGCCAGGTCAGGCCTGCAAAGAAACTGCGTTTCACAGGCCTTTGGAAGAGATGTTCCCGGTAGGCTGTAAGAGCACTGTGCAGAGCGAGTTGTTTCTTAGCTTCCCAAAGAGCTGGAAGCAAGATGCTGTGGGGCCCAACTCGTCCTTTGGAAAGAAGCGTGCACGTTGTGCCTTTCAGCACTAGGCAATGTTGCACACCCAGAGCAGGAGTCCTTCTTCAGCCAGATCAGGCCTGCAAAGAAACTGCGTTTCACAGGCCTTTGGAAGAGATGTTCCCTGTAGGCTGTAAGAGCACTGTGCAGAGCGAGTTGTTTCTTAGCTTCCCAAAGAGCTGGAAGCAAGATGCTGTGGGGCCCAACTCGCCAATTGGAAAGAAGCCTGCACGTTGTGCCTTTCAGCTCTAGGGCAATGTAGCACACCCAGAGCAGAAGTCCTACTTCAGCCAGATCAGGCCTGCAAAGAAACTGCGTTTCACAGGCCTTTGGAAGAGATGTTCCCGGTAGGCTGTAAGAGCACTGTGCAGAGCGAGTTGTTTCTTAGCTTCCCAAAGATCTGGAAGCAAGATGCTGTGGGGCCCAGCTCGCCCTTTGAAAGAAGCCTGCACGTTGTGCCTTTCAGCTCTAGGCAATGTAGCACACCTAGAGCAGAAGTCCTACTTCAGCCAGATCAGGCCTGCAAAGAGACTGCGTTTCACAGGCCTTTGGGAGAGATGTTCCCGGTAGGCTGTAAGAGCACTGTGCAGAGCGAGTTGTTTCTTAGCTTCCCAAAGAGCTGGAAGCAAGATGCTGTGGGGCCCAACTCGCCCTTTGGAAAGAAGCCTGCACGTTGTGCCTTTCAGCTCTAGGGCAATGTAGCACACCCAGAGCAGAAGTCCTACTTCAGCCAGATCAGGCCTGCAAAGAAACTGCGTTTGACAGGCCTTTGGAAGAGATGTTCCCGGGAGGCTGTAAGAGCACTGTGCAGAGCGAGTTGTTTCTTAGCTTCCCAAAGAGCTGGTAGCAAGATGCTGTGGGGCCCAACTCGCCCTTTGGAAAGAAGCCTGCAAGTTGTGCCTTTCAGCTCAAGGGCAATGTAGCACACCCAGAGCAGAAGTCCTACTTCAGCCAGATCAGGCCTGAAAGGAAACTGCGTTTCACAGGCCTTTGGAAGAGATGTTCCCGGTAGGCTGTAAGAGCACTGTGCAGAGCGAGTTGTTTCTTAGATTCCCAAAGAGCTGGAAGCAAGATGCTGTGGGGCCCAACTCGCCCTTTGGAAAGAAGCGTGCACGTTGTGCCTTTCAGCTCTAGGCAATGTTGCACACCCTGAGCAGGAGTCCTACTTCAGCCAGATCAGGCCTGCAAATAAACTGCGTTTCACAGGCCTTTGGAAGAGATGTTCCCGTTAGGCTGTAAGAGCACTGTGCAGAGCGAGTTGTTTCTTAGCTTCCCAAAGAGCTGGAAGCAAGATGCTGTGGGGCCCAACTCGCCCTTTGGAAAGAAGCCTGCACGTTGTGCCTTTCAGCTCTAGGGCAATGTAGCACACCCAGAGCAGAAGTGCTACTTCAGCCAGATCAGGCCTGCAAAGAAACTGCGTTTCACAGGCCTTTAGAAGAGATGTTCCCGGTAGGCTGTAAGAGCACTGTGCAGAGCGAGTTGTTTCTTAGCTTCCCAAAGAGCTGGAAGCAAGATGCTGTGGGGCTGAACTCGCCCTTTGGAAAGAAGCCAGCACGTTGTGCCTTTCAGCTCTAGGGCAATGTAGCACACCCAGAGCAGAAGTCCTACTTCAGCCAGATCAGGCCTGCAAAGAATCTGCGTTTCACAGGCCTTTGGAAGAGATGTTCCCAGTAGGCTGTAAGAGCACTGTGCAGAGCGAGTTGTTTCTTAGCTTCCCAAAGAGCTGGAAGCAAGATGCTGTGGGGCCCAACTCGCCCTTTGGAAAGAAGCCTGCACGTTGTGCCTTTCAGCTCTAGGGCAATGTAGCACACACAGAGCAGGAGTCCTACTTCAGCCAGATCAGGCCTGCAAAGAAACTGCGTTTCACAGGCCTTTGGAAGAGATGTTCCCGGTAGGCTGTAAGAGCACTGTGCAGAGCGAGTTGTTTCTTAGCTTCCCAAAGAGCTGGAAGCAAGATGCTGTGGGGCCCAACTCGCCCTTTGCAAAGAAGCCTGCACGTTGTGCCTTTCAGCTCTAGGGCAATGTAGCACACCCAGAGCAGAAGTCCTACTTCAGCCAGGTCAGGCCTGCAAAGAAACTGCGTTTCACAGGCCTTTGGAAGAGATGTTCCCGGTAGGCTGTAAGAGCACTGTGCAGAGCGAGTTGTTTCTTAGCTTCCCAAAGAGCTGGAAGCAAGATGCTGTGGGGCCCAACTCGTCCTTTGGAAAGAAGCGTGCACGTTGTGCCTTTCAGCACTAGGCAATGTTGCACACCCAGAGCAGGAGTCCTACTTCAGCCAGATCAGGCCTGCAAAGAAACTGCGTTTCACAGGCCTTTGGAAGAGATGTTCCCGGTAGGCTGTAAGAGCACTGTGCAGAGCGAGTTGTTTCTTAGCTTCCCAAAGATCTGGAAGCAAGATGCTGTGGGGCCCAACTCGCCCTTGGAAAGAAGCCTGCACGTTGTGCCTTTCAGCTCTAGGCAATGTAGCACACCTAGAGCAGAAGTCCTACTTCAGCCAGATCAGGCCTGCAAAGAGACTGCGTTTCACAGGCCTTTGGAAGAGATGTTCCCGGTAGGCTGTAAGAGCACTGTGCAGAGCGAGTTGTTTCTTAGCTTCCCAAAGAGCTGGAAGCAAGATGCTGTGGGGCCCAAATCGCCCATTTTGAAAGAAGCCTGCACGTTGTGCCTTTCAGCTCTAGGGCAATGTAGCACACCAAGAGGAGATGTCCTACTTCAACCACATCAGGCCTGCAAAGAAACTGCGTTTCACAGGCCTTTGGAAGAGATGTTCCCGGTAGGCTGTAAGAGCACTGTGCAGAGCGAGTTGATTCATAGCTTCCCAAAGAGCTGGAAGCAAGCTGCTGTCGGGCCCAACTCGTCCTTTGGAAAGAAGCCTGCACGTTGTGCCTTTCAGCTCTAGGGCAATGTAGCACACCCAGAGCAGAAGTGCTACTTCAGCCAGATCAGGCCTGCAAAGAAACTGCGTTTCACAGGCCTTTAGAAGAGATGTTCCCGGTAGGCTGTAAGAGCACTGTGCAGAGCGAGTTGTTTCTTAGCTTCCCAAAGAGCTGGAAGCAAGATGCTGTGGGGCCCAACTCGCCCTTTGGAAAGAAGCCAGCACGTTGTGCCTTTCAGCTCTAGGGCAATGTAGCACACCCAGAGCAGAAGTCCTACTTCAGCCAGATCAGGCCTGCAAAGAAACTGCGTTTCACAGGCCTTTGGAAGAGATGTTCCCGGTAGGCTGTAAGAGCACTGTGCAGAGCGAGTTCTTTCTTAGCTTCCCAAAGAGCTGGAAGCAAGATGCTGTGGGGCCCAACTCGCCCTTTGGAAAGAAGCCTGCACGTTGTGCCTTTCAGCTCTAGGGCAATGTAGCACACACAGAGCAGGAGTCCTACTTCAGCCAGATCAGACCTGCAAAGAAACTGCGTTTCACAGGCCTTTGGAAGAGATGTTCCCGGTACTCTGTAAGAGCACTGTGCAGAGCGAGTTGTTTCTTAGCTTCCCAAAGAGCTGGAAGCAAGATGCTGTGGGGCCCAACTCGCCCTTTGCAAAGAAGCCTGCACGTTGTGCCTTTCAGCTCTAGGGCAATGTAGCACACCCAGAGCAGAAGTCCTACTTCAGCCAGGTCAGGCCTGCAAAGAAACTGCGTTTCACAGGCCTTTGGAAGAGATGTTCCCGGTAGGCTGTAAGAGCACTGTGCAGAGCGAGTTGTTTCTTAGCTTCCCAAAGAGCTGGAAGCAAGATGCTGTGGGGCCCAACTCGTCCTTTGGAAAGAAGCGTGCACGTTGTGCCTTTCAGCACTAGGCAATGTTGCACACCCAGAGCAGGAGTCCTACTTCAGCCAGATCAGGCCTGCAAAGAAACTGCGTTTCACAGGCCTTTGGAAGAGATGTTCCCTGTAGGCTGTAAGAGCACTGTGCAGAGCGAGTTGTTTCTTAGCTTCCCAAAGAGCTGGAAGCAAGATGCTGTGGGGCCCAACTCGCCAATTGGAAAGAAGCCTGCACGTTGTGCCTTTCAGCTCTAGGGCAATGTAGCACACCCAGAGCAGGAGTCCTACTTCAGCCAGATCAGGCCTGCAAAGAAACTGCGTTTCACAGGCCTTTGGAAGAGATGTTCCCGGTAGGCTGTAAGAGCACTGTGCAGAGCGAGTTGTTTCTTAGCTTCCCAAAGATCTGGAAGCAAGATGCTGTGGGGCCCAGCTCGCCCTTTGAAAGAAGCCTGCACGTTGTGCCTTTCAGCTCTAGGCAATGTAGCACACCTAGAGCAGAAGTCCTACTTCAGCCAGATCAGGCCTGCAAAGAGACTGCGTTTCACAGGCCTTTGGGAGAGATGTTCCCGGTAGGCTGTAAGAGCACTGTGCAGAGCGAGTTGTTTCTTAGCTTCCCAAAGAGCTGGAAGCAAGATGCTGTGGGGCCCAACTCGCCCTTTGGAAAGAAGCCTGCACGTTGTGCCTTTCAGCTCTAGGGCAATGTAGCACACCCAGAGCAGAAGTCCTACTTCAGCCAGATCAGGCCTGCAAAGAAACTGCGTTTGACAGGCCTTTGGAAGAGATGTTCCCGGGAGGCTGTAAGAGCACTGTGCAGAGCGAGTTGTTTCTTAGCTTCCCAAAGAGCTGGTAGCAAGATGCTGTGGGGCCCAACTCGCCCTTTGGAAAGAAGCCTGCAAGTTGTGCCTTTCAGCTCAAGGGCAATGTAGCACACCCAGAGCAGAAGTCCTACTTCAGCCAGATCAGGCCTGCAAGGAAACTGCGTTTCACAGGCCTTTGGAAGAGATGTTCCCGGTAGGCTGTAAGAGCACTGTGCAGAGCGAGTTGTTTCTTAGATTCCCAAAGAGCTGGAAGCAAGATGCTGCGGGGCCCAACTCGGCCTTTGGAAAGAAGCGTGCACGTTGTGCCTTTCAGCACTAGGCAATGTTGCACACCCAGAGCAGGAGTCCAACTTCAGCCAGATAAGGCCTGCAAGGAAACTGCGTTTCACAGGCCTTTGGAAGAGTTGTTCCCGGTAGGCTGTAAGAGCACTGTGCAGAGCGAGTTGTTTCTTAGCTTCCCAAAGAGCTGCAAGCAACATGCTGTGGGGCCCAACTCGCCCTTTGGAAAGAAGCCTGCACGTTGTGCCTTTCAGCTCCAGGGCAATGTAGCACACCCAGAGCAGAAGTCCTACTTCAGCCAGATCAGGCCTGCAAAGAAACTGCGTTTCACAGGCCTTTGGAAGAGATGTTCCCTGTAGGCTGTAAGAGCACTGTGCAGAGCGAGTTGTTTCTTAGCTTCCCAAAGAGCTGGAAGCAAGATGCTGTGGGGCCCAACTCGCCCTTTGGAAAGAAGCCTGCACGTTGTGCCTTGCAGCTCTAGGGCAATGTAGCACACCCAGAGCAGAAGTCCTACTTCAGCCAGATCAGGCCTGCAAAGAAACTGCGTTTCACAGGCCTTTGGAAGAGATGTTCCCGGTAGGCTGCAAGAGCACTGTGCAGAGCGAGTTGTTTCTTAGCTTCCCAAAGAGCTGGAAGCAAGATGCTGTGGGGCCCAACTCGCCCTTTGGAAAGAAGCCTGCACGTTGTGCCTTTCAGCTCTAGGGCAATGTAGCACACCTAGAGCAGGAGTCCTACTTCAGCCAGATCAGGCCTGCAAAGAAACTGCGTTTCACAGGCCTTTGGAAGAGATGTTCCCGGTAGGCTGTAAGAGCACTGTGCAGAGCGAGTTGATTCTTAGCTTCCCAAAGAGCTGGAAGCAAGATGCTGCGGGTCCCAACTCGCCCTTTGGAAAGAAGCCTGCACGTTGTGACTTTCAGCTCTAGGGCAATGTAGCACACCCAGAACAGAAGTCCTACTTCAGCCAGATCAGGCCTGCAAAGAAACTGCGTTTCACAGGCCTTTGGAAGAGATGTTCCCGGTAGGCTGTAAGAGCACTGTGCAGAGCGAGTTGTTTCTTAGCTTCCCAAAGAGCTGGAAGCAAGATGCTGTGGGGCCCAACTCGCCCTTTGGAAAGAAGCGTGCACGTTGTGCCTTTCAGCACTAGGCAATGTTGCACACCCAGAGCAGGAGTCCTACTTCAGCCAGATAAGGCCTGCAAAGAAACTGCGTTTCACAGGCCTTTGGAAGAGATGTTCCCGGTAGGCTGTAAGAGCACTGTGCAGAGCGAGCTGTTTCTTAGCTTCCCAAAGAGCTGCAAGCACGATGCTGTGTGGCCCAACTCGCCCTTTGGAAAGAAGCCTGCACGTTGTGCCTTTCAGCTCCAGGCAATGTAGCACACCCAGAGCAGAAGTCCTACTTCAGCCAGATCAGGCCTGCAAAGAAACTGCGTTTCACAGGCCTTTGGAAGAGACGTTCCCTGTAGGCTGTAAGAGCACTGTGCAGAGCGAGTTGTTTCTTCGCTTCCCAATGAGCTGGAAGCAAGATGCTGTGGGGCCCAACTCGCCCTTTGGAAAGAAGCCTGCACGTTGTGCCTTGCAGCTCTAGGGCAATGTAGCACACCCAGAGCAGAAGTCCTACTTCAGCCAGATCCATCCTGCAAAGAAACTGCGTTTCACAGGCCTTTGGAAGAGATGTTCCCGGTAGGCTGCAAGAGCACTGTGCAGAGCGAGTTGTTTCTTAGCTTCCCAAAGAGCTGGAAGCAAGATGCTGTGGGGCCCAACTCGCCCTTGGGAAAGAAGCCTGCACGTTGTGCCTTTCAGCTCTAGGGCAATGTAGCACACCCAGAGCAGGAGTCCTACTTCAGCCAGATCAGGCCTGCAAAGAAACTGCGTTTCACAGGCCTTTGGAAGAGATGTTCCCGGTAGGCTGTAAGAGCACTGTGCAGAGCGAGTTGTTTCTTAGCTTCCCAAAGAGCTGGAAGCAAGATGCTGCGGGGCCCAACTCACCCTTTGGAAAGAAGCCTGACGTTGTGCCTTTCAGCTCTAGGGCAATGTAGCACACCCAGAGCAGAAGTCCTACTTCAGCCAGATCAGGCCTGCAAAGAAACTGCGTTTCACAGGCCTTTGGAAGAGATGTTCCCGGTAGGCTGTAAGAGCACTGTGCAGAGCGAGTTCTTTCTTAGCTTCCCAAAGAGCTGGAAGCAAGATGCTGTGGGGCCCAACTCGCCCTTTGGAAAGAAGCCTGCACGTTGTGCCTTTCAGCTCTAGGGCAATGTAGCACACACAGAGCAGGAGTCCTACTTCAGCCAGATCAGACCTGCAAAGAAACTGCGTTTCACAGGCCTTTGGAAGAGATGTTCCCGGTACTCTGTAAGAGCACTGTGCAGAGCGAGTTGTTTCTTAGCTTCCCAAAGAGCTGGAAGCAAGATGCTGTGGGGCCCAACTCGCCCTTTGCAAAGAAGCCTGCACGTTGTGCCTTTCAGCTCTAGGGCAATGTAGCACACCCAGAGCAGAAGTCCTACTTCAGCCAGGTCAGGCCTGCAAAGAAACTGCGTTTCACAGGCCTTTGGAAGAGATGTTCCCGGTAGGCTGTAAGAGCACTGTGCAGAGCGAGTTGTTTCTTAGCTTCCCAAAGAGCTGGAAGCAAGATGCTGTGGGGCCCAACTCGTCCTTTGGAAAGAAGCGTGCACGTTGTGCCTTTCAGCACTAGGCAATGTTGCACACCCAGAGCAGGAGTCCTACTTCAGCCAGATCAGGCCTGCAAAGAAACTGCGTTTCACAGGCCTTTGGAAGAGATGTTCCCTGTAGGCTGTAAGAGCACTGTGCAGAGCGAGTTGTTTCTTAGCTTCCCAAAGAGCTGGAAGCAAGATGCTGTGGGGCCCAACTCGCCAATTGGAAAGAAGCCTGCACGTTGTGCCTTTCAGCTCTAGGGCAATGTAGCACACCCAGAGCAGGAGTCCTACTTCAGCCAGATCAGGCCTGCAAAGAAACTGCGTTTCACAGGCCTTTGGAAGAGATGTTCCCGGTAGGCTGTAAGAGCACTGTGCAGAGCGAGTTGTTTCTTAGCTTCCCAAAGATCTGGAAGCAAGATGCTGTGGGGCCCAGCTCGCCCTTTGAAAGAAGCCTGCACGTTGTGCCTTTCAGCTCTAGGCAATGTAGCACACCTAGAGCAGAAGTCCTACTTCAGCCAGATCAGGCCTGCAAAGAGACTGCGTTTCACAGGCCTTTGGGAGAGATGTTCCCGGTAGGCTGTAAGAGCACTGTGCAGAGCGAGTTGTTTCTTAGCTTCCCAAAGAGCTGGAAGCAAGATGCTGTGGGGCCCAACTCGCCCTTTGGAAAGAAGCCTGCACGTTGTGCCTTTCAGCTCTAGGGCAATGTAGCACACCCAGAGCAGAAGTCCTACTTCAGCCAGATCAGGCCTGCAAAGAAACTGCGTTTGACAGGCCTTTGGAAGAGATGTTCCCGGGAGGCTGTAAGAGCACTGTGCAGAGCGAGTTGTTTCTTAGCTTCCCAAAGAGCTGGTAGCAAGATGCTGTGGGGCCCAACTCGCCCTTTGGAAAGAAGCCTGCAAGTTGTGCCTTTCAGCTCAAGGGCAATGTAGCACACCCAGAGCAGAAGTCCTACTTCAGCCAGATCAGGCCTGCAAGGAAACTGCGTTTCACAGGCCTTTGGAAGAGATGTTCCCGGTAGGCTGTAAGAGCACTGTGCAGAGCGAGTTGTTTCTTAGATTCCCAAAGAGCTGGAAGCAAGATGCTGCGGGGCCCAACTCGGCCTTTGGAAAGAAGCGTGCACGTTGTGCCTTTCAGCACTAGGCAATGTTGCACACCCAGAGCAGGAGTCCAACTTCAGCCAGATAAGGCCTGCAAGGAAACTGCGTTTCACAGGCCTTTGGAAGAGTTGTTCCCGGTAGGCTGTAAGAGCACTGTGCAGAGCGAGTTGTTTCTTAGCTTCCCAAAGAGCTGCAAGCAACATGCTGTGGGGCCCAACTCGCCCTTTGGAAAGAAGCCTGCACGTTGTGCCTTTCAGCTCCAGGGCAATGTAGCACACCCAGAGCAGAAGTCCTACTTCAGCCAGATCAGGCCTGCAAAGAAACTGCGTTTCACAGGCCTTTGGAAGAGATGTTCCCTGTAGGCTGTAAGAGCACTGTGCAGAGCGAGTTGTTTCTTAGCTTCCCAAAGAGCTGGAAGCAAGATGCTGTGGGGCCCAACTCGCCCTTTGGAAAGAAGCCTGCACGTTGTGCCTTGCAGCTCTAGGGCAATGTAGCACACCCAGAGCAGAAGTCCTACTTCAGCCAGATCAGGCCTGCAAAGAAACTGCGTTTCACAGGCCTTTGGAAGAGATGTTCCCGGTAGGCTGCAAGAGCACTGTGCAGAGCGAGTTGTTTCTTAGCTTCCCAAAGAGCTGGAAGCAAGATGCTGTGGGGCCCAACTCGCCCTTTGGAAAGAAGCCTGCACGTTGTGCCTTTCAGCTCTAGGGCAATGTAGCACACCTAGAGCAGGAGTCCTACTTCAGCCAGATCAGGCCTGCAAAGAAACTGCGTTTCACAGGCCTTTGGAAGAGATGTTCCCGGTAGGCTGTAAGAGCACTGTGCAGAGCGAGTTGATTCTTAGCTTCCCAAAGAGCTGGAAGCAAGATGCTGCGGGTCCCAACTCGCCCTTTGGAAAGAAGCCTGCACGTTGTGACTTTCAGCTCTAGGGCAATGTAGCACACCCAGAACAGAAGTCCTACTTCAGCCAGATCAGGCCTGCAAAGAAACTGCGTTTCACAGGCCTTTGGAAGAGATGTTCCCGGTAGGCTGTAAGAGCACTGTGCAGAGCGAGTTGTTTCTTAGCTTCCCAAAGAGCTGGAAGCAAGATGCTGTGGGGCCCAACTCGCCCTTTGGAAAGAAGCGTGCACGTTGTGCCTTTCAGCACTAGGCAATGTTGCACACCCAGAGCAGGAGTCCTACTTCAGCCAGATAAGGCCTGCAAAGAAACTGCGTTTCACAGGCCTTTGGAAGAGATGTTCCCGGTAGGCTGTAAGAGCACTGTGCAGAGCGAGCTGTTTCTTAGCTTCCCAAAGAGCTGCAAGCACGATGCTGTGTGGCCCAACTCGCCCTTTGGAAAGAAGCCTGCACGTTGTGCCTTTCAGCTCCAGGCAATGTAGCACACCCAGAGCAGAAGTCCTACTTCAGCCAGATCAGGCCTGCAAAGAAACTGCGTTTCACAGGCCTTTGGAAGAGACGTTCCCTGTAGGCTGTAAGAGCACTGTGCAGAGCGAGTTGTTTCTTCGCTTCCCAATGAGCTGGAAGCAAGATGCTGTGGGGCCCAACTCGCCCTTTGGAAAGAAGCCTGCACGTTGTGCCTTGCAGCTCTAGGGCAATGTAGCACACCCAGAGCAGAAGTCCTACTTCAGCCAGATCCATCCTGCAAAGAAACTGCGTTTCACAGGCCTTTGGAAGAGATGTTCCCGGTAGGCTGCAAGAGCACTGTGCAGAGCGAGTTGTTTCTTAGCTTCCCAAAGAGCTGGAAGCAAGATGCTGTGGGGCCCAACTCGCCCTTGGGAAAGAAGCCTGCACGTTGTGCCTTTCAGCTCTAGGGCAATGTAGCACACCCAGAGCAGGAGTCCTACTTCAGCCAGATCAGGCCTGCAAAGAAACTGCGTTTCACAGGCCTTTGGAAGAGATGTTCCCGGTAGGCTGTAAGAGCACTGTGCAGAGCGAGTTGTTTCTTAGCTTCCCAAAGAGCTGGAAGCAAGATGCTGCGGGGCCCAACTCACCCTTTGGAAAGAAGCCTGACGTTGTGCCTTTCAGCTCTAGGGCAATGTAGCACACCCAGAGCAGAAGTCCTACTTCAGCCAGATCAGGCCTGCAAAGAAACTGCGTTTCACAGGCCTTTGGAAGAGATGTTCCCGGTAGGCTGTAAGAGCACTGTGCAGAGCGAGTTGTTTCTTAGCTTCCTAAAGAGCTGGAAGCAAGATGCTGTGGGGCCCAGCTCGCCCTTTGGAAAGAAGCCTGCACGTTGTGCCTTTCAGCTCTAGGGCAATGTAGCACACCCAGAGCAGAAGTGCTACTTCAGCCAGATCAGGCCTGCAAAGAAACTGCGTTTCACAAGCCTTTGGAAGAGACGTTCCCGGTAGGCTGTAAGAGCTCTGTGAAGAGCGAGTTGTTTCTTAGCTTCCCGAAGAGCTGGAAGCAAGATGCTGTGGGGCCCAGCTCGCCCTTTGGAAAGAAACCTGCACGTTGTGCCTTTCAGCTCTAGGGCAATGTAGCACACCCAGAGCAGAAGTCCTACTTCAGCCAGGTCAGGCCTGCAAAGAAACTGCGTTTCCCAGGCCTTTGGAAGAGATGTTCCCGGTAAGCTGTAAGAGCACTGTGCAGAGCGAGTTGTTTCTTAGCTTCCCAAAGAGCTGGAAGCAAGATGCTGCGGGGCCCAACTCGCCCTTTGGAAAGAAGCGTGCACGTTGTGCCTTTCAGCACTAGGCAATGTTGCACACCCAGAGCAGGAGTCCTACTTCAGCCAGATGAGGCCTGCAAAGAAACTGCGTTTCACAGGCCTTTGGAAGAGATGTTCCCGGTAGGCTGTAAGAGCACTGTGCAGAGCGAGTTGTTTCTTAGCTTCCCAAAGAGCTGGAAGCAAGATGCTGTGGGGCCCAACTCGCCCTTTGGAAAGAAGCCTGCACGTTGTGCCTTTCAGCTCTAGGACAATGTAGCACACCAAGAGGAGAAGTCCTACTTCAACCAGATCAGGCCTGCAAAGAAACTGCGTTTCACAGGCCTTTGGAAGAGATGTTCCCGGTAGGCTGTAAGAGCACTGCGCAGAGCGAGTTGATTCTTAGCTTCCCAAAGAGCTGGAAGCAAGATGCTGCGGGGCCCAACTCGCCCTTTGGAAAGAAGCCTGCACGTTGTGACTTTCAGCTCTAGGGCAATGTAGCACACCCAGAGCAGAAGTCCTACTTCAGCCAGATCAGGCCTGCAAAGAAACTGCGTTTCACAGGCCTTTGGAAGAGATGTTCCCGGTAGGCTGTAAGAGCACTGTGCAGAGCGAGTTGTTTCTTAGCTTCCCAAAGAGCTGGTAGCAAGATGCTGTGGGGCACAACTCGCCCTTTGGAAAGAAGCCCGCACGTTGTGACTTTCAGCTCTAGGGCAATGTAGCACACCCACAGCAGGAGTCCTACTTCAGCCAGATCAGGCCTGCAAAGAAACTGCGTTTCACAGGCCTTTGGAAGAGATGTTCCCGGTAGGCTGTAAGAAGACTGTGCAGAGCGAGTTGTTTCTTAGCTTCCCAAAGAGCTGGAAGCAAGATGCTGTGGGGCCCAACTCGCCCTTTGGAAAGAAGCCTGCACGTTGTGCCTTGCAGCTCTAGGGCAATGTAGCACACCCAGAGCAGAAGTCCTACTTCAGCCAGATCAGGCCTGCAAAGAAACTGCGTTTCACAGGCCTTTGGAAGAGATGTTCCCGGTAGGCTGCAAGAGCACTGTGCAGAGCGAGTTGTTTCTTAGCTTCCCAAAGAGCTGGAAGCAAGATGCTGTGGGGCCCAACTCGCCCTTTGGAAAGAAGCCTGCACGTTGTGCCTTTCAGCTCTAGGGCAATGTAGCACACCTAGAGCAGGAGTCCTACTTCAGCCAGATCAGGCCTGCAAAGAAACTGCGTTTCACAGGCCTTTGGAAGAGATGTTCCCGGTAGGCTGTAAGAGCACTGTGCAGAGCGAGTTGATTCTTAGCTTCCCAAAGAGCTGGAAGCAAGATGCTGCGGGTCCCAACTCGCCCTTTGGAAAGAAGCCTGCACGTTGTGACTTTCAGCTCTAGGGCAATGTAGCACACCCAGAACAGAAGTCCTACTTCAGCCAGATCAGGCCTGCAAAGAAACTGCGTTTCACAGGCCTTTGGAAGAGATGTTCCCGGTAGGCTGTAAGAGCACTGTGCAGAGCGAGTTGTTTCTTAGCTTCCCAAAGAGCTGGAAGCAAGATGCTGTGGGGCCCAACTCGCCCTTTGGAAAGAAGCGTGCACGTTGTGCCTTTCAGCACTAGGCAATGTTGCACACCCAGAGCAGGAGTCCTACTTCAGCCAGATAAGGCCTGCAAAGAAACTGCGTTTCACAGGCCTTTGGAAGAGATGTTCCCGGTAGGCTGTAAGAGCACTGTGCAGAGCGAGCTGTTTCTTAGCTTCCCAAAGAGCTGCAAGCACGATGCTGTGTGGCCCAACTCGCCCTTTGGAAAGAAGCCTGCACGTTGTGCCTTTCAGCTCCAGGCAATGTAGCACACCCAGAGCAGAAGTCCTACTTCAGCCAGATCAGGCCTGCAAAGAAACTGCGTTTCACAGGCCTTTGGAAGAGACGTTCCCTGTAGGCTGTAAGAGCACTGTGCAGAGCGAGTTGTTTCTTCGCTTCCCAATGAGCTGGAAGCAAGATGCTGTGGGGCCCAACTCGCCCTTTGGAAAGAAGCCTGCACGTTGTGCCTTGCAGCTCTAGGGCAATGTAGCACACCCAGAGCAGAAGTCCTACTTCAGCCAGATCCATCCTGCAAAGAAACTGCGTTTCACAGGCCTTTGGAAGAGATGTTCCCGGTAGGCTGCAAGAGCACTGTGCAGAGCGAGTTGTTTCTTAGCTTCCCAAAGAGCTGGAAGCAAGATGCTGTGGGGCCCAACTCGCCCTTGGGAAAGAAGCCTGCACGTTGTGCCTTTCAGCTCTAGGGCAATGTAGCACACCCAGAGCAGGAGTCCTACTTCAGCCAGATCAGGCCTGCAAAGAAACTGCGTTTCACAGGCCTTTGGAAGAGATGTTCCCGGTAGGCTGTAAGAGCACTGTGCAGAGCGAGTTGTTTCTTAGCTTCCCAAAGAGCTGGAAGCAAGATGCTGCGGGGCCCAACTCACCCTTTGGAAAGAAGCCTGACGTTGTGCCTTTCAGCTCTAGGGCAATGTAGCACACCCAGAGCAGAAGTCCTACTTCAGCCAGATCAGGCCTGCAAAGAAACTGCGTTTCACAGGCCTTTGGAAGAGATGTTCCCGGTAGGCTGTAAGAGCACTGTGCAGAGCGAGTTGTTTCTTAGCTTCCTAAAGAGCTGGAAGCAAGATGCTGTGGGGCCCAGCTCGCCCTTTGGAAAGAAGCCTGCACGTTGTGCCTTTCAGCTCTAGGGCAATGTAGCACACCCAGAGCAGAAGTGCTACTTCAGCCAGATCAGGCCTGCAAAGAAACTGCGTTTCACAAGCCTTTGGAAGAGACGTTCCCGGTAGGCTGTAAGAGCTCTGTGAAGAGCGAGTTGTTTCTTAGCTTCCCGAAGAGCTGGAAGCAAGATGCTGTGGGGCCCAGCTCGCCCTTTGGAAAGAAACCTGCACGTTGTGCCTTTCAGCTCTAGGGCAATGTAGCACACCCAGAGCAGAAGTCCTACTTCAGCCAGGTCAGGCCTGCAAAGAAACTGCGTTTCCCAGGCCTTTGGAAGAGATGTTCCCGGTAAGCTGTAAGAGCACTGTGCAGAGCGAGTTGTTTCTTAGCTTCCCAAAGAGCTGGAAGCAAGATGCTGCGGGGCCCAACTCGCCCTTTGGAAAGAAGCGTGCACGTTGTGCCTTTCAGCACTAGGCAATGTTGCACACCCAGAGCAGGAGTCCTACTTCAGCCAGATGAGGCCTGCAAAGAAACTGCGTTTCACAGGCCTTTGGAAGAGATGTTCCCGGTAGGCTGTAAGAGCACTGTGCAGAGCGAGTTGTTTCTTAGCTTCCCAAAGAGCTGGAAGCAAGATGCTGTGGGGCCCAACTCGCCCTTTGGAAAGAAGCCTGCACGTTGTGCCTTTCAGCTCTAGGACAATGTAGCACACCAAGAGGAGAAGTCCTACTTCAACCAGATCAGGCCTGCAAAGAAACTGCGTTTCACAGGCCTTTGGAAGAGATGTTCCCGGTAGGCTGTAAGAGCACTGCGCAGAGCGAGTTGATTCTTAGCTTCCCAAAGAGCTGGAAGCAAGATGCTGCGGGGCCCAACTCGCCCTTTGGAAAGAAGCCTGCACGTTGTGACTTTCAGCTCTAGGGCAATGTAGCACACCCAGAGCAGAAGTCCTACTTCAGCCAGATCAGGCCTGCAAAGAAACTGCGTTTCACAGGCCTTTGGAAGAGATGTTCCCGGTAGGCTGTAAGAGCACTGTGCAGAGCGAGTTGTTTCTTAGCTTCCCAAAGAGCTGGTAGCAAGATGCTGTGGGGCACAACTCGCCCTTTGGAAAGAAGCCCGCACGTTGTGACTTTCAGCTCTAGGGCAATGTAGCACACCCACAGCAGGAGTCCTACTTCAGCCAGATCAGGCCTGCAAAGAAACTGCGTTTCACAGGCCTTTGGAAGAGATGTTCCCGGTAGGCTGTAAGAAGACTGTGCAGAGCGAGTTGTTTCTTAGCTTCCCAAAGAGCTGGAAGCAAGATGCTGTGGGGCCCAACTCGCCCTTTGGAAAGAAGCCTGCACGTTGTGCCTTTCAGCTCTAGGACAATGTAGCACACCAAGAGGAGAAGTCCTACTTCAACCAGATCAGGCCTGCAAAGAAACTGCGTTTCACAGGCCTTTGCAAGAGATGTTCCCGGTAGGCTGTAAGAGCACTGCGCAGAGCGAGTTGATTCTTAGCTTCCCAAAGAGCTGGAAGCAAGATGCTGCGGGGCCCAACTCGCCCTTTGGAAAGAAGCCTGCACGTTGTGACTTTCAGCTCTAGGGCAATGTAGCACACCCAGAGCAGAAGTCCTACTTCAGCCAGATCAGGCCTGCAAAGAAACTGCGTTTCACAGGCCTTTGGAAGAGATGTTCCCGGTAGGCTGTAAGAGCACTGTGCAGAGCGAGTTGTTTCTTAGCTTCCCAAAGAGCTGGTAGCAAGATGCTGTGGGGCACAACTCGCCCTTTGGAAAGAAGCCTGCACGTTGTGCCTTTCAGCTCTAGGGCAATGTAGCACACCCACAGCAGGAGTCCTACTTCAGCCAGATCAGGCCTGCAAAGAAACTGCGTTTCACAGGCCTTTGCAAGAGATGTTCCCGGTAGGCTGTAAGAGCACTGTGCAGAGCGAGTTGTTTCTTAGCTTCCCAAAGAGCTGGAAGCAAGATGCTGCGGGGCCCAACTCGCCCTTTGGAAAGAAGCCTGCACGTTGTGCCTTTCAGCTCTAGGGCAATGTAGCACACCCAGAGCAGAAGTCCTACTTCAGCCAGATCAGGCCTGCAAAGAAACTGCGTTTCACAGGCCTTTGGAAGAGATGTTCCCGGTAGGCTGTAAGAGCACTGTGCAGAGCGAGTTATTTCTTAGGTTCCTAAAGAGCTGGAAGCAAGATGCTGTGGGGCCCAGCTCGCCCTTCGGAAAGAAGCCTGCACGTTGTGCCTTTCAGCTCTAGGGCAATGTAGCACACCCAGAGCAGAAGTGCTACTTCAGCCAGATCAGGCCTGCAAAGAAACTGCGTTTCACAGGCCTTTGGAAGAGATGTTCCCGGTAGGCTGTAAGAGCTCTGTGAAGAGCGAGTTGTTTCTTAGCTTCCCAAAGAGCTGGAAGCAAGATGCTGTGGGGCCCAACTCGCCCTTTGGAAAGAAGCCTGCACGTTGTGCCTTTCAGCTCTAGGGAAATGTAGCACACCCAGAGCAGAAGTCCTACTTCAGCCAGGTCAGGCCTGCAAAGAAACTGCGTTTCACAGGCCTTTGGAAGAGATGTTCCCGTTAGGCTGTAAGAGCACTGTGCAGAGCGAGTTGTTTCTTAGCTTCCCAAAGAGCTGGAAGCAAGATGCTGCGGGGCCCAACTCGCCCATTGGAAAGAAGCGTGCACGTTGTGCCTTTCAGCACTAGGCAATGTTGCACACCCAGAGCAGGAGTCCTACTTCAGCCAGATAAGGCCTGCAAAGAAACTGCGTTTCACAGGCCTTTGGAAGAGATGTTCCCGGTAGGCTGTAAGAGCACTGTGCAGAGCGAGTTGTTTCTTAGCTTCCAAAAGAGCTGCAAGCAAGATGCTGTGGGGCCCAACTCGCCCTTTGGAAAGAAGCCTGCACGTTGTGCCTTTCAGCTCCAGGGCAATGTAGCACACCCAAAGCAGAAGTCCTACTTCAGCCAGATCAGGCCTGCAAAGAAACTGCGTTTCACAGGCCTTTGGAAGAGATGTTCCCAGTAGGCTGTAAGAGCACTGTGCAGAGCGAGTTGTTTCTTAGCTTCCCAAAGAGCTGGAAGCAAGATGCTGTGGGGCCCAACTCGCCCTTTGGAAAGAAGCCTGCACGTTGTGCCTTGCAGCTCTAGGGCAATGTAGCACACCCAGAGCAGAAGTCCTACTTCAGCCAGATCAGGCCTGCAAAGAAACTGCGTTTCACAGGCCTTTGGAAGAGATGTTCCCGGTAGGCTGCAAGAGCACTGTGCAGAGCGAGTTGTTTCTTAGCTTCCCAAAGAGCTGGAAGCAAGATGCTGTGGGGCCCAACTCGCCCTTTGGAAAGAAGCCTGCACGTTGTGCCTTTCAGCTCTAGGGCAATGTAGCACACCCAGAGCAGGAGTCCTACTTCAGCCAGATCAGGCCTGCAAAGAAACTGCGTTTCACAGGCATTTGGAAGAGATGTTCCCGGTAAGCTGTAAGAGCACTGTGCAGAGCGAGATGTTTCTTAGCTTCCCAAAGATCTGGAAGCAAGATGCTGTGGGGCCCAACTCGCCCTTTGAAAGAAGCCTGCACGTTGTGCCTTTCAGCTCTAGGCAATGTAGCACACCTAGAGCAGAAGTCCTACTTCCGGCAAATCAGGCCTGCAAAGAGACTGCGTTTCACAGGCCTTTGGAAGAGATGTTCCCGGTAGGCTGTAAGAGCACTGTGCAGAGCGAGTTGTTTCTTAGCTTCCCAAAGAGCTGGAAGCAAGATGCTGTGGGGCCCAACTCGCCCTTTGGAAAGAAGCCTGCACGTTGTGCCTTTCAGCTCTAGGGCAATGTAGCACACCAAGAGGAGAAGTCCTACTTCAACCAGATCAGGCCTGCAAAGAAACTGCGTTTCACAGGCCTTTGGAAGAGATGTTCCCGGTAGGCTGTAAGAGCACTGTGCAGAGCGAGTTGATTCTTAGCTTCCCAAAGAGCTGGAAGCAAGATGCTGTGGGGCCCAACTCGCCATTTGGAAAGAAGCCTGCACGTTGTGACTTTCAGCTATAGGGCAATGTAGCACACCCAGAGCAGAAGTCCTACTTCAGCCAGATCAGGCCTGCAAAGAAACTGCGTTTCACAGGCCTTTGGAAGAGATGTTCCCGGTAGGCTGTAAGAGCACTGTGCAGAGCGAGTTGTTTCTTAGCTTCCCAAAGAGCTGGTAGCAAGATGCTGTGGGGCCCAACTCGCCCTTTGGAAAGAAGCCTGCACCTTGTGCCTTTCAGCTCTAGGGCAATGTAGCACACCTAGAGCAGAAGTGCTACTTCAGCCAGATCAGGCCTGCAAAGAAACTGCGTTTCACAGGCCTTTAGAAGAGATGTTCCCGGTAGGCTGTAAGAGCACTGTGCAGAGCGAGTTGTTTCTTAGCTTCCCAAAGAGCTGGAAGCAAGATTCTTTAGGGCCTCTCTCCAGGTGGATACAAGGTAGGGCCTTGTGCATGGAAGTTCTAGGGCAATGCAGCACACCCAGAGCAGAATTTCTACTTCAGGCAGATCAGGCCTGCAAAGAAACTACTTTTCACGGGCCTTTGGAAGAGATGTTCCCGGTAGTCTGTAAGAGGAATGTGCAGAGCGAGTTGTTTCTTAGCTTCCCAAAGAGCTGGAAGCAAGATGCTGTGGGGCCCAACTCGCCCTTTGGAAAGAAGCCTGCACGTTGTGCCTTTCAGCTCTAGGGCAATGTAGCACACCCAGAGCAGAAGTCCTACTTCAGCCAGATCAGGCCTGCAAAGAAACTGCGTTTCACAGGCCTTTGGAAGAGATGTTCCCGGTAGGCTGCAAGAGCACTGTGCAGAGCGAGTTGTTTCTTAGCTTCCCAAAGAGCTGGAAGCAAGATGCTGTGGGGCCCAACTCGCCCTTTGGAAAGAAGCCTGCACGTTGTGCCTTTCATCTCTAGGGCAATGTAGCACACCCAGAGCAGGAGTCCTACTTCAGCCAGATCAGGCCTGCAAAGAAACTGCGTTTCACAGGCATTTGGAAGAGATGTTCCCGGTAGGCTGTAAGAGCACTGTGCAGAGCGAGATGTTTCTTAGCTTCCCAAAGATCTGGAAGCAAGATGCTGTGGGGCCCAACTCGCCCTTTGAAAGAAGCCTGCACGTTGTGCCTTTCAGCTCTAGGCAATGTAGCACACCTAGAGCAGAAGTCCTACTTCAGGCAGATCAGGCCTGCAAAGAGACTGCGTTTCACAGGCCTTTGGAAGAGATGTTCCCGGTAGGCTGTAAGAGCACTGTGCAGAGCGAGTTGTTTCTTAGCTTCCCAAAGAGCTGGAAGCAAGATGGTCTGCGGCCCAACTCGCCCTTTGGAAAGAAGCCTGCACGTTGTGCCTTTCAGCTCTAGGGCAAAGTAGCACCCCCAGAGCAGAAGTCCTAATACAGCCAGATCAGGCCTGCAAAAAAACTGCGTTTCCCAGGCCTTTGGAAGAGATGTTCCCACTAGGCTGTAAGAGCACTGTGCAGAGCGAGTTGTTTCTTAGCTTCCCAAAGAGCTGGAAGCAAGATGCTGTGGGGCCCAACTCGCCCTTTGGAAAGAAGCCTGCACGTTGTGCCTTTCAGCTCTAGGGCAAAGTAGCACACCCAGAGCAGAAGTCCTACTTCAGCCAGATCAGGCCTGCAAAGAAACTGCGTTTCACAGGCCTTTGGAAGAGATGTTCCCGGTAGGCTGTAAGAGCACTGTGCAGAGCGAGTTGTTTCTTAGCTTGCCAAAGAGCTGGAAGCAAGATGCTGTGCGGCCAACTCGCCCTTTGGAAAGAAGCCTGCACGTTGTGCCTTTCAGCTCTAGGGCAAAGTAGCACACCCAGAGCAGATGTCCTACTTCAGCCAGATCAGGCCTGCAAAGAAACTGCGTTTCACAGGCCTTTGGAAGAGATGTTCCCGGTAGGCTGTAAGAAGACTGTGCAGAGCGAGTTGTTTCTTAGCTTCCCAAAGAGCTGGAAGCAAGATGCTGTGGGGCCCAACTCGCCCTTTGGAAAGAAGCCTGCACGTTGTGCCTTTCAGCTCTAGGGCAAAGTAGCACACCCAGAGCAGAAGTCCTACTTCTGCCAGATCAGGCCTGCAAAGAAACTGCGATTCCCAGGCCTTTGGAAGAGATGTTCCCGGTAGGCTGTAAGAGCACTGTGCAGAGCGAGTTGTTTTTTAGCTTCCCAAAGAGCTGGAAGCAAGATGCTGTGGGGCCCAACTCGCCCTGTGGAAAGTAGCCTGCACGTTGTGCCTTTCAGCTCTAGGGCAAAGTAGCACACCCAGAGCAGAAGTCCTAATACAGCCAGATCAGGCCTGCAAAGAAACTGCGTTTCCCAGGCCTTTGGAAGAGATGTTCCCACTAGGCTGTAAGAGCACATTGCAGAGCGAGTTGTTTCTTAGCTTCCCAAAGTGCTAGAAGCAAGATGCTGTGGGGCCGAACTCGCCGTTTGGAAAGAAGCCTGCACGTTGTGCCTTTCAGCTCTAGGGCAAAGTAGCACACCCAGAGCAGAAGTCCTACTTCAGCCAGATCAGGCCTGCAAAGAAACTGCGTTTCACAGGCCTTTGGAAGAGATGTTCCCGGTAGGCTGTAAGAGCACTGTGCAGAGCGAGTTGTTTCTTAGCTTCCCAAAGAGCTGGAAGCAAGATGCTGTGCGGCCAACTCGCCCTTTGGAAAGAAGCCTGCACGTTGTGCCTTTCAGCTCTAGGGCAAAGTAGCACACCCAGAGCAGAAGTCCTAATTCAGCCAGATCAGGCCTGCAAAGAAACTGCGTTTCACAGGCCTTTGGAAGAGATGTTCCCGGTAGGCTGTAAGAGCACTGTGCAGAGCGAGTTGTTTCTTAGCTTCCCAAAGAGCTGGAAGCAAGATGCTGTGGGGCCCAACTCGCCCTTTGGAAAGAAGCCTGCACGTTGTGCCTTTCAGCTGTAGGGCAAAGTAGCACACCCAGAGCAGAAGTCCTACTTCAGCCAGATCAGGCCTGCAAAGAAACTGCTTTTCACAGGCCTTTGGAAGATATGTTCCCGTTAGGCTGTAAGAGCACTGTGCAGAGCGAGTTGTTTCTGAGCTTCCCAAAGAGCTGGAAGCAAGATGCTGTGGGGCCCAACTCGCCCTTTGGAAAGAAGCCTGCACGTTGTGCCTGTCAGCTCTAGGGCAAAGTAGCACACCCAGAGCAGAAGTCCTACTTCAGCCAGATCAGGCCTGCAAAGAAACTGCGTTTCCCAGGCCTTTGGAAGAGATGTTCCCGGTAGGCTGTAAGAGCACTGTGCAGAGCGAGTTGTTTCTTAGCTTCCCAAAGAGCTGGAGGTAAGATGCTGTGGGGCCCAACTCGCCCTTTGGAAAGAAACCTGCACGTTGTGCCTTTCAGCTCTAGGGCAAAGTAGCACACCCAGAGCAGAAGTCCTACTTCAGCCAGATCAGGCCTGCAAAGAAACTGCGTTTCCCAGGCCTTTGGAAGAGATGTTCCCGGTAGGCTGTAAGAGCACTGTGCAGAGCGAGTTGTTTCTTAGCTTCCCAAAGAGCTGGAAGCAAGATGCTGTGGGGCCCAACTCGCCCTTTGGAAAGAAGCCTGCACGTTGTGCCTTTCAGCTCTAGGGCAAAGTAGCACACCCAGAGCAGAAGTCCTACTTCAGCCAGATCAGGCCTGCAAAGAAACTGCGTTTCACAGGCCTTTGGAAGAGATGTTCCCGGTAGGCTGTAAGAGCACTGTGCAGAGCGAGTTGTTTCTTAGCTTCCCAAAGAGCTGGAAGCAAGATGCTGTGGGGCCCAACTCGCCCTTTGGAAAGAAGCCTGCACGTTGTGCCTTTCAGCTCCAGGGCAAAGTAGCACACCCAGAGCAGAAGTCCTACTTCAGCCAGATCAGGCCTGCAAAGAAACTGCGTTTCACAGGCCTTTGGAAAGGATGTTCCAGGTAGGCTGTAAGAGCACTGTGCACAGCGAGTTGTTTCTTAGCTTCCCAAAGAGCTGGAAGCAAGATGCTGTGGGGCCCAACTCGCCCTTTGGAAAGAAGCCTGCACGTTGTGCCTTTCAGCTCTAGGGCAAAGTAGCACACCCAGAGCAGAAGTCCTACTTCAGCCAGATCAGGCCTGCAAAGAAACTGCGTTTCCCAGGCCTTTGGAAGAGATGTTCCCGGTAGGCTGTAAGAGCACTGTGCAGAGCGAGTTGTTTCTTAGCTTCCCAAAGAGCTGGAAGCAAGATGCTGTGGGGCCCAACTCGCCCTGTGGAAAGAGGCCTGCACGTTGTGCCTTTCAGCTCTAGGGCAAAGTAGCACACCCAGAGCAGAAGTCCTAATACAGCCAGATCAGGCCTGCAAAGAAACTGCGTTTCCCAGGCCTTTGGAAGAGATGTTCCCACTAGGCTGTAAGAGCACAGTGCAGAGCGAGTTGTTTCTTAGCTTCCCAAAGAGCTAGAAGCAAGATGCTGTGGGGCCCAACTCGCCCTTTGGAAAGAAGCCTGCACGTTGTGCCTTTCAGCTCTAGGGCAAAGTAGCACACCCAGAGCAGAAGTCCTACTTCAGCCAGATCAGGCCTGCAAAGAAACTGCGTTTCACAGGCCTTTGGAAGAGATGTTCCCACTAGGCTGTAAGAGCACTGTGCAGAGCGAGTTGTTTCTTAGCTTCCCAAAGAGCTGGAAGCAAGATGCTGTGGGCCCCAACTCGCCCTTTGGAAAGAAGCCTGCACGTTGTGCCTTTCAGCCCTAGGGCAAAGTAGCACACCCAGAGCAGAAGTCCTACTTCAGCCAGATCAGGCCTGCAAAGAAACTGCGTTTCCCAGGCCTTTGGAAGAGATGTTCCCGGTAGGCTGTAAGAGCACTGTGCAGAGCGAGTTGTTTCTTAGCTTGCCAAAGAGCTGGAAGCAAGATGCTGTGCGGCCAACTCGCCCTTTGGAAAGAAGACTGCACGTTGTGCCTTTCAGCTCTAGGGCAAAGTAGCACACCCAGAGCAGAAGTCCTACCTCAGCCAGATCAGGCCTGCAAAGAAACTGCGTTTCACAGGCCTTTGGAAGAGATGTTCCCGGTAGGCTGTAAGAGCACTGTGCAGAGCGAGTTGTTTCTTAGCTTCCCAAAGAGCTGGAAGCAAGATGCTGTGGGGCCCAACTCGCCCTTTGGAAAGAAGCCTGCACGTTGTGCCTTTCAGCTCTAGGGCAAAGTAGCACACCCAGAGCAGAAGTCCTACTTCAGCCAGATCAGGCCTGCAAAGAAACTGCGTTTCACAGGCCTTTGGAAGAGATGTTCCCGGTAGGCTGTAAGAGCACTGTGCAGAGCGAGTTGTTTCTTAGCTTCCCAAAGAGCTGGAAGCAAGATGCTGTGGGGCCCAACTCGCCCTTTGGAAAGAAGCCTGCACGTTGTGCCTTTCAGCTCTAGGGCAAAGTAGCACACCCAGAGAAGAAGTCCCACTTCAGCCAGATCAGGCCTGCAAAGAAACTGCGTTTCACAGGCCTTTGGAAGAGATGTTCCCGGTAGGCTGTAAGAGCACTGTGCAGAGCGAGTTGTTTCTTAGCTTCCCAAAGAGCTGGAAGCAAGATGCTGTGGGGCCCAACTCGCCCTTTGGAAAGAAGCCTGCACGTTGTGCCTTTCAGCTCTAGGGCAAAGAAGCACACCCAGAGCAGAAGTCCTACTTCAGCCAGATCAGGCCTGCAAAGAAACTGCGTTTCACAGGCCTTTGGAAGAGATGTTCCCGGTAGGCTGTAAGAGCACTGTGCAGAGCGAGTTGTTTCTTAGCTTCCCAAAGAGCTGGAAGCAAGATGCTGCGGGGCCCAACTCGCCCTTTGGAAAGAAGCCTGCACGTTGTGCCTTTCAGCTCTAGGGCAATGTAGCACACCCAGAGCAGAAGTCATACTTCAGCCAGATCAGGCCTGCAAAGAAACTGCGTTTGACAGGCCTTTGGAAGAGATGTTCCCGGGAGGCTGTAAGAGCACTGTGCAGAGCGAGTTGTTTCTTAGCTTCCCAAAGAGCTGGTAGCAAGATGCTGTGGGGCCCAACTCGCCCTTTGGAAAGAAGCCTGCAAGTTGTGCCTTTCAGCTCAAGGGCAATGTAGCACACCCAGAGCAGAAGTCCTACTTCAGCCAGGTCAGGCCTGCAAGGAAACTGCGTTTCACAGGCCTTTGGAAGAGATGTTCCCGGTAGGCTGTAAGAGCACTGTGCAGAGCGAGTTGTTTCTTAGCTTCCCAAAGAGCTGGAAGCAAGATGCTGTGGGGCCCAACTCGCCCTTTGGAAAGAAGCCTGCACGTTGTGCCGTTCAGCTCTAGGACAATGTAGCACACCCAGAGCAGGAGTCCTACTTCAGCCAGGTCAGGCCTGCAAAGAAACTGCGTTTCACAGGCCTTTGGAAGAGATGTTCCCGGTAGGCTGTAAGAGCACTGTGCAGAGCGAGTTGTTTCTTAGCTTCCCAAAGAGCTGGAAGCAAGATGCTGTGGGTCCCAACTCGCCCTTTGAAAGAAGCCTGCACATTGTGCCTTTTGGCTCTAGGGCAATGTAGCACACCCAGAGCAGAAGTCCTACTTCAGCCAGATAAGGCCTGCAAAGAAACTGCGTTTCACAGGCCTTTGGAAGAGATGTTCCCGGTAGGCTGTAAGAGCACTGTGCAGAGCGAGTTGTTTCTTAGCTTCCCAAAGAGCTGGAAGCAAGATGCTGTGGGGCCCAATTCGCCCTTTGGAAAGAAGCCTGCACGTTGTGCCTTTCAGCTCTAGGGCAATGTAGCACACCAAGACGAGAAGTCCTACTTCAACCAGATCAGGCCTGCAAAGAAACTGCGTTTCACAGGCCTTTGGAAGAGATGTTCCCGGTAGGCTGTAAGAGCACTGTGCAGAGCGAGTTGATTCTTAGCTTCCCAAAGATCTGGAAGCAAGATGCTGTGGGGCCCAACTCGCCTTTTGGAAAGAAGCCTGCACGTTGTGACTTTCAGCTCTAGGGCAATGTAGCACACCCAGAGCAGAAGTCCTACTTCAGCCAGATCAGGTCTGCAAAGAAACTGCGTTTCACAGGCCTTTGGAAGAGATGTTCCCGGTAGGCTGTAAGAGCACTGTGCAGAGCGAGTTGTTTCTTAGCTTCCCAAAGAGCTGGAAGCAAGATGCTGTAGGGCCCAACTCGCCCTTTGGAAAGAAGCCTGCACGTTGTGCCTTTCAGCTCTAGGGCAATGTAGCACACCCAGAGCAGAAGTGCTACTTCAGCCAGATCAGGCCTGCAAAGAAACTGCGTTTCACAGGCCTTTGGAAGAGATGTTCCCGGTAGGCTGTAAGAGCACTGTGCAGAGCGAGTTGTTTCTTAGCTTCCCAAAGAGCTGGAAGTAAGATGCTGTGGGGCCCAACTCGCCCTTGGAAAGAAGCCTGCATGTTGTGCCTTTCAGCTCTAGAGCAATGTAGCACACCAGGGGAGAAGTCCTACTTCAACCAGATCAGGCCTGCAAAGAAACTGCGTTTCACAGGCCTTTGGAAGAGATGTTCCCGGTAGGCTGTAAGAGCACTGTGCAGAGCGAGTTGATTCTTAGCTTCCCAAAGATCTGGAAGCAAGATGCTGTGGGGCCCAACTCGCCCTTTGGAAAGAAGCCTGCACGTTGTGACTTTCAGCTCTAGGGCAATGTAGCACACCCAGAGCAGAAGTCCTACTTCAGCCAGATCAGGCCTGCAAAGAAACTGCGTTTCACAGGCCTTTGGAAGAGATGTTCCCGGTAGGCTGTAAGAGCACTGTGCAGAGCGAGTTGTTTCTTAGCTTCCCAAAGAGCTGGAAGCAAGATGCTGTGGGGCCCAACTCGCCCTTTGGAAAGAAGCCTGCACGTTGTGCCTTTCAGCTCTAGGGCAATGTAGCACACCCAGAGCAGGAGTCCTACTTCAGCCAGATCAGGCCTGCAAAGAAACTGCGTTTCACAGGCATTTGGAAGAGATGTTCCCGGTAAGCTGTAAGAGCACTGTGCAGAGCGAGTTGTTTCTTAGCTTCCCAAAGATCTGGAAGCAAGATGCTGTGGGGCCCAACTCGCCCTTTGAAAGAAGCCTGCACGTTGTGCCTTTCAGCTCTAGGCAATGTAGCACACCTAGAGCAGAAGTCCTACTTCCGGCAGATCAGGCCTGCAAAGAGACTGCGTTTCACAGGCCTTTGGAAGAGATGTTCCCGGTAGGCTGTAAGAGCACTGTGCAGAGCGAGTTGTTTCTTAGCTTCCCAAAGAGCTGGAAGCAAGATGCTGTGGGGCCCAACTCGCCCTTTGGAAAGAAGCCTGCACGTTGTGCCTTTCAGCTCTAGGGCAATGTAGCACACCAAGAGGAGAAGTCCTACTTCAACCAGATCAGGCCTGCAAAGAAACTGCGTTTCACAGGCCTTTGGAAGAGATGTTCCCGGTAGGCTGTAAGAGCACTGTGCAGAGCGAGTTGATTCTTAGCTTCCCAAAGAGCTGGAAGCAAGATGCTGTGGGGCCCAACTCGCCCTTTGGAAAGAAGCCTGCACGTTGTGACTTTCAGCTATAGGGCAATGTAGCACACCCAGAGCAGAAGTCCTACCTCAGCCAGATCAGGCCTGCAAAGAAACTGCGTTTCACAGGCCTTTGGAAGAGATGTTCCCACTAGGCTGTAAGAGCACTGTGCAGAGCGAGTTGTTTCTTAGCTTCCCAAAGAGCTGGTAGCAAGATGCTGTGGGGCCCAACTCGCCCTTTGGAAAGAAGCCTGCACCTTGTGCCTTTCAGCTCTAGGGCAATGTAGCACACCTAGAGCAGAAGTGCTACTTCAGCCAGATCAGGCCTGCAAAGAAACTGCGTTTCACAGGCCTTTAGAAGACATGTTCCCGGTAGGCTGTAAGAGCACTGTGCAGAGCGAGTTGTTTCTTAGCTTCCCAAAGAGCTGGAAGCAAGATGCTGTGGGGCCCAGCTCGCCCTTTGGAAAGAAGCCTGCACGTTGTGCCTTGCAGCTCCAGGGCAATGTAGCACACCCAGAGCAGAAGTCCTACTTCAGCCAGATCCATCCTGCAAAGAAACAGCGTTTCACAGGCCTTTGGAAGAGATGTTCCCGGTAGGCTGCAAGAGCACTGTGCAGAGCGAGTTGTTTCTTAGCTTCCCAAAGAGCTGGAAGCAAGATGCTGTTGGGCCCAACTCGCCCTTGGGAAAGAAGCCTGCACGTTGTGCCTTTCAGCTCTAGGGCAATGTAGCACACCCAGAGCAGAAGTGCTACTTCAGCCAGATCAGGCCTGCAAAGAAACTGCGTTTCACAGGCCTTTGGAAGAGATGTTCCCGGTAGGCTGTAAGAGCACTGTGAAGAGCGAGTTGTTTCTTAGCTTCCCAAAGAGCTGGAAGCAAGATTCTTTAGGGCCTCTCTCCAGGTGGATACAAGGTAGGGCCTTGTGCATGGAAGTTCTAGGGCAATGCAGCACACCCAGAGCAGAATTTCTACTTCAGGCAGATCAGGCCTGCAAAGAAACTACTTTTCACGGGCCTTTGGAAGAGATGTTCCCGGTAGTCTGTAAGAGGAATGTGCAGAGCGAGTTGTTTCTTAGCTTCCCAAAGAGCTGGAAGCAAGATGCTGTGGGGCCCAACTCGCCCTTTGGAAAGAAGCCTGCACGTTGTGCCTTTCAGCTCTAGGGCAATGTAGCACACCCAGAGCAGAAGTCCTACTTCAGCCAGATCAGGCCTGCAAAGAAACTGCGTTTCACAGGCCTTTGGAAGAGATGTTCCCGGTAGGCTGCAAGAGCACTGTGCAGAGCGAGTTGTTTCTTAGCTTCCCAAAGAGCTGGAAGCAAGATGCTGTGGGGCCCAACTCGCCCTTTGGAAAGAAGCCTGCACGTTGTGCCTTTCATCTCTAGGGCAATGTAGCACACCCAGAGCAGGAGTCCTACTTCAGCCAGATCAGGCCTGCAAAGAAACTGCGTTTCACAGGCATTTGGAAGAGATGTTCCCGGTAGGCTGTAAGAGCACTGTGCAGAGCGAGTTGTTTCTTAGCTTCCCAAAGATCTGGAAGCAAGATGCTGTGGGGCCCAACTCGCCCTTTGAAAGAAGCCTGCACGTTGTGCCTTTCAGCTCTAGGCAATGTAGCACACCTAGAGCAGAAGTCCTACTTCAGGCAGATCAGGCCTGCAAAGAGACTGCGTTTCACAGGCCTTTGGAAGAGATGTTCCCGGTAGGCTGTAAGAGCACTGTGCAGAGCGAGTTGTTTCTTAGCTTCCCAAAGAGCTGGAAGCAAGATGCTGTGGGGCCCAACTCGCCCTTTGGAAAGAAGCCTGCACGTTGTGCCTTTCAGCTCTAGGGCAAAGTAGCACACCCAGAGCAGAAGTCCTACTTCAGCCAGATCAGGCCTGCAAAGAAACTGCGTTTCACAGGCCTTTGGAAGAGATGTTCCCGGTAGGCTGTAAGAGCACTGTGCAGAGCGAGTTGTTTCTTAGCTTCCCAAAGAGCTGGAAGCAAGATGGTCTGCGGCCCAACTCGCCCTTTGGAAAGAAGCCTGCACGTTGTGCCTTTCAGCTCTAGGGCAAAGTAGCACCCCCAGATCAGAAGTCCTACTTCAGCCAGATCAGGCCTGCAAAGAAACTGCGTTTCCCAGGCCTTTGGAAGAGATGTTCCCGGTAGGCTGTAAGAGCACTGTGCAGAGCGAGTTGTTTCTTAGCTTGCCAAAGAGCTGGAAGCAAGATGCTGTGCGGCCAACTCGCCCTTTGGAAAGAAGACTGCACGTTGTGCCTTTCAGCTCTAGGGCAAAGTAGCACACCCAGAGCAGAAGTCCTACCTCAGCCAGATCAGGCCTGCAAAGAAACTGCGTTTCACAGGCCTTTGGAAGAGATGTTCCCGGTAGGCTGTAAGAGCACTGTGCAGAGCGAGTTGTTTCTTAGCTTCCCAAAGAGCTGGAAGCAAGATGCTGTGGGGCCCAACTCGCCCTTTGGAAAGAAGCCTGCACGTTGTGCCTTTCAGCTCTAGGGCAAAGTAGCACACCCAGAGCAGAAGTCCTACTTCAGCCAGATCAGGCCTGCAAAGAAACTGCGTTTCACAGGCCTTTGGAAGAGATGTTCCCGGTAGGCTGTAAGAGCACTGTGCAGAGCGAGTTGTTTCTTAGCTTCCCAAAGAGCTGGAAGCAAGATGCTGTGGGGCCCAACTCGCCCTTTGGAAAGAAGCCTGCACGTTGTGCCTTTCAGCTCTAGGGCAAAGTAGCACACCCAGAGAAGAAGTCCCACTTCAGCCAGATCAGGCCTGCAAAGAAACTGCGTTTCACAGGCCTTTGGAAGAGATGTTCCCGGTAGGCTGTAAGAGCACTGTGCAGAGCGAGTTGTTTCTTAGATTCCCAAAGAGCTGGAAGCAAGATGCTGTGGGGCCCAACTCGCCCTTTGGAAAGAAGCCTGCACGTTGTGCCTTTCAGCTCTAGGGCAAAGAAGCACACCCAGAGCAGAAGTCCTACTTCAGCCAGATCAGGCCTGCAAAGAAACTGCGTTTCACAGGCCTTTGGAAGAGATGTTCCCGGTAGGCTGTAAGAGCACTGTGCAGAGCGAGTTGTTTCTTAGCTTCCCAAAGAGCTGGAAGCAAGATGCTGCGGGGCCCAACTCGCCCTTTGGAAAGAAGCCTGCACGTTGTGCCTTTCAGCTCTAGGGCAATGTAGCACACCCAGAGCAGAAGTCATACTTCAGCCAGATCAGGCCTGCAAAGAAACTGCGTTTGACAGGCCTTTGGAAGAGATGTTCCCGGGAGGCTGTAAGAGCACTGTGCAGAGCGAGTTGTTTCTTAGCTTCCCAAAGAGCTGGTAGCAAGATGCTGTGGGGCCCAACTCGCCCTTTGGAAAGAAGCCTGCAAGTTGTGCCTTTCAGCTCAAGGGCAATGTAGCACACCCAGAGCAGAAGTCCTACTTCAGCCAGGTCAGGCCTGCAAGGAAACTGCGTTTCACAGGCCTTTGGAAGAGATGTTCCCGGTAGGCTGTAAGAGCACTGTGCAGAGCGAGTTGTTTCTTAGCTTCCCAAAGAGCTGGAAGCAAGATGCTGTGGGGCCCAACTCGCCCTTTGGAAAGAAGCCTGCACGTTGTGCCGTTCAGCTCTAGGACAATGTAGCACACCCAGAGCAGGAGTCCTACTTCAGCCAGGTCAGGCCTGCAAAGAAACTGCGTTTCACAGGCCTTTGGAAGAGATGTTCCCGGTAGGCTGTAAGAGCACTGTGCAGAGCGAGTTGTTTCTTAGCTTCCCAAAGAGCTGGAAGCAAGATGCTGTGGGTCCCAACTCGCCCTTTGAAAGAAGCCTGCACATTGTGCCTTTTGGCTCTAGGGCAATGTAGCACACCCAGAGCAGAAGTCCTACTTCAGCCAGATAAGGCCTGCAAAGAAACTGCGTTTCACAGGCCTTTGGAAGAGATGTTCCCGGTAGGCTGTAAGAGCACTGTGCAGAGCGAGTTGTTTCTTAGCTTCCCAAAGAGCTGGAAGCAAGATGCTGTGGGGCCCAATTCGCCCTTTGGAAAGAAGCCTGCACGTTGTGCCTTTCAGCTCTAGGGCAATGTAGCACACCAAGACGAGAAGTCCTACTTCAACCAGATCAGGCCTGCAAAGAAACTGCGTTTCACAGGCCTTTGGAAGAGATGTTCCCGGTAGGCTGTAAGAGCACTGTGCAGAGCGAGTTGATTCTTAGCTTCCCAAAGATCTGGAAGCAAGATGCTGTGGGGCCCAACTCGCCTTTTCTAAAGAAGCCTGCACGTTGTGACTTTCAGCTCTAGGGCAATGTAGCACACCCAGAGCAGAAGTCCTACTTCAGCCAGATCAGGTCTGCAAAGAAACTGCGTTTCACAGGCCTTTGGAAGAGATGTTCCCGGTAGGCTGTAAGAGCACTGTGCAGAGCGAGTTGTTTCTTAGCTTCCCAAAGAGCTGGAAGCAAGATGCTGTAGGGCCCAACTCGCCCTTTGGAAAGAAGCCTGCACGTTGTGCCTTTCAGCTCTAGGGCAATGTAGCACACCCAGAGCAGAAGTGCTACTTCAGCCAGATCAGGCCTGCAAAGAAACTGCGTTTCACAGGCCTTTGGAAGAGATGTTCCCGGTAGGCTGTAAGAGCACTGTGCAGAGCGAGTTGTTTCTTAGCTTCCCAAAGACCTGGAAGCAAGATGCTGTGGGGCCCAACTCGCCCTTGGAAAGAAGCCTGCATGTTGTGCCTTTCAGCTCTAGAGCAATGTAGCACACCAGGGGAGAAGTCCTACTTCAACCAGATCAGGCCTGCAAAGAAACTGCGTTTCACAGGCCTTTGGAAGAGATGTTCCCGGTAGGCTGTAAGAGCACTGTGCAGAGCGAGTTGATTCTTAGCTTCCCAAAGATCTGGAAGCAAGATGCTGTGGGGCCCAACTCGCCCTTTGGAAAGAAGCCTGCACGTTGTGACTTTCAGCTCTAGGGCAATGTAGCACACCCAGAGCAGAAGTCCTACTTCAGCCAGATCAGGCCTGCAAAGAAACTGCGTTTCACAGGCCTTTGGAAGAGATGTTCCCGGTAGGCTGTAAGAGCACTGTGCAGAGCGAGTTGTTTCTTAGCTTCCCAAAGAGCTGGAAGCAAGATGCTGTGGGGCCCAACTCGCCCTTTGGAAAGAAGCCTGCACGTTGTGCCTTTCAGCTCTAGGGCAATGTAGCACACCCAGAGCAGGAGTCCTACTTCAGCCAGATCAGGCCTGCAAAGAAACTGCGTTTCACAGGCATTTGGAAGAGATGTTCCCGGTAAGCTGTAAGAGCACTGTGCAGAGCGAGTTGTTTCTTAGCTTCCCAAAGATCTGGAAGCAAGATGCTGTGGGGCCCAACTCGCCCTTTGAAAGAAGCCTGCACGTTGTGCCTTTCAGCTCTAGGCAATGTAGCACACCTAGAGCAGAAGTCCTACTTCCGGCAGATCAGGCCTGCAAAGAGACTGCGTTTCACAGGCCTTTGGAAGAGATGTTCCCGGTAGGCTGTAAGAGCACTGTGCAGAGCGAGTTGTTTCTTAGCTTCCCAAAGAGCTGGAAGCAAGATGCTGTGGGGCCCAACTCGCCCTTTGGAAAGAAGCCTGCACGTTGTGCCTTTCAGCTCTAGGGCAATGTAGCACACCAAGAGGAGAAGTCCTACTTCAACCAGATCAGGCCTGCAAAGAAACTGCGTTTCACAGGCCTTTGGAAGAGATGTTCCCGGTAGGCTGTAAGAGCACTGTGCAGAGCGAGTTGATTCTTAGCTTCCCAAAGAGCTGGAAGCAAGATGCTGTGGGGCCCAACTCGCCCTTTGGAAAGAAGCCTGCACGTTGTGACTTTCAGCTATAGGGCAATGTAGCACACCCAGAGCAGAAGTCCTACCTCAGCCAGATCAGGCCTGCAAAGAAACTGCGTTTCACAGGCCTTTGGAAGAGATGTTCCCACTAGGCTGTAAGAGCACTGTGCAGAGCGAGTTGTTTCTTAGCTTCCCAAAGAGCTGGTAGCAAGATGCTGTGGGGCCCAACTCGCCCTTTGGAAAGAAGCCTGCACCTTGTGCCTTTCAGCTCTAGGGCAATGTAGCACACCTAGAGCAGAAGTGCTACTTCAGCCAGATCAGGCCTGCAAAGAAACTGCGTTTCACAGGCCTTTAGAAGACATGTTCCCGGTAGGCTGTAAGAGCACTGTGCAGAGCGAGTTGTTTCTTAGCTTCCCAAAGAGCTGGAAGCAAGATGCTGTGGGGCCCAGCTCGCCCTTTGGAAAGAAGCCTGCACGTTGTGCCTTGCAGCTCCAGGGCAATGTAGCACACCCAGAGCAGAAGTCCTACTTCAGCCAGATCCATCCTGCAAAGAAACAGCGTTTCACAGGCCTTTGGAAGAGATGTTCCCGGTAGGCTGCAAGAGCACTGTGCAGAGCGAGTTGTTTCTTAGCTTCCCAAAGAGCTGGAAGCAAGATGCTGTTGGGCCCAACTCGCCCTTGGGAAAGAAGCCTGCACGTTGTGCCTTTCAGCTCTAGGGCAATGTAGCACACCCAGAGCAGAAGTGCTACTTCAGCCAGATCAGGCCTGCAAAGAAACTGCGTTTCACAGGCCTTTGGAAGAGATGTTCCCGGTAGGCTGTAAGAGCACTGTGAAGAGCGAGTTGTTTCTTAGCTTCCCAAAGAGCTGGAAGCAAGATTCTTTAGGGCCTCTCTCCAGGTGGATACAAGGTAGGGCCTTGTGCATGGAAGTTCTAGGGCAATGCAGCACACCCAGAGCAGAATTTCTACTTCAGGCAGATCAGGCCTGCAAAGAAACTACTTTTCACGGGCCTTTGGAAGAGATGTTCCCGGTAGTCTGTAAGAGGAATGTGCAGAGCGAGTTGTTTCTTAGCTTCCCAAAGAGCTGGAAGCAAGATGCTGTGGGGCCCAACTCGCCCTTTGGAAAGAAGCCTGCACGTTGTGCCTTTCAGCTCTAGGGCAATGTAGCACACCCAGAGCAGAAGTCCTACTTCAGCCAGATCAGGCCTGCAAAGAAACTGCGTTTCACAGGCCTTTGGAAGAGATGTTCCCGGTAGGCTGCAAGAGCACTGTGCAGAGCGAGTTGTTTCTTAGCTTCCCAAAGAGCTGGAAGCAAGATGCTGTGGGGCCCAACTCGCCCTTTGGAAAGAAGCCTGCACGTTGTGCCTTTCATCTCTAGGGCAATGTAGCACACCCAGAGCAGGAGTCCTACTTCAGCCAGATCAGGCCTGCAAAGAAACTGCGTTTCACAGGCATTTGGAAGAGATGTTCCCGGTAGGCTGTAAGAGCACTGTGCAGAGCGAGTTGTTTCTTAGCTTCCCAAAGATCTGGAAGCAAGATGCTGTGGGGCCCAACTCGCCCTTTGAAAGAAGCCTGCACGTTGTGCCTTTCAGCTCTAGGCAATGTAGCACACCTAGAGCAGAAGTCCTACTTCAGGCAGATCAGGCCTGCAAAGAGACTGCGTTTCACAGGCCTTTGGAAGAGATGTTCCCGGTAGGCTGTAAGAGCACTGTGCAGAGCGAGTTGTTTCTTAGCTTCCCAAAGAGCTGGAAGCAAGATGCTGTGGGGCCCAACTCGCCCTTTGGAAAGAAGCCTGCACGTTGTGCCTTTCAGCTCTAGGGCAAAGTAGCACACCCAGAGCAGAAGTCCTACTTCAGCCAGATCAGGCCTGCAAAGAAACTGCGTTTCACAGGCCTTTGGAAGAGATGTTCCCGGTAGGCTGTAAGAGCACTGTGCAGAGCGAGTTGTTTCTTAGCTTCCCAAAGAGCTGGAAGCAAGATGGTCTGCGGCCCAACTCGCCCTTTGGAAAGAAGCCTGCACGTTGTGCCTTTCAGCTCTAGGGCAAAGTAGCACCCCCAGATCAGAAGTCCTACTTCAGCCAGATCAGGCCTGCAAAGAAACTGCGTTTCCCAGGCCTTTGGAAGAGATGTTCCCGGTAGGCTGTAAGAGCACTGTGCAGAGCGAGTTGTTTCTTAGCTTGCCAAAGAGCTGGAAGCAAGATGCTGTGCGGCCAACTCGCCCTTTGGAAAGAAGACTGCACGTTGTGCCTTTCAGCTCTAGGGCAAAGTAGCACACCCAGAGCAGAAGTCCTACCTCAGCCAGATCAGGCCTGCAAAGAAACTGCGTTTCACAGGCCTTTGGAAGAGATGTTCCCGGTAGGCTGTAAGAGCACTGTGCAGAGCGAGTTGTTTCTTAGCTTCCCAAAGAGCTGGAAGCAAGATGCTGTGGGGCCCAACTCGCCCTTTGGAAAGAAGCCTGCACGTTGTGCCTTTCAGCTCTAGGGCAAAGTAGCACACCCAGAGCAGAAGTCCTACTTCAGCCAGATCAGGCCTGCAAAGAAACTGCGTTTCACAGGCCTTTGGAAGAGATGTTCCCGGTAGGCTGTAAGAGCACTGTGCAGAGCGAGTTGTTTCTTAGCTTCCCAAAGAGCTGGAAGCAAGATGCTGTGGGGCCCAACTCGCCCTTTGGAAAGAAGCCTGCACGTTGTGCCTTTCAGCTCTAGGGCAAAGTAGCACACCCAGAGAAGAAGTCCCACTTCAGCCAGATCAGGCCTGCAAAGAAACTGCGTTTCACAGGCCTTTGGAAGAGATGTTCCCGGTAGGCTGTAAGAGCACTGTGCAGAGCGAGTTGTTTCTTAGCTTCCCAAAGAGCTGGAAGCAAGATGCTGTGGGGCCCAACTCGCCCTTTGGAAAGAAGCCTGCACGTTGTGCCTTTCAGCTCTAGGGCAAAGAAGCACACCCAGAGCAGAAGTCCTACTTCAGCCAGATCAGGCCTGCAAAGAAACTGCGTTTCACAGGCCTTTGGAAGAGATGTTCCCGGTAGGCTGTAAGAGCACTGTGCAGAGCGAGTTGTTTCTTAGCTTCCCAAAGAGCTGGAAGCAAGATGCTGCGGGGCCCAACTCGCCCTTTGGAAAGAAGCCTGCACGTTGTGCCTTTCAGCTCTAGGGCAATGTAGCACACCCAGAGCAGAAGTCATACTTCAGCCAGATCAGGCCTGCAAAGAAACTGCGTTTGACAGGCCTTTGGAAGAGATGTTCCCGGGAGGCTGTAAGAGCACTGTGCAGAGCGAGTTGTTTCTTAGCTTCCCAAAGAGCTGGTAGCAAGATGCTGTGGGGCCCAACTCGCCCTTTGGAAAGAAGCCTGCAAGTTGTGCCTTTCAGCTCAAGGGCAGTGTAGCACACCCAGAGCAGAAGTCCTACTTCAGCCAGATCAGGCCTGCAAGGAAACTGCGTTTCACAGGCCTTTGGAAGAGATGTTCCCGGTAGGCTGTAAGAGCACTGTGCAGAGCGAGTTGTTTCTTAGCTTCCCAAAGAGCTGGAAGCAAGATGCTGTGGGGCCCAACTCGCCCTTTGGAAAGAAGCCTGCACGTTGTGCCGTTCAGCTCTAGGACAATGTAGCACACCCAGAGCAGGAGTCCTACTTCAGCCAGGTCAGGCCTGCAAAGAAACTGCGTTTCACAGGCCTTTGGAAGAGATGTTCCCGGTAGGCTGTAAGAGCACTGTGCAGAGCGAGTTGTTTCTTAGCTTCCCAAAGAGCTGGAAGCAAGATGCTGTGGGTCCCAACTCGCCCTTTGAAAGAAGCCTGCACATTGTGCCTTTTGGCTCTAGGGCAATGTAGCACACCCAGAGCAGAAGTCCTACTTCAGCCAGATAAGGCCTGCAAAGAAACTGCGTTTCACAGGCCTTTGGAAGAGATGTTCCCGGTAGGCTGTAAGAGCACTGTGCAGAGCGAGTTGTTTCTTAGCTTCCCAAAGAGCTGGAAGCAAGATGCTGTGGGGCCCAATTCGCCCTTTGGAAAGAAGCCTGCACGTTGTGCCTTTCAGCTCTAGGGCAATGTAGCACACCAAGACGAGAAGTCCTACTTCAACCAGATCAGGCCTGCAAAGAAACTGCGTTTCACAGGCCTTTGGAAGAGATGTTCCCGGTAGGCTGTAAGAGCACTGTGCAGAGCGAGTTGATTCTTAGCTTCCCAAAGATCTGGAAGCAAGATGCTGTGGGGCCCAACTCGCCTTTTCTAAAGAAGCCTGCACGTTGTGACTTTCAGCTCTAGGGCAATGTAGCACACCCAGAGCAGAAGTCCTACTTCAGCCAGATCAGGTCTGCAAAGAAACTGCGTTTCACAGGCCTTTGGAAGAGATGTTCCCGGTAGGCTGTAAGAGCACTGTGCAGAGCGAGTTGTTTCTTAGCTTCCCAAAGAGCTGGAAGCAAGATGCTGTAGGGCCCAACTCGCCCTTTGGAAAGAAGCCTGCACGTTGTGCCTTTCAGCTCTAGGGCAATGTAGCACACCCAGAGCAGAAGTGCTACTTCAGCCAGATCAGGCCTGCAAAGAAACTGCGTTTCACAGGCCTTTGGAAGAGATGTTCCCGGTAGGCTGTAAGAGCACTGTGCAGAGCGAGTTGTTTCTTAGCTTCCCAAAGACCTGGAAGCAAGATGCTGTGGGGCCCAACTCGCCCTTGGAAAGAAGCCTGCATGTTGTGCCTTTCAGCTCTAGAGCAATGTAGCACACCAGGGGAGAAGTCCTACTTCAACCAGATCAGGCCTGCAAAGAAACTGCGTTTCACAGGCCTTTGGAAGAGATGTTCCCGGTAGGCTGTAAGAGCACTGTGCAGAGCGAGTTGATTCTTAGCTTCCCAAAGATCTGGAAGCAAGATGCTGTGGGGCCCAACTCGCCCTTTGGAAAGAAGCCTGCACGTTGTGACTTTCAGCTCTAGGGCAATGTAGCACACCCAGAGCAGAAGTCCTACTTCAGCCAGATCAGGCCTGCAAAGAAACTGCGTTTCACAGGCCTTTGGAAGAGATGTTCCCGGTAGGCTGTAAGAGCACTGTGCAGAGCGAGTTGTTTCTTAGCTTCCCAAAGAGCTGGAAGCAAGATGCTGTGGGGCCCAACTCGCCCTTTGGAAAGAAGCCTGCACGTTGTGCCTTTCAGCTCTAGGGCAATGTAGCACACCCAGAGCAGGAGTCCTACTTCAGCCAGATCAGGCCTGCAAAGAAACTGCGTTTCACAGGCATTTGGAAGAGATGTTCCCGGTAAGCTGTAAGAGCACTGTGCAGAGCGAGTTGTTTCTTAGCTTCCCAAAGATCTGGAAGCAAGATGCTGTGGGGCCCAACTCGCCCTTTGAAAGAAGCCTGCACGTTGTGCCTTTCAGCTCTAGGCAATGTAGCACACCTAGAGCAGAAGTCCTACTTCCGGCAGATCAGGCCTGCAAAGAGACTGCGTTTCACAGGCCTTTGGAAGAGATGTTCCCGGTAGGCTGTAAGAGCACTGTGCAGAGCGAGTTGTTTCTTAGCTTCCCAAAGAGCTGGAAGCAAGATGCTGTGGGGCCCAACTCGCCCTTTGGAAAGAAGCCTGCACGTTGTGCCTTTCAGCTCTAGGGCAATGTAGCACACCAAGAGGAGAAGTCCTACTTCAACCAGATCAGGCCTGCAAAGAAACTGCGTTTCACAGGCCTTTGGAAGAGATGTTCCCGGTAGGCTGTAAGAGCACTGTGCAGAGCGAGTTGATTCTTAGCTTCCCAAAGAGCTGGAAGCAAGATGCTGTGGGCCCAACTCGCCCTTTGGAAAGAAGCCTGCACGTTGTGACTTTCAGCTATAGGGCAATGTAGCACACCCAGAGCAGAAGTCCTACCTCAGCCAGATCAGGCCTGCAAAGAAACTGCGTTTCACAGGCCTTTGGAAGAGATGTTCCCGGTAGGCTGTAAGAGCACTGTGCAGAGCGAGTTGTTTCTTAGCTTCCCAAAGAGCTGGTAGCAAGATGCTGTGGGGCCCAACTCGCCCTTTGGAAAGAAGCCTGCACCTTGTGCCTTTCAGCTCTAGGGCAATGTAGCACACCTAGAGCAGAAGTGCTACTTCAGCCAGATCAGGCCTGCAAAGAAACTGCGTTTCACAGGCCTTTAGAAGAGATGTTCCCGGTAGGCTGTAAGAGCACTGTGCAGAGCGAGTTGTTTCTTAGCTTCCCAAAGAGCTGGAAGCAAGATGCTGTGGGGCCCAACTCGCCCTTTGGAAAGAAGCCTGCACGTTGTGCCTTTCAGCTCTAGGGCAATGTAGCACACCCAGAGCAGAAGTCATACTTCAGCCAGATCAGGCCTGCAAAGAAACTGCGTTTGACAGGCCTTTGGAAGAGATGTTCCCGGGAGGCTGTAAGAGCACTGTGCAGAGCGAGTTGTTTCTTAGCTTCCCAAAGAGCTGGTAGCAAGATGCTGTGGGGCCCAACTCGCCCTTTGGAAAGAAGCCTGCAAGTTGTGCCTTTCAGCTCAAGGGCAATGTAGCACACCCAGAGCAGAAGTCCTACTTCAGCCAGATCAGGCCTGCAAGGAAACTGCGTTTCACAGGCCTTTGGAAGAGATGTTCCCGGTAGGCTGTAAGAGCACTGTGCAGAGCGAGTTGTTTCTTAGCTTCCCAAAGAGCTGGAAGCAAGATGCTGTGGGGCCCAACTCGCCCTTTGGAAAGAAGCCTGCACGTTGTGCCGTTCAGCTCTAGGACAATGTAGCACACCCAGAGCAGGAGTCCTACTTCAGCCAGGTCAGGCCTGCAAAGAAACTGCGTTTCACAGGCCTTTGGAAGAGATGTTCCCGGTAGGCTGTAAGAGCACTGTGCAGAGCGAGTTGTTTCTTAGCTTCCCAAAGAGCTGGAAGCAAGATGCTGTGGGTCCCAACTCGCCCTTTGAAAGAAGCCTGCACATTGTGCCTTTTGGCTCTAGGGCAATGTAGCACACCCAGAGCAGAAGTCCTACTTCAGCCAGATAAGGCCTGCAAAGAAACTGCGTTTCACAGGCCTTTGGAAGAGATGTTCCCGGTAGGCTGTAAGAGCACTGTGCAGAGCGAGTTGTTTCTTAGCTTCCCAAAGAGCTGGAAGCAAGATGCTGTGGGGCCCAATTCGCCCTTTGGAAAGAAGCCTGCACGTTGTGCCTTTCAGCTCTAGGGCAATGTAGCACACCAAGACGAGAAGTCCTACTTCAACCAGATCAGGCCTGCAAAGAAACTGCGTTTCACAGGCCTTTGGAAGAGATGTTCCCGGTAGGCTGTAAGAGCACTGTGCAGAGCGAGTTGATTCTTAGCTTCCCAAAGATCTGGAAGCAAGATGCTGTGGGGCCCAACTCGCCTTTTCTAAAGAAGCCTGCACGTTGTGACTTTCAGCTCTAGGGCAATGTAGCACACCCAGAGCAGAAGTCCTACTTCAGCCAGATCAGGTCTGCAAAGAAACTGCGTTTCACAGGCCTTTGGAAGAGATGTTCCCGGTAGGCTGTAAGAGCACTGTGCAGAGCGAGTTGTTTCTTAGCTTCCCAAAGAGCTGGAAGCAAGATGCTGTAGGGCCCAACTCGCCCTTTGGAAAGAAGCCTGCACGTTGTGCCTTTCAGCTCTAGGGCAATGTAGCACACCCAGAGCAGAAGTGCTACTTCAGCCAGATCAGGCCTGCAAAGAAACTGCGTTTCACAGGCCTTTGGAAGAGATGTTCCCGGTAGGCTGTAAGAGCACTGTGCAGAGCGAGTTGTTTCTTAGCTTCCCAAAGACCTGGAAGCAAGATGCTGTGGGGCCCAACTCGCCCTTGGAAAGAAGCCTGCATGTTGTGCCTTTCAGCTCTAGAGCAATGTAGCACACCAGGGGAGAAGTCCTACTTCAACCAGATCAGGCCTGCAAAGAAACTGCGTTTCACAGGCCTTTGGAAGAGATGTTCCCGGTAGGCTGTAAGAGCACTGTGCAGAGCGAGTTGATTCTTAGCTTCCCAAAGATCTGGAAGCAAGATGCTGTGGGGCCCAACTCGCCCTTTGGAAAGAAGCCTGCACGTTGTGACTTTCAGCTCTAGGGCAAAGTAGCACACCCAGAGCAGAAGTCCTACTTCAGCCAGATCAGGCCTGCAAAGAAACTGCGTTTCACAGGCCTTTGGAAGAGATGTTCCCGGTAGGCTGTAAGAGCACTGTGCAGAGCGAGTTGTTTCTTAGCTTCCCAAAGAGCTGGAAGCAAGATGCTGTGGGGCCCAACTCGCCCTTTGGAAAGAAGCCTGCACGTTGTGCCTTTCAGCTCTAGGGCAATGTAGCACACCCAGAGCAGGAGTCCTACTTCAGCCAGATCAGGCCTGCAAAGAAACTGCGTTTCACAGGCATTTGGAAGAGATGTTCCCGGTAAGCTGTAAGAGCACTGTGCAGAGCGAGTTGTTTCTTAGCTTCCCAAAGATCTGGAAGCAAGATGCTGTGGGGCCCAACTCGCCCTTTGAAAGAAGCCTGCACGTTGTGCCTTTCAGCTCTAGGCAATGTAGCACACCTAGAGCAGAAGTCCTACTTCCGGCAGATCAGGCCTGCAAAGAGACTGCGTTTCACAGGCCTTTGGAAGAGATGTTCCCGGTAGGCTGTAAGAGCACTGTGCAGAGCGAGTTGTTTCTTAGCTTCCCAAAGAGCTGGAAGCAAGATGCTGTGGGGCCCAACTCGCCCTTTGGAAAGAAGCCTGCACGTTGTGCCTTTCAGCTCTAGGGCAATGTAGCACACCAAGAGGAGAAGTCCTACTTCAACCAGATCAGGCCTGCAAAGAAACTGCGTTTCACAGGCCTTTGGAAGAGATGTTCCCGGTAGGCTGTAAGAGCACTGTGCAGAGCGAGTTGATTCTTAGCTTCCCAAAGAGCTGGAAGCAAGATGCTGTGGGCCCAACTCGCCCTTTGGAAAGAAGCCTGCACGTTGTGACTTTCAGCTATAGGGCAATGTAGCACACCCAGAGCAGAAGTCCTACCTCAGCCAGATCAGGCCTGCAAAGAAACTGCGTTTCACAGGCCTTTGGAAGAGATGTTCCCGGTAGGCTGTAAGAGCACTGTGCAGAGCGAGTTGTTTCTTAGCTTCCCAAAGAGCTGGTAGCAAGATGCTGTGGGGCCCAACTCGCCCTTTGGAAAGAAGCCTGCACCTTGTGCCTTTCAGCTCTAGGGCAATGTAGCACACCTAGAGCAGAAGTGCTACTTCAGCCAGATCAGGCCTGCAAAGAAACTGCGTTTCACAGGCCTTTAGAAGAGATGTTCCCGGTAGGCTGTAAGAGCACTGTGCAGAGCGAGTTGTTTCTTAGCTTCCCAAAGAGCTGGAAGCAAGATGCTGTGGGGCCCAACTCGCCCTTTGGAAAGAAGCCTGCACGTTGTGCCTTTCAGCTCTAGGGCAATGTAGCACACCCAGAGCAGAAGTCATACTTCAGCCAGATCAGGCCTGCAAAGAAACTGCGTTTGACAGGCCTTTGGAAGAGATGTTCCCGGGAGGCTGTAAGAGCACTGTGCAGAGCGAGTTGTTTCTTAGCTTCCCAAAGAGCTGGTAGCAAGATGCTGTGGGGCCCAACTCGCCCTTTGGAAAGAAGCCTGCAAGTTGTGCCTTTCAGCTCAAGGGCAATGTAGCACACCCAGAGCAGAAGTCCTACTTCAGCCAGATCAGGCCTGCAAGGAAACTGCGTTTCACAGGCCTTTGGAAGAGATGTTCCCGGTAGGCTGTAAGAGCACTGTGCAGAGCGAGTTGTTTCTTAGCTTCCCAAAGAGCTGGAAGCAAGATGCTGTGGGGCCCAACTCGCCCTTTGGAAAGAAGCCTGCACGTTGTGCCGTTCAGCTCTAGGACAATGTAGCACACCCAGAGCAGGAGTCCTACTTCAGCCAGGTCAGGCCTGCAAAGAAACTGCGTTTCACAGGCCTTTGGAAGAGATGTTCCCGGTAGGCTGTAAGAGCACTGTGCAGAGCGAGTTGTTTCTTAGCTTCCCAAAGAGCTGGAAGCAAGATGCTGTGGGTCCCAACTCGCCCTTTGAAAGAAGCCTGCACATTGTGCCTTTTGGCTCTAGGGCAATGTAGCACACCCAGAGCAGAAGTCCTACTTCAGCCAGATAAGGCCTGCAAAGAAACTGCGTTTCACAGGCCTTTGGAAGAGATGTTCCCGGTAGGCTGTAAGAGCACTGTGCAGAGCGAGTTGTTTCTTAGCTTCCCAAAGAGCTGGAAGCAAGATGCTGTGGGGCCCAATTCGCCCTTTGGAAAGAAGCCTGCACGTTGTGCCTTTCAGCTCTAGGGCAATGTAGCACACCAAGACGAGAAGTCCTACTTCAACCAGATCAGGCCTGCAAAGAAACTGCGTTTCACAGGCCTTTGGAAGAGATGTTCCCGGTAGGCTGTAAGAGCACTGTGCAGAGCGAGTTGATTCTTAGCTTCCCAAAGATCTGGAAGCAAGATGCTGTGGGGCCCAACTCGCCTTTTGGAAAGAAGCCTGCACGTTGTGACTTTCAGCTCTAGGGCAATGTAGCACACCCAGAGCAGAAGTCCTACTTCAGCCAGATCAGGTCTGCAAAGAAACTGCGTTTCATAGGCCTTTGGAAGAGATGTTCCCGGTAGGCTGTAAGAGCACTGTGCAGAGCGAGTTGTTTCTTAGCTTCCCAAAGAGCTGGAAGCAAGATGCTGTAGGGCCCAACTCGCCCTTTGGAAAGAAGCCTGCACGTTGTGCCTTTCAGCTCTAGGGCAATGTAGCACACCCAGAGCAGAAGTGCTACTTCAGCCAGATCAGGCCTGCAAAGAAACTGCGTTTCACAGGCCTTTGGAAGAGATGTTCCCGGTAAGCTGTAAGAGCACTGTGCAGAGCGAGTTGTTTCTTAGCTTCCCAAAGATCTGGGAGCAAGATGCTGTGGGGCCCAACTCGCCCTTTGAAAGAAGCCTGCACGTTGTGCCTTTCAGCTCTAGGCAATGTAGCACACCTAGAGCAGAAGTCCTACTTCCGGCAGATCAGGCCTGCAAAGAGACTGCGTTTCACAGGCCTTTGGAAGAGATGTTCCCGGTAGGCTGTAAGAGCACTGTGCAGAGCGAGTTGTTTCTTAGCTTCCCAAAGAGCTGGAAGCAAGATGCTGTGGGGCCCAACTCGCCCTTTGGAAAGAAGCCTGCACGTTGTGCCTTTCAGCTCTAGGGCAATGTAGCACACCAAGAGGAGAAGTCCTACTTCAACCAGATCAGGCCTGCAAAGAAACTGCGTTTCACAGGCCTTTGGAAGAGATGTTCCCGGTAGGCTGTAAGAGCACTGTGCAGAGCGAGTTGATTCTTAGCTTCCCAAAGAGCTGGAAGCAAGATGCTGTGGGGCCCAACTCGCCCTTTGGAAAGAAGCCTGCACGTTGTGACTTTCAGCTATAGGGCAATGTAGCACACCCAGAGCAGAAGTCCTACCTCAGCCAGATCAGGCCTGCAAAGAAACTGCGTTTCACAGGCCTTTGGAAGAGATGTTCCCGGTAGGCTGTAAGAGCACTGTGCAGAGCGAGTTGTTTCTTAGCTTCCCAAACAGCTGGTAGCAAGATGCTGTGGGGCCCAACTCGCCCTTTGGAAAGAAGCCTGCACCTTGTGCCTTTCAGCTCTAGGGCAATGTAGCACACCTAGAGCAGAAGTGCTACTTCAGCCAGATCAGGCCTGCAAAGAAACTGCGTTTCACAGGCCTTTAGAAGAGATGTTCCCGGTAGGCTGTAAGAGCACTGTGCAGAGCGAGTTGTTTCTTAGCTTCCCAAAGAGCTGGAAGCAAGATGCTGTGGGGCCCAGCTCGCCCTTTGGAAAAAAGCCTGCACGTTGTGCCTTGCAGCTCCAGGGCAATGTAGCACACCCAGAGCAGAAGTCCTACTTCAGCCAGATCCATCCTGCAAAGAAACAGCGTTTCACAGGCCTTTGGAAGAGATGTTCCCGGTAGGCTGCAAGAGCACTGTGCAGAGCGAGTTGTTTCTTAGCTTCCCAAAGAGCTGGAAGCAAGATGCTGTTGGGCCCAACTCGCCCTTGGGAAAGAAGCCTGCACGTTGTGCCTTTCAGCTCTAGGGCAATGTAGCACACCCAGAGCAGAAGTGCTACTTCAGCCAGATCAGGCCTGCAAAGAAACTGCGTTTCACAGGCCTTTGGAAGAGATGTTCCCGGTAGGCTGTAAGAGCACTGTGAAGAGCGAGTTGTTTCTTAGCTTCCCAAAGAGCTGGAAGCAAGATTCTTTAGGGCCTCTCTCCAGGTGGATACAAGGTAGGGCCTTGTGCATGGAAGTTCTAGGGCAATGCAGCACACCCAGAGCAGAATTTCTACTTCAGGCAGATCAGGCCTGCAAAGAAACTACTTTTCACGGGCCTTTGGAAGAGATGTTCCCGGTAGTCTGTAAGAGGAATGTGCAGAGCGAGTTGTTTCTTAGCTTCCCAAAGAGCTGGAAGCAAGATGCTGTGGGGCCCAACTCGCCCTTTGGAAAGAAGCCTGCACGTTGTGCCTTTCAGCTCTAGGGCAATGTAGCACACCCAGAGCAGAAGTCCTACTTCAGCCAGATCAGGCCTGCAAAGAAACTGCGTTTCACAGGCCTTTGGAAGAGATGTTCCCGGTAGGCTGCAAGAGCACTGTGCAGAGCGAGTTGTTTCTTAGCTTCCCAAAGAGCTGGAAGCAAGATGCTGTGGGGCCCAACTCGCCCTTTGGAAAGAAGCCTGCACGTTGTGCCTTTCATCTCTAGGGCAATGTAGCACACCCAGAGCAGGAGTCCTACTTCAGCCAGATCAGGCCTGCAAAGAAACTGCGTTTCACAGGCATTTGGAAGAGATGTTCCCGGTAGGCTGTAAGAGCACTGTGCAGAGCGAGTTGTTTCTTAGCTTCCCAAAGATCTGGAAGCAAGATGCTGTGGGGCCCAACTCGCCCTTTGAAAGAAGCCTGCACGTTGTGCCTTTCAGCTCTAGGCAATGTAGCACACCTAGAGCAGAAGTCCTACTTCAGGCAGATCAGGCCTGCAAAGAGACTGCGTTTCACAGGCCTTTGGAAGAGATGTTCCCGGTAGGCTGTAAGAGCACTGTGCAGAGCGAGTTGTTTCTTAGCTTCCCAAAGAGCTGGAAGCAAGATGCTGTGGGGCCCAACTCGCCCTTTGGAAAGAAGCCTGCACGTTGTGCCTTTCAGCTCTAGGGCAAAGTAGCACACCCAGAGCAGAAGTCCTACTTCAGCCAGATCAGGCCTGCAAAGAAACTGCGTTTCACAGGCCTTTGGAAGAGATGTTCCCGGTAGGCTGTAAGAGCACTGTGCAGAGCGAGTTGTTTCTTAGCTTCCCAAAGAGCTGGAAGCAAGATGGTCTGCGGCCCAACTCGCCCTTTGGAAAGAAGCCTGCACGTTGTGCCTTTCAGCTCTAGGGCAAAGTAGCACACCCAGAGCAGAAGTCCTAATACAGCCAGATCAGGCCTGCAAAGAAACTGCGTTTCCCAGGCCTTTGGAAGAGATGTTCCCACTAGGCTGTAAGAGCACTGTGCAGAGCGAGTTGTTTCTTAGCTTCCCAAAGAGCTGGAAGCAAGATGCTGTGCGGCCCAACTCGCCCTTTGGAAAGAAGCCTGCACGTTGTGCCTTTCAGCTCTAGGGCAAAGTAGCACACCCAGAGCAGAAGTCCTACTTCAGCCAGATCAGGCCTGCAAAGAAACTGCGTTTCACAGGCCTTTGGAAGAGATGTTCCCGGTAGGCTGTAAGAGCACTGTGCAGAGCGAGTTGTTTCTTAGCTTGCCAAAGAGCTGGAAGCAAGATGCTGTGCGGCCAACTCGCCCTTTGGAAAGAAGCCTGCACGTTGTGCCTTTCAGCTCTAGGGCAAAGTAGCACACCCAGAGCAGATGTCCTACTTCAGCCAGATCAGGCCTGCAAAGAAACTGCGTTTCACAGGCCTTTGGAAGAGATGTTCCCGGTAGGCTGTAAGAGCACTGTGCAGAGCGAGTTGTTTCTTAGCTTCCCAAAGAGCTGGAAGCAAGATTCTGTGGGGCCCAACTCGCCCTTTGGAAAGAAGCCTGCACGTTGTGCCTTTCAGCTCTAGGGCAAAGTAGCACACCCAGAGCAGAAGTCCTACTTCAGCCAGATCAGGCCTGCAAAGAAACTGCGTTTCACAGGCCTTTGGAAGAGATGTTCCCGGTAGGCTGTAAGAGCACTGTGCAGAGCGAGTTGTTTCTTAGCTTCCCAAAGAGCTGGAAGGAAGATGCTGTGGGGCCCAACTCGCCCTTTGGAAAGAAGCCTGCACGTTGTGCCTTTCAGCTCTAGGGCAAAGTAGCACACCCAGAGCAGAAGTCCCACTTCAGCCAGATCAGGCCTGCAAAGAAACTGCGTTTCACAGGCCTTTGGAAGAGATGTTCCCGGTAGGCTGTAAGAGCACTGTGCAGAGCGAGTTGTTTCTTAGCTTCCTAAAGAGCTGGAAGCAAGATGCTTTGGGGCCCAACTCGCCCTTTGGAAAGAAGCCTGCACGTTGTGCCTTTCAGCTCTAGGGCAAAGTAGCACACCCAGAGCAGAAGTCCTACTTCAGCCAGGTCAGGCCTGCAAAGAAACTGCGTTTCCCAGGCCTTTGGAAGAGATGATCCCGGTAGGCTGTAAGAGCACTGTGCAGAGCGAGTTGTTTCTTAGCTTCCCAAAGAGCTGGAAGCAAGATGCTGTGGGGCCCAACTCGCCCTTTGGAAAGAAGCCTGCACGTTGTGCCTTTCAGCTCTAGGGCAAAGTAGCACACCCAGAGCAGAAGTCCTACTTCAGCCAGATCAGGCCTGCAAAGAAACTGCGTTTCCCAGGCCTTTGGAAGAGATGTTCCCACTAGGCTGTAAGAGCACATTGCAGAGCGAGTTGTTTCTTAGCTTCCCAAAGTGCTAGAAGCAAGATGCTGTGGGGCCGAACTCGCCGTTTGGAAAGAAGCCTGCACGTTGTGCCTTTCAGCTCTAGGGCAAAGTAGCACACCCAGAGCAGAAGTCCTACTTCATTCAGATCAGGCCTGCAAAGAAACTGCGTTTCACAGGCCTTTGGAAGAGATGTTCCCGGTAGGCTGTAAGAGCACTGTGCAGAGCGAATTGTTTCTTAGCTTGCCAAAGAGCTGGAAGCAAGATGCTGTGCGGCCAACTCGCCCTTTGGAAAGAAGCCTGCACGTTGTGCCTTTCAGCTCTAGGGCAAAGTAGCACACCCAGAGCAGAAGTCCTACTTCAGCCAGATCAGGCCTGCAAAGAAACTGCGTTTCACAGGCCTTTGGAAGAGATGTTCCCGGTAGGCTGTAAGAGCACTGTGCAGAGCGAGTTGTTTCTTAGCTTCCCAAAGAGCTGGAAGCAAGATGCTGTGGGGCCCAACTCGCCCTTTGGAAAGAAGCCTGCACGTTGTGCCTTTCAGCTCTAGGGCAAAGTAGCACACCCAGAGCAGAAGTCCTACTTCAGCCAGATCAGGCCTGCAAAGAAACTGCTTTTCACAGGCCTTTGGAAGATATGTTCCCGGTAGGCTGTAAGAGCACTGTGCAGAGCGAGTTGTTTCTGAGCTTCCCAAAGAGCTGGAAGCAAGATGCTGTGGGGCCCAACTCGCCCTTTGGAAAGAAGCCTGCACGTTGTGCCTTTCAGCTCTAGGGCAAAGTAGCACACCCAGAGCAGAAGTCCTACTTCAGCCAGATCAGGCCTGCAAAGAAACTGCGTTTCCCAGGCCTTTGGAAGAGATGTTCCCGGTAGGCTGTAAGAGCACTGTGCTGAGCGAGTTGTTTCTTAGCTTCCCAAAGAGCTGGAGGTAAGATGCTGTGGGGCCCAACTCGCCCTTTGGAAAGAAACCTGCACGTTGTGCCTTTCAGCTCTAGGGCAAAGTAGCACACCCAGAGCAGAAGTCCTACTTCAGCCAGATCAGACCTGCAAAGAAACTGCGTTTCCCAGGCCTTTGGAAGAGATGTTCCCGGTAGGCTGTAAGAGCACTGTGCAGAGCGAGTTGTTTCTTAGCTTCCCAAAGATCTGGAAGCAAGATGCTGTGGGGCCCAACTCGCCCTTGGAAAGAAGCCTGCATGTTGTGCCTTTCAGCTCTAGAGCAATGTAGCACACCAGGGGAGAAGTCCTACTTCAGCCAGATCAGGCCTGCAAAGAAACTGCGTTTCACAGGCCTTTGGAAGAGATGTTCCCGGTAGGCTGTAAGAGCACTGTGCAGAGCGAGTTGATTCTTAGCTTCCCAAAGATCTGGAAGCAAGATGCTGTGGGGCCCAACTCGCCCTTTGGAAAGAAGCCTGCACGTTGTGACTTTCAGCTCTAGGGCAATGTAGCACACCCAGAGCAGAAGTCCTACTTCAGCCAGATCAGGCCTGCAAAGAAACTGCGTTTCACAGGCCTTTGGAAGAGATGTTCCCGGTAGGCTGTAAGAGCACTGTGCAGAGCGAGTTGTTTCTTAGCTTCCCAAAGAGCTGGAAGCAAGATGCTGTGGGGCCCAACTCGCCCTTTGGAAAGAAGCCTGCACGTTGTGCCTTTCAGCTCTAGGGCAATGTAGCACACCCAGAGCAGGAGTCCTACTTCAGCCAGATCAGGCCTGCAAAGAAACTGCGTTTCACAGGCATTTGGAAGTTATGTTCCCGGTAAGCTGTAAGAGCACTGTGCAGAGCGAGTTGTTTCTTAGCTTCCCAAAGATCTGGAAGCAAGATGCTGTGGGGCCCAACTCGCCCTTTGAAAGAAGCCTGCACGTTGTGCCTTTCAGCTCTAGGCAATGTAGCACACCTAGAGCAGAAGTCCTACTTCCGGCAGATCAGGCCTGCAAAGAGACTGCGTTTCACAGGCCTTTGGAAGAGATGTTCCCGGTAGGCTGTAAGAGCACTGTGCAGAGCGAGTTGTTTCTTAGCTTCCCAAAGAGCTGGAAGCAAGATGCTGTGGGGCCCAACTCGCCCTTTGGAAAGAAGCCTGCACGTTGTGCCTTTCAGCTCTAGGGCAATGTAGCACACCAAGAGCAGAAGTCCTACCTCAGCCAGATCAGGACTGCAAAGAAACTGCGTTTCACAGGCCTTTGGAAGAGATGTTCCCGGTAGGCTGTAAGAGCACTGTGCAGAGCGAGTTGTTTCTTAGCTTCCCAAAGAGCTGGTAGCAAGATGCTGTGGGGCCCAACTCGCCCTTTGGAAAGAAGCCTGCACCTTGTGCCTTTCAGCTCTAGGGCAATGTAGCACACCTAGAGCAGAAGTGCTACTTCAGCCAGATCAGGCCTGCAAAGAAACTGCGTTTCACAGGCCTTTAGAAGAGATGTTCCCGGTAGGCTGTAAGAGCACTGTGCAGAGCGAGTTGTTTCTTAGCTTCCCAAAGAGCTGGAAGCAAGATGCTGTGGGGCCCAGCTCGCCCTTTGGAAAGAAGCCTGCACGTTGTGCCTTGCAGCCCCAGGGCAATGTAGCACACCCAGAGCAGAAGTCCTACTTCAGCCAGATCAGGCCTGCAAAGAAACTGCGTTTCACAGGCCTTTGGAAGAGATGTTCCCGGTAGGCTGCAAGAGCACTGTGCAGAGCGAGTTGTTTCTTAGCTTCCCAAAGAGCTGGAAGCAAGATGCTGTTGGGCCCAACTCGCCCTTGGGAAAGAAGCCTGCACGTTGTGCCTTTCAGCTCTAGGGCAATGTAGCACACCCAGAGCAGGAGTCCTACTTCAGCCAGATAAGGCCTGCAAAGAAACTGCGTTTCACAGGCCTTTGGAAGAGATGTTCCCGGTAGGTTGTAAGAGCACTTTGCAGAGCGAGTTGTTTCTTAGCTTCCCAAAGAGCTGGAAGCAAGATGCTGTTGGGCCCAACTCGCCCTTTGGAAAGAAGCCTGCACGTTGTGCCTTTCAGCTCTAGGGCAATGTAGCACACCAAGAGGAGAAGTCCTAATTCAACCAGATCAGGCCTGCAAAGAAACTGCGTTTCACAGGCCTTTGGAAGAGATGTTCCCGGTAGGCTGTAAGAGCACTGTGCAGAGCGAGTTGATTCTTAGCTTCCCAAAGAGCTGGAAGCAAGATGCTGCGGGGCCTAACTCGCCCTTTGGAAAGAAGCCTGCACGTTGTGACTTTCAGCTCTAGGGCAATGTAGCACACCCAGAGCAGAAGTGCTACTTCAGCCAGATCAGGCCTGCAAAGAAACTGCGTTTCACAGGCCTTTGGAAGAGATGTTCCCGGTAGGCTGTAAGAGCACTGTGCAGAGCGAGTTGTTTCTTAGCTTCCTAAAGAGCTGGAAGCAAGATGCTGTGGGGCCCAGCTCGCCCTTTGGAAAGAAGCCTGCACGTTGTGCCTTTCAGCTCTAGGGCAATGTAGCACACCCAGAGCAGAAGTGCTACTTCAGCCAGATCAGGCCTGCAAAGAAACTGCGTTTCACAGGCCTTTGGAAGAGATGTTCCCGGTAGGCTGTAAGAGCACTGTGAAGAGCGAGTTGTTTCTTAGCTTCCCAAAGAGCTGGAAGCAAGATTCTTTAGGGCCTCTCTCCAGGTGGATACAAGGTAGGGCCTTGTGCATGGAAGTTCTAGGGCAATGCAGCACACCCAGAGCAGAATTTCTACTTCAGGCAGATCAGGCCTGCAAAGAAACTACTTTTCACGGGCCTTTGGAAGAGATGTTCCCGGTAGTCTGTAAGAGGAATGTGCAGAGCGAGTTGTTTCTTAGCTTCCCAAAGAGCTGGAAGCAAGATGCTGTGGGGCCCAACTCGCCCTTTGGAAAGAAGCCTGCACGTTGTGCCTTTCAGCTCTAGGGCAATGTAGCACACCCAGAGCAGAAGTCCTACTTCAGCCAGATCAGGCCTGCAAAGAAACTGCGTTTCACAGGCCTTTGGAAGAGATGTTCCCGGTAGGCTGCAAGAGCACTGTGCAGAGCGAGTTGTTTCTTAGCTTCCCAAAGAGCTGGAAGCAAGATGCTGTGGGGCCCAACTCGCCCTTTGGAAAGAAGCCTGCACATTGTGCCTTTCATCTCTAGGGCAATGTAGCACACCCAGAGCAGGAGTCCTACTTCAGCCAGATCAGGCCTGCAAAGAAACTGCGTTTCACAGGCATTTGGAAGAGATGTTCCCGGTAGGCTGTAAGAGCACTGTGCAGAGCGAGTTGTTTCTTAGCTTCCCAAAGATCTGGAAGCAAGATGCTGTGGGGCCCAACTCGCCCTTTGAAAGAAGCCTGCACGTTGTGCCTTTCAGCTCTAGGCAATGTAGCACACCTAGAGCAGAAGTCCTACTTCAGGCAGATCAGGCCTGCAAAGAGACTGCGTTTCACAGGCCTTTGGAAGAGATGTTCCCGGTAGGCTGTAAGAGCACTGTGCAGAGCGAGTTGTTTCTTAGCTTCCCAAAGAGCTGGAAGCAAGATGCTGTGGGGCCCAACTCGCCCTTTGGAAAGAAGCCTGCACGTTGTGCCTTTCAGCTCTAGGGCAAAGTAGCACACCCAGAGCAGAAGTCCTACTTCAGCCAGATCAGGCCTGCAAAGAAACTGCGTTTCACAGGCCTTTGGAAGAGATGTTCCCGGTAGGCTGTAAGAGCACTGTGCAGAGCGAGTTGTTTCTTAGCTTCCCAAAGAGCTGGAAGCAAGATGGTCTGCGGCCCAACTCGCCCTTTGGAAAGAAGCCTGCACGTTGTGCCTTTCAGCTCTAGGGCAAAGTAGCACCCCCAGAGCAGAAGTCCTAATACAGCCAGATCAGGCCTGCAACGAAACTGCGTTTCCCAGGCCTTTGGAAGAGATGTTCCCACTAGGCTGTAAGAGCACTGTGCAGAGCGAGTTGTTTCTTAGCTTCCCAAAGAGCTGGAAGCAAGATGCTGTGCGGCCCAACTCGCCCTTTGGAAAGAAGCCTGCACGTTGTGCCTTTCAGCTCTAGGGCAAAGTAGCACACCCAGAGCAGAAGTCCTACTTCAGCCACATCAGGCCTGCAAAGAAACTGCGTTTCACAGGCCTTTGGAAGAGATGTTCCCGGTAGGCTGTAAGAGCACTGTGCAGAGCGAGTTGTTTCTTAGCTTGCCAAAGAGCTGGAAGCAAGATGCTGTGCGGCCAACTCGCCCTCTGGAAAGAAGCCTGCACGTTGTGCCTTTCAGCTCTAGGGCAAAGTAGCACACCCAGAGCAGATGTCCTACTTCAGCCAGATCAGGCCTGCAAAGAAACTGCGTTTCACAGGCCTTTGGAAGAGATGTTCCCGGTAGGCTGTAAGAGCACTGTGCAGAGCGAGTTGTTTCTTAGCTTCCCAAAGAGCTGGAAGCAAGATTCTGTGGGGCCCAACTCGCCCTTTGGAAAGAAGCCTGCACGTTGTGCCTTTCAGCTCTAGGGCAAAGTAGCACACCCAGAGCAGAAGTCCTACTTCAGCCAGATCAGGCCTGCAACGAAACTGCGTTTCCCAGGCCTTTGGAAGAGATGTTCCCACTAGGCTGTAAGAGCACTGTGCAGAGCGAGTTGTTTCTTAGCTTCCCAAAGAGCTGGAAGCAAGATGCTGTGGGGCCCAACTCGCCCTTTGGAAAGAAGCCTGCACGTTGTGCCTTTCAGCTCTAGGGCAAAGTAGCACACCCAGAGCAGAAGTCCTACTTCAGCCAGATCAGGCCTGCAACGAAACTGCGTTTCCCAGGCCTTTGGAAGAGATGTTCCCACTAGGCTGTAAGAGCACTGTGCAGAGCGAGTTGTTTCTTAGCTTCCCAAAGAGCTGGAAGCAAGATGCTGTGCGGCCCAACTCGCCCTTTGGAAAGAAGCCTGCACGTTGTGCCTTTCAGCTCTAGGGCAAAGTAGCACACCCAGAGCAGAAGTCCTACTTCAGCCAGATCAGGCCTGCAAAGAAACTGCGTTTCACAGGCCTTTGGAAGAGATGTTCCCGGTAGGCTGTAAGAGCACTGTGCAGAGCGAGTTGTTTCTTAGCTTGCCAAAGAGCTGGAAGCAAGATGCTGTGCGGCCAACTCGCCCTCTGGAAAGAAGCCTGCACGTTGTGCCTTTCAGCTCTAGGGCAAAGTAGCACACCCAGAGCAGATCTCCTACTTCAGCCAGATCAGGCCTGCAAAGAAACTGCGTTTCACAGGCCTTTGGAAGAGATGTTCCCGGTAGGCTGTAAGAGCACTGTGCAGAGCGAGTTGTTTCTTAGCTTCCCAAAGAGCTGGAAGCAAGATTCTGTGGGGCCCAACTCGCCCTTTGGAAAGAAGCCTGCACGTTGTGCCTTTCAGCTCTAGGGCAAAGTAGCACACCCAGAGCAGAAGTCCTACTTCAGCCAGATCAGGCCTGCAAAGAAACTGCGTTTCACAGGCCTTTGGAAGAGATGTTCCCGGTAGGCTGTAAGAGCACTGTGCAGAGCGAGTTGTTTCTTAGCTTCCCAAAGAGCTGGAAGGAAGATGCTGTGGGGCCCAACTCGCCCTTTGGAAAGAAGCCTGCACGTTGTGCCTTTCAGCTCTAGGGCAAAGTAGCACACCCAGAGCAGAAGTCCCACTTCAGCCAGATCAGGCCTGCAAAGAAACTGCGTTTCACAGGCCTTTGGAAGAGATGTTCCCGGTAGGCTGTAAGAGCACTGTGCAGAGCGAGTTGTTTCTTAGCTTCCCAAAGAGCTGGAAGCAAGATGCTGTGGGGCCCAACTCGCCCTTTGGAAAGAAGCCTGCACGTTGTGCCTTTCAGCTCTAGGGCAAAGTAGCACACCCAGAGCAGAAGTCCTACTTCAGACAGATCAGGCCTGCAAAGAAACTGCGTTTCCCAGGCCTTTGGAAGAGATGTTCCCGGTAGGCTGTAAGAGCACTGTGCAGAGCGAGTTGTTTCTTAGCTTCCCAAAGAGCTGGAAGCAAGATGCTGTGGGGCCCAACTCGCCCTTTGGAAAGAAGCCTGCACGTTGTGCCTTTCACCTCTAGGGCAAAGTAGCACACCCAGAGCAGAAGTCCTACTTCAGCCAGATCAGGCCTGCAAAGAAACTGCGTTTCACAGGCCTTTGGAAGAGATGTTCCCGGTAGGCTGTAAGAGCACTGTGCAGAGCGAGTTGTTTCTTAGCTTCCCAAAGAGCTGGAAGCAAGATGCTGTGGGGCCCAACTCGCCCTGTGGAAAGAAGCCTGCACGTTGTGCCTTTCAGCTCTAGGGCAAAGTAGCACACCCAGAGCAGAAGTCCTACTTCAGCCAGATCAGGCCTGCAAAGAAACTGCGTTTCACAGGCCTTTGGAAGAGATGTTCCCACTAGGCTGTAAGAGCACATTGCAGAGCGAGTTGTTTCTTAGCTTCCCAAAGTGCTAGAAGCAAGATGCCGTGGGGCCGAACTCGCCGTTTGGAAAGAAGCCTGCACGTTGTGCCTTTCAGCTCTAGGGCAAAGTAGCACACCCAGAGCAGAAGTCCTACTTCAGCCAGATCAGGCCTGCAAAGAAACTGCGTTTCACAGGCCTTTGGAAGAGATGTTCCCGGTAGGCTGTAAGAGCACTGTGCAGAGCGAGTTGTTTCTTAGCTTGCCAAAGAGCTGGAAGCAAGATGCTGTGCGGCCAACTCGCCCTTTGGAAAGAAGCCTGCACGTTGTGCCTTTCAGCTCTAGGGCAAAGTAGCACACCCAGAGCAGAAGTCCTACTTCAGCCAGATCAGGCCTGCAAAGAAACTGCGTTTCACAGGCCTTTGGAAGAGATGTTCCCGGTAGGCTGTAAGAGCACTGTGCAGAGCGAGTTGTTTCTTAGCTTCCCAAAGAGCTGGAAGCAAGATGCTGCGGGGCCCAACTCGCCCTTTGGAAAGAAGCCTGCACGTTGTGCCTTTCAGCTCTAGGGCAATGTAGCACACCCAGAGCAGAAGTCATACTTCAGCCAGATCAGGCCTGCAAAGAAACTGCCTTTCACAGGCCTTTGGAAGAGATGTTCCCGGTAGGCTGTAAGAGGACTGTGCAGAGCGAGTTGTTTCTTAGCTGCCCACAGAGCTGGAAGCAAGATGCTGTGGGGCCCAACTCGCCCTTTGGAAAGAAGCCTGCACGTTGTGCCTTTCAGCTCAAGGGCAATGTAGCACACCCAGAGCAGAAGTCCTACTTCAGCCAGATCAGGCCTGCAAGGAAACTGCGTTTCACAGGCCTTTGGAAGAGATGTTCCCGGTAGGCTGTAAGAGCACTGTGCAGAGCGAGTTGTTTCTTAGCTTCCCAAAGAGCTGGAAGCAAGATGCTGTGGGGCCCAACTCGCCCTTTGGAAAGAAGCCTGCACGTTGTGCCGTTCAGCTCTAGGACAATGTAGCACACCCAGATCAGGAGTCCTACTTCAGCCAGGTCAGGCCTGCAAAGAAACTGCGTTTCACAGGCCTTTGGAAGAGATGTTCCCGGTAGGCTGTAAGAGCACTGTGCAGAGCGAGTTGTTTCTTAGCTTCCCAAAGAGCTGGAAGCAAGATGCTGTGGGTCCCAACTCGCCCTTTGAAAGAAGCCTGCACATTGTGCCTTTTGGCTCTAGGGCAATGTAGCACACCCAGAGCAGAAGTCCTACTTCAGCCAGATAAGGCCTGCAAAGAAACTGCGTTTCACAGGCCTTTGGAAGAGATGTTCCCGGTAGGCTGTAAGAGCACTGTGCAGAGCGAGTTGTTTCTTAGCTTCCCAAAGAGCTGGAAGCAAGATGCTGTGGGGCCCAATTCGCCCTTTGGAAAGAAGCCTGCACGTTGTGCCTTTCAGCTCTAGGGCAATGTAGCACACCAAGACGAGAAGTCCTACTTCAACCAGATCAGGCCTGCAAAGAAACTGCGTTTCACAGGCCTTTGGAAGAGATGTTCCCGGTAGGCTGTAAGAGCACTGTGCAGAGAGAGTTGATTCTTAGCTTCCCAAAGAGCTGGAAGCAAGATGCTGTGGGGCCCAACTCGCCTTTTGGAAAGAAGCCTGCACGTTGTGCCTTTCAGCTCTAGGGCAATGTAGCACACCCAGAGCAGAAGTCCTACTTCAGCCAGATCAGGTCTGCAAAGAAACTGCGTTTCACAGGCCTTTGGAAGAGATGTTCCCGGTAGGCTGTAAGAGCACTGTGCAGAGCGAGTTGTTTCTTAGCTTCCCTAAGAGCTGGAAGCAAGATGCTGTAGGGCCCAACTCGCCCTTTGGAAAGAAGCCTGCACGTTGTGCCTTTCAGCTCTAGGGCAATGTAGCACACCCAGAGCAGAAGTGCTACTTCAGCCAGATCAGGCCTGCAAAGAAACTGCGTTTCACAGGCCTTTGGAAGAGATGTTCCCGGTAGGCTGTAAGAGCACTGTGCAGAGCGAGTTGTTTCTTAGCTTCCCAAAGATCTGGAAGCAAGATGCTGTGGGGCCCAACTCGCCCTTGGAAAGAAGCCTGCATGTTGTGCCTTTCAGCTCTAGAGCAATGTAGCACACCAGGGGAGAAGTCCTACTTCAACCAGATCAGGCCTGCAAAGAAACTGCGTTTCACAGGCCTTTGGAAGAGATGTTCCCGGTAGGCTGTAAGAGCACTGTGCAGAGCGAGTTGATTCTTAGCTTCCCAAAGATCTGGAAGCAAGATGCTGTGGGGCCCAACTCGCCCTTTGGAAAGAAGCCTGCACGTTGTGACTTTCAGCTCTAGGGCAATGTAGCACACCCAGAGCAGAAGTCCTACTTCAGCCAGATCAGGCCTGCAAAGAAACTGCGTTTCACAGGCCTTTGGAAGAGATGTTCCCGGTAGGCTGTAAGAGCACTGTGCAGAGCGAGTTGTTTCTTAGCTTCCCAAAGAGCTGGAAGCAAGATGCTGTGGGGCCCAACTCGCCCTTTGGAAAGAAGCCTGCACGTTGTGCCTTTCAGCTCTAGGGCAATGTAGCACACCCAGAGCAGAAGTGCTACTTCAGCCAGATCAGGCCTGCAAAGAAACTGCGTTTCACAGGCCTTTAGAAGAGATGTTCCCGGTAGGCTGTAAGAGCACTGTGCAGAGCGAGTTGTTTCTTAGCTTCCCAAAGAGCTGGAAGCAAGATGCTGTGGGGCTGAACTCGCCCTTTGGAAAGAAGCCAGCACGTTGTGCCTTTCAGCTCTAGGGCAATGTAGCACACCCAGAGCAGAAGTCCTACTTCAGCCAGATCAGGCCTGCAAAGAATCTGCGTTTCACAGGCCTTTGGAAGAGATGTTCCCCGTAGGCTGTAAGAGCACTGTGCAGAGCGAGTTGATTCTTAGCTTCCCAAAGATCTGGAAGCAAGATGCTGTGGGGCCCAACTCGCCCTTTGGAAAGAAGCCTGCACGTTGTGACTTTCAGCTCTAGGGCAATGTAGCACACCCAGAGCAGAAGTCCTACTTCAGCCAGATCAGGCCTGCAAAGAAACTGCGTTTCACAGGCCTTTGGAAGAGATGTTCCCGGTAGGCTGTAAGAGCACTGTGCAGAGCGAGTTGTTTCTTAGCTTCCCAAAGAGCTGGAAGCAAGATGCTGTGGGGCCCAACTCGCCCTTTGGAAAGAAGCCTGCACGTTGTGCCTTTCAGCTCTAGGGCAATGTAGCACACCCAGAGCAGAAGTGCTACTTCAGCCAGATCAGGCCTGCAAAGAAACTGCGTTTCACAGGCCTTTAGAAGAGATGTTCCCGGTAGGCTGTAAGAGCACTGTGCAGAGCGAGTTGTTTCTTAGCTTCCCAAAGAGCTGGAAGCAAGATGCTGTGGGGCTGAACTCGCCCTTTGGAAAGAAGCCAGCACGTTGTGCCTTTCAGCTCTAGGGCAATGTAGCACACCCAGAGCAGAAGTCCTACTTCAGCCAGATCAGGCCTGCAAAGAATCTGCGTTTCACAGGCCTTTGGAAGAGATGTTCCCCGTAGGCTGTAAGAGCACTGTGCAGAGCGAGTTGTTTCTTAGCTTCCCAAAGAGCTGGAAGCAAGATGCTGTGGGGCCCAACTCGCCCTTTGGAAAGAAGCCTGCACGTTGTGCCTTTCAGCTCTAGGGCAATGTAGCACACCCAGAGCAGAAGTCCTACTTCAGCCAGGTCAGGCCTGCAAAGAAACTGCGTTTCACAGGCCTTTGGAAGAGATGTTCCCGGTAGGCTGTAAGAGCACTGTGCAGAGCGAGTTGTTTCTTAGCTTCCCAAAGAGCTGGAAGCAAGATGCTGTGGGGCCCAACTCGTCCTTTGGAAAGAAGCGTGCACGTTGTGCCTTTCAGCACTAGGCAATGTTGCACACCCAGAGCAGGAGTCCTACTTCAGCCAGATCAGGCCTGCAAAGAAACTGCGTTTCACAAGCCTTTGGAAGAGATGTTCCCGGTAGGCTGTAAGAGCACTGTGCAGAGCGACTTGTTTCTTAGCTTCCCAAAGAGCTGGAAGCAAGATGCTGTGGTGCCCAACTCGCCCTTGGAAAGAAGCCTGCATGTTGTGCCTTTCAGCTCTAGAGCAATGTAGCACACCAGGGGAGAAGTCCTACTTCAACCAGATCAGGCCTGCAAAGAAACTGGGTTTTACACTCCATTGGAAGAGATGTTCCCGGTAGGCTGTAACAGCACTGTGCAGAGCGAGTTGATTCTTAGCTTCTCAAAGATCTGGAAGCATGATGCTGTGGGGCCCAACTCGCCCTTTGGAAAGAAGCCTGCACGTTGTGCCTTTCAGCTCCAGGGCAATGTAGCACACCCAGAGCAGAAGTCCTACTTCAGCCAGATCAGGCCTGCAAAGAAACTGCGTTTCACAGGCCTTTGGAAGAGATGTTCCCTGTAGGCTGTAAGAGCATTGTGCAGAGCGAGTTGTTTCTTAGCTTCCCAAAGAGCTGGAAGCAAGATGCTGTGGGGCCCAACTCGCTCTTTGGAAAGAAGCCTGCACGTTGTGCCTTTCAGCTCTAGGGCAATGTAGCACACCCAGAGCAGGAGTCCTACTTCAGCCAGATCAGGCCTGCAAAGAATCTCCATTTCACAGGCATTTGGAAGAGATGTTCCCGGTAGGCTGTAAGAGCACTGTGCAGAGCGAGTTGTTTCTTAGCTTCCCAAAGATCTGGAAGCAAGATGCTGTGGGGCCCAACTCGCCCTTTGAAAGAAGCCTGCACGTTGTGCCTTTCAGCTCTAGGCAATGTAGCACACCTAGAGCAGAAGTCCTACTTCAGCCAGATCAGGCCTGCAAAGAGACTGCGTTTCACAGGCCTTTGGAAGAGATGTTCCCGGTAGGCTGTAAGAGCACTGTGCAGAGCGAGTTGATTCTTAGCTTCCCAAAGAGCTGGAAGCAAGATGCTGTGGGGCCCAACTCGCCCTTTGGAAAGAAGCCTGCACGTTGTGCCTTTCAGCTCTAGGGCAATGTAGCACACCCAGAGCAGAAGTCCTACTTCAGCCAGATAAGGCCTGCAAAGAAACTGCGTTTCACAGGCCTTTGGAAGAGATGTTCCCGGTAGGCTGTAACAGCACTGTGCAGAGCGAGTTGTTTCTTAGCTTCCCAAAGAGCTGGAAGCAAGATGCTGTGGGGTCCAACTCGCCCTTGGAAAGAAGCCTGCATGTTGTGCCTTTCAGCTCTAGAGCAATGTAGCACACCAGGGGAGAAGTCCTACTTCAAGCAGATCAGGCCTGCAAGGAAACTGCGTTTTACAGGCCATTGGAAGAGATGTTCCCGGTAGGCCGTAACAGCACTGTGCAGAACGAGTTGATTCTTAGCTTCCCAAAGATCTGGAAGCATGATGCTGTGGGGCCCAACTCGCCCTTTGGAAAGAAGCCTGCACGTTGTGCCTTTCAGCTCCAGGGCAATGTAGCACACCCAGAGCAGAAGTCCTACTTCAGCCAGATCAGGTCTGCAAAGAAACTGCGTTTCACAGGCCTTTGGAAGAGATGTTCCCGGTAGGCTGTAAGAGCACTGTGCAGAGCGAGTTGTTTCTTAGCTTCCCAAAGAGCTGGAAGTAAGATGCTGTGGGGCCCAACTCGCCCTTTGGAAAGAAGCCTGCACGTTGTGCCTTTCAGCTCTAGGGCAATGTAGGACACCCAGAGCAGGAGTCCTACTTCAGCCAGATCAGGCCTGCAAAGAAACTGCGTTTCACAGGCCTTTGGAAGAGATGTTCCCGGTAGGTTGTAAGAGCACTGTGCAGAGAAAGTTGTTTCTTAGCTTCCCAAGGATCTGGAAGCAAGATGCTGTGGGGCCCAACTCGCCCTTTGAAAGAAGCCTGCACGTTGTGCCTTTCAGCTCTAGGCAATGTAGCACACCTAGAGCAGAAGTCCTACTTCAGCCAGGTCAGGCCTGCAAAGAAACTGCGTTTCACAGGCCTTTGGAAGAGATGTTCCCAGTAGGCTGTAAGAGCACTGTGCAGAGCGAGTTGTTTCTTAGCTTCCCAAAGAGCTGGAAGCAAGATGCTGTGGGGCCCAACTCGTCCTTTGGAAAGAAGCGTGCACGTTGTGCCTTTCAGCACTAGGCAATGTTGCACACCCAGAGCAGGAGTCCTACTTCAGCCAGATCAGGCCTGCAAAGAAACTGCGTTTCACAAGCCTTTGGAAGAGATGTTCCCGGTAGGCTGTAAGAGCACTGTGCAGAGCGACTTGTTTCTTAGCTTCCCAAAGAGCTGGAAGCAAGATGCTGTGGTGCCCAACTCGCCCTTGGAAAGAAGCCTGCATGTTGTGCCTTTCAGCTCTAGAGCAATGTAGCACACCAGGGGAGAAGTCCTACTTCAACCAGATCAGGCCTGCAAAGAAACTGGGTTTTACACTCCATTGGAAGAGATGTTCCCGGTAGGCTGTAACAGCACTGTGCAGAGCGAGTTGATTCTTAGCTTCTCAAAGATCTGGAAGCATGATGCTGTGGGGCCCAACTCGCCCTTTGGAAAGAAGCCTGCACGTTGTGCCTTTCAGCTCCAGGGCAATGTAGCACACCCAGAGCAGAAGTCCTACTTCAGCCAGATCAGGCCTGCAAAGAAACTGCGTTTCACAGGCCTTTGGAAGAGATGTTCCCTGTAGGCTGTAAGAGCATTGTGCAGAGCGAGTTGTTTCTTAGCTTCCCAAAGAGCTGGAAGCAAGATGCTGTGGGGCCCAACTCGCTCTTTGGAAAGAAGCCTGCACGTTGTGCCTTTCAGCTCTAGGGCAATGTAGCACACCCAGAGCAGGAGTCCTACTTCAGCCAGATCAGGCCTGCAAAGAAACTCCATTTCACAGGCATTTGGAAGAGATGTTCCCGGTAGGCTGTAAGAGCACTGTGCAGAGCGAGTTGTTTCTTAGCTTCCCAAAGATCTGGAAGCAAGATGCTGTGGGGCCCAACTCGCCCTTTGAAAGAAGCCTGCACGTTGTGCCTTTCAGCTCTAGGCAATGTAGCACACCTAGAGCAGAAGTCCTACTTCAGCCAGATCAGGCCTGCAAAGAGACTGCGTTTCACAGGCCTTTGGAAGAGATGTTCCCGGTAGGCTGTAAGAGCACTGTGCAGAGCGAGTTGATTCTTAGCTTCCCAAAGAGCTGGAAGCAAGATGCTGTGGGGCCCAACTCGCCCTTTGGAAAGAAGCCTGCACGTTGTGCCTTTCAGCTCTAGGGCAATGTAGCACACCCAGAGCAGAAGTCCTACTTCAGCCAGATCAGGCCTGCAAAGAAACTGCGTTTCACAGGCCTTTGGAAGAGATGTTCCCGGTAGGCTGTAACAGCACTGTGCAGAGCGAGATGTTTCTTAGCTTCCCAAAGTGCTGGAAGCAAGATGCTGTGGGGCCCAACTCGCCCTTGGAAAGAAGACTGCATGTTGTGCCTTTCACCTCTAGAGCAATGTAGCACACCAGGGGAGAAGTCCTACTTCAACCAGATCAGGCCTGCAAAGAAACTGCGTTTTACAGGCCATTGGAAGAGATGTTCCCGGTAGGCTGTAACAGCACTGTGCAGAACGAGTTGATTCTTAGCTTCCCAAAGATCTGGAAGCATGATGCTGTGGGGCCCAACTCGCCCTTTGGAAAGAAGCCTGCACGTTGTGCCTTTCAGCTCCAGGGCAATGTAGCACACCCAGAGCAGAAGTCCTACTTCAGCCAGATCAGGCCTGCAAAGAAACTGCGTTTCACAGGCCTTTGGAAGAGATGTTCCCTGTAGGCTGTAAGAGCACTGTGCAGAGCGAGTTGTTTCTTAGCTTCCCAAAGAGCTGGAAGCAAGATGCTGTGGGGCCCAACTCGCCCTTTGGAAAGAAGCCTGCACGTTGTGCCTTTCAGCTCTAGGGCAATGTAGGACACCCAGAGCAGGAGTCCTACTTCAGCCAGATCAGGCCTGCAAAAAAACTGCGTTTCACAGGCCTTTGGAAGAGATGTTCCCGGTAGGTTGTAAGAGCACTGTGCAGAGAGAGTTGTTTCTTAGCTTCCCAAAGATCTGGAAGCAAGATGCTGTGGGGCCCAACTCGCCCTTTGAAAGAAGCCTGCACGTTGTGCCTTTCAGCTCTAGGCAATGTAGCACACCTAGAGCAGAAGTCCTACTTCAGCCAGATCAGGCCTGCAAAGAGACTGCGTTTCACAGGCCTTTGGACGAGATGTTCCCGGTAGGCTGTAAGAGCACTGTGCAGAGCGAGTTGTTTCTTAGCTTCCCAAAGAGCTGGAAGCAAGATGCTGTGGGGCCCGACTCGCCCTTTGGAAAGAAGCCTGCACGTTGTGCCTTTCAGCTCTAGGGCAATGTAGCACACCCAGAGCAGAAGTCCTACTTCAGCCAGGTCAGGCCTGCAAAGAAACTGCGTTTCACAGGCCTTTGGAAGAGATGTTCCCGGTAGGCTGTAAGAGCACTGTGCAGAGCGAGTTGTTTCTTAGCTTCCCAAAGAGCTGGAAGCAAGATGCTGTGGGGCCCAACTCGTCCTTTGGAAAGAAGCGTGCACGTTGTGCCTTTCAGGACTAGGCAATGTTGCACACCCAGAGCAGGAGTCCTACTTCAGCCAGATAAGGCCTGCAAAGAAACTGCGTTTCACAGGCCTTTGGAAGAGATGTTCCCGGGAGGCTGTAAGAGCACTGTGCAGAGCGAGTTGTTTCTTAGCTTCCCAAAGAGCTGGAAGCAAGATGCTGTGGGGCCCAACTCGCCCTTTGGAAAGAAGCCTGCACGTTGTGCCTTTCAGCTCTAGGGCAATGTAGCACACCGAGAGCAGGAGTCCTACTTCAGCCAGATCAGGCCTGCAAAGAAACTGCGTTTCACAGGCCTTTGGAAGAGATGTTCCCGGTAGGCTGTAAGAGCACTGTGCAGAGCGAGTTGTTTCTTAGCTTCCCAAAGATTTGGAAGCAAGATGCTGTGGGGCCCAACTCGCCCTTTGAAAGAAGCCTGAACGTTGTGCCTTTCAGCTCTAGGCAATGTAGCACACCTAGAGCAGAAGTCCTACTTAAGCCAGATCAGGCCTGCAAAGAGACTGCGTTTCACAGGCCTTTGGGAGAGATGTTCCCGGTAGGCTGTAAGAGCACTGTGCAGAGCGATTTGTTTCTTAGCTTCCCAAAGAGCTGGAAGCAAGATGCTTCGGGGCCCAACTCGCCCTTTGGAAAGAAGCCTGCACGTTGTGCCTCTCAGCTCTAGGGCAATGTAGCACACCCAGAGCAGAAGTCCTACTTCAGCCAGATCAGTCCTGCAAAGAAACTGCGTTTGACAGGCCTTTGGAAGAGATGTTCCCGGGAGGCTGTAAGAGCACTGTGCAGAGCGAGTTGTTTCTTAGCTTCCCAAAGAGCTGGTAGCAAGATGGTGTGGGGCCCAACTCCCCCTTTGGAAAGAAGCCTGCAAGTTGTGCCTTTCAGCTCAAGGGCAATGTAGCACACCCAGAGCAGAAGTCCTACTTCAGCCAGATCAGGCCTGCAAGGAAACTGCGTTTCACAGGCCTTTGGAAGAGATGTTCCCGGTAGGCTGTAAGAGCACTGTGCAGAGCGAGTTGTTTCTTAGCTTCCCAAAGAGCTGGAAGCAAGATGCTGTGGGGCCCAACTCGTCCTTTGGAAAGAAGCGTGCACGTTGTGCCTTTCAGCACTAGGCAATGTTGCACACCCAGAGCAGGAGTCCTACTTCAGCCAGATCAGGCCTGCAAAGAAACTGCGTTTCACAGGCCTTTGGAAGAGATGTTCCCGGTAGGCTGTAAGAGCACTGTGCAGAGCGAGTTGTTTCTTAGCTTCCCAAAGAGCTGGAAGCAAGATGCTGTGGGGCCCAACTCGCCCTTGGAAAGAAGCCTGCATGTTGTGCCTTTCAGCTCTAGAGCAATGTAGCACACCAGGGGAGAAGTCCTACTTCAACCAGATCAGGCCTGCAAAGAAACTGCGTTTTACAGGCCATTGGAAGAGATGTTCCCGGTAGGCTGTAACAGCACTGTGCAGAGCGAGTTGATTCTTAGCTTCCCAAAGATCTGGAAGCATGATTCTGTGGGGCCCAACTCGCCCTTTGGAAAGAAGCCTGCACGTTGTGCCTTTCAGCTCCAGGGCAATGTAGCACACCCAGAGCAGAAGTCCTACTTCAGCCAGATCAGGCCTGCAAAGAAACTGCGTTTCACAGGCCTTTGGAAGACATGTTCCCGGTAGGCTGTAAGAGCACTGTGCAGAGCGAGTTGTTTCTTAGCTTCCCAAAGATCTGGAAGCATGATGCTGTGGGGCCCAACTCGCCCTTTGGAAAGAAGCCTGCACGTTGTGCCTTTCAGCTCCAGGGCAATGTAGCACACCCAGAGCAGAAGTCCTACTTCAGCCAGATCAGGCCTGCAAAGAAACTGCGTTTCACAGGCCTTTGGAAGAGATGTTCGCTGTAGGCTGTAAGAGCACTGTGCAGAGCGAGTTGTTTCTTAGCTTCCCAAAGAGCTGGAAGCAAGATGCTGTGGGGCCCAACTCGCCCTTTGGAAAGAAGCCTGCACGTTGTGCCTTTCAGCTCTAGGGCAATGTACCACACCCAGAGCAGGAGTCCTACTTCAGCCAGATCAGGCCTGCAAAGAAACTGCGTTTCACAGGCCTTTGGAAGAGATGTTCCCGGTAGGCTGTAAGAGCACTGTGCAGAGCGAGTTGTTTCTTAGCTTCCCAAAGATCTGGAAGCAAGATGCTGTGGGGCCCAACTCGCCCTTTGAAAGAAGCCTGCACGTTGTGCCTTTCAGCTCTAGGGCAATGTATCACACCAAGAGGAGAAGTCCTACTTCAACCAGATCAGGCCTGCAAAGAAACTGCGTTTCACAGGCCTTTGGAAGAGATGTTCCCGGTAGGCTGTAAGAGCACTGTGCAGAGCGAGTTGATTCTTAGCTTCCCAAAGAGCTGGAAGCAAGATGCTGTGGGGCCCAACTCGCCCTTTGGAAAGAAGCCTGCACGTTGTGACTTTCAGCTTTAGGGCAATGTAGCACACCCAGAGCAGACGTCCTACTTCAGCCAGATCAGGCCTGCAAAGAAACTGCGTTTCACAGGCCTTTGGAAGAGATGTTCCCTGTAGGCTGTAAGAGCACGGTGCAGAGCGAGTTGTTTCTTAGCTTCCCAAAGAGCTGGAAGCAAGATGCTGTGGGGCCCAACTCGCCCTTTTGAAAGAAGCCTGCACGTTGTGCCTTTCAGCTCTAGGGCAATGTAGCACACCCAGAGCAGAAGTCCTACTTCAGCCAGATCAGGCCTGCAAAGAAACTGCATTTCACAGGCCTTTGGAAGAGATGTTCCCGGTAGGCTGTAAGAGCACTGTGCAGAGCGAGTTGTTTCTTAGCTTCCCAAAGAGCTGGAAGCAAGATGCTGCGGGGCCCAACTCGCCCTTTGGAAAGAAGCCTGCACGTTGTGCCTTTCAGCTCTAGGGCAATGTAGCACACCCAGAGCAGAAGTCCTACTTCAGCCAGATCAGTCCTGCAAAGAAACTGCGTTTCACAGGCCTTTGGAAGAGATGTTCCCGGTAGGCTGTAAGAGCACTGTGCAGAGCGAGTTGTTTCTTAGCTTCCCAAAGATTTGGAAGCAAGATGCTGTGGGGCCCAACTCGCCCTTTGAAAGAAGCCTGAACGTTGTGCCTTTCAGCTCTAGGCAATGTAGCACACCTAGAGCAGAAGTCCTACTTAAGCCAGATCAGGCCTGCAAAGAGACTGCGTTTCACAGGCCTTTGGGAGAGATGTTCCCGGTAGGCTGTAAGAGCACTGTGCAGAGCGAGTTGTTTCTTAGCTTGCCAAAGAGCTGGAAGCAAGATGCTGTGAGGCACAACTCGCCCTTTGGAAAGAAGCCTGCACGCTGTGCCTTTCAGCTCTAGGGCAAAGTAGCACACCCAGAGCAGAAGTCCTACTTCAGCCAGATCAGGCCTACAAAGAAACTGCGTTTCACAGGCCTTTGGAAGAGATGTTCCCACTAGGCTGTAAGAGCACTGTGCAGAGCGAGTTGTTTCTTAGCTTCCCAAAGAGCTGGAAGCAAGATGCTGTGGGGCCCAACTCTCCCTTTGGAAAGAAGCCTGCACGTTGTGCCTTTCAGCTCTAGGGCAAAGTAGCACACCCAGAGCAGAAGTCCTACTTCAGCCAGATCAGGCCTGCAAAGAAACTGCGTTTCACATGCCTTTGGAAGACATGTTCCCGGTAGGCTGTAAGAGCACTGTGCAGAGCGAGTTGTTTCTGAGCTTCCCAAAGTGCTGGAAGCAAGATGCTGTGCGGCCAAACTCGCCCTTTGGAAAGAAGCCTGCACGTTGTGCCTTTCAGCTCTAGGGCAAAGTAGCACACCCAGAGCAGAAGTCCTACTTCAGCCAGATCAGGCCTGCAAAGAAACTGCGTTTCACAGGCCTTTGGAAGAGATGTTCCCGGTAGGCTGTAAGAGCACTGTGCAGAGCTAGTTGTTTCTTAGCTTCCCAAAGAGCTGGAAGCAAGATGCTTTGGGGCCCAACTCGCCCTTTGGAAAGAAGCCTGCACGTTGTGCCTTTCAGCTCTAGGGCAAAGTAGCACACCCAGAGCAGAAGTCCTACTTCAGCCAGATCAGGCCTGCAAAGAAACTGCGTTTCACAGGCCTTTGGAAGAGATGTTCCCACTAGGCTGTAAGAGCACTGTGCAGAGCGAGTTGTTTCTTAGCTTCCCAAAGAGCTGGAAGCAAGATGCTGTGGGGCCCAACTCGCCCTTTGGAAAGAAGCCTGCACGTTGTGCCTTTCAGCTCTAGGGCAAAGTAGCACACCCAGAGCAGAAGTCCTACTTCAGCCAGATCAGGCCTGCAAAGAAACTGCATTTCACAGGCATTTGGAAGAGATGTTCCCGGTAGGCTGTAAGAGCACTGTGCAGAGCGAGTTGTTTCTTAGCTTCCCAAAGAGCTGGAAGCAAGATGCTGTGAGGCCCAACTCACCCTTTGGAAAGAAGCCTGCACGTTGTGCCTTTCAGCTCTAGGGCAAAGTAGCACACCCAGAGCAGAAGTCCTACTACAGCCATATGAGGCCTGCAAAGAAACTGCGTTTCACGGGCCTTTGGAAGAGATGTTCCCGGTAGGCTGTAAGAGCACTGTGCAGAACGAGTTGTTTCTTAGCTTCCCAAAGAGCTGGAAGCAAGATGCTGTGGGGCCCAACTCGCCCTTTGGAAAGAAGCCTGCACGTTGTGCCTTTCAGCTCTAGGGCAATGTAGCACACCCACAGCAGGAGTCCTACTTCAGCCAGATCAGGCCTGCAAAGAAACTGCGTTTCACAGGCCTTTGGAAGAGATGTTCCCGGTAGGCTGTAAGACCACTGTGCAGAGCGCGTTGTTTCTTAGCTTCCCAAAGAGCTGGAAGCAAGCTGCTGCGGGGCCCAACTCGCCCTTTTGAAAGAAGCCTGCACGTTGTGCCTTTCAGCTCTAGGGCAATGTAGCACAACCAGAGCAGAAGTCCTACTTCAGCCAGATCAGGCCTGCAAAGAAAGTGCATTTCACAGGCCTTTGGAAGAGATGTTCCCGGTAGGCTGTAAGAGCACTGTGCAGAGCGAGTTGTTTCTTAGCTTCCTAAAGAGCTGGAAGCAAGATGCTGTGGGGCCCAGCTCGCCCTTTGGAAAGAAGCCTGCACGTTGTGCCTTTCAGCTCTAGGGCAATGTAGCACACCCAGAGCAGAAGTGCTACTTCAGCCAGATCAGGCCTGCAAAGAAACTGCGTTTCACAGGCCTTTGGAAGAGATGTTCCCGGTAGGCTGTAAGAGCACTGTGAAGAGCGAGTTGTTTCTTAGCTTCCCAAAGAGCTGGAAGCAAGATTCTTTAGGGCCTCTCTCCAGGTGGATACAAGGTAGGGCCTTGTGCATGGAAGTTCTAGGGCAATGCAGCACACCCAGAGCAGAATTTCTACTTCAGGCAGATCAGGCCTGCAAAGAAACTACTTTTCACGGGCCTTTGGAAGAGATGTTCCCGGTAGTCTGTAAGAGGAATGTGCAGAGCGAGTTGTTTCTTAGCTTCCCAATGAGCTGGAAGCAAGATGCTGTGGGGCCCAACTCGCCCTTTGGAAAGAAGCCTGCACGTTGTGCCTTTCAGCTCTAGGGCAATGTAGCACACCCAGAGCAGGAGTCCTACTTCAGCCAGGTCAGGCATGCAAAGAAACTGCGTTTCACAGGCCTTTGGAAGAGATGTTCCCGGTAGGCTGTAAGAGCACTGTGCAGAGCGAGTTGTTTCTTAGCTTCCCAAAGAGCTGGAAGCAAGATGCTGTGGGGCCCAACTCGCCCTTTGGAAAGAAGCCTGCACGTTGTGCCTTTCAGCTCTAGGGCAATGTAGCACACCCAGAGCAGGAGTCCTACTTCAGCCAGATCAGGCCTGCAAAGAAACTGCGTTTCACAGGCCTTTGGAAAAGATGTTCCTGGTAGGCTGCAAGAGCACTGTGCCGAGCGAGTTGTTTCTTAGCTTCCCAAAGAGCTGGAAGCAAGATGCTGTGAGGCACAACTCGCCCTTTGGAAAGAAGCCTGCACGCTGTGCCTTTCAGCTCTAGGGCAAAGTAGCACACCCAGAGCAGAAGTCCTACTTCAGCCAGATCAGGCCTACAAAGAAACTGCGTTTCACAGGCCTTTGGAAGAGATGTTCCCACTAGGCTGTAAGAGCACTGTGCAGAGCGAGTTGTTTCTTAGCTTCCCAAAGAGCTGGAAGCAAGATGCTGTGGGGCCCAACTCTCCCTTTGGAAAGAAGCCTGCACGTTGTGCCTTTCAGCTCTAGGGCAAAGTAGCACACCCAGAGCAGAAGTCCTACTTCAGTCAGATCAGGCCTGCAAAGAAACTGCGTTTCACATGCCTTTGGAAGACATGTTCCCGGTAGGCTGTAAGAGCACTGTGCAGAGCGAGTTGTTTCTGAGCTTCCCAAAGAGCTGGAAGCAAGATGCTGTGCGGCCCAACTCGCCTTTGGAAAGAAGCCTGCACGTTGTGCCTTTCAGCTCTAGGGCAAAGTAGCACACCCAGAGCAGAAGTCCTACTTCAGCCAGATCAGGCCTGCAAAGAAACTGCGTTTCACAGGCCTTTGGAAGAGATGTTCCCTGTAGGCTGTAAGAGCACTGTGCAGAGCTAGTTGTTTCTTAGCTTCCCAAAGAGCTGGAAGCAAGATGCTTTGGGGCCCAACTCGCCCTTTGGAAAGAAGCCTGCACGTTGTGCCTTTCAGCTCTAGGGCAAAGTAGCACACCCAGAGCAGAAGTCCTACTTCAGCCAGATCAGGCCTGCAAAGAAACTGCGTTTCACAGGCCTTTGGAAGAGATGTTCCCAGTAGGCTGTAAGAGCACTGTGCAGAGCGAGTTGTTTCTTAGCTTCCCAAAGAGCTGGAAGCAAGATGCTGTGGGGCCCAACTCGCCCTTTGGAAAGAAGCCTGCACGTTGTGCCTTTCAGCTCTAGGGCAAAGTAGCACACCCAGAGCAGAAGTCCTACTTCAGCCAGATCAGGCCTGCAAAGAAACTGCATTTCACAGGCATTTGGAAGAGATGTTCCCGGTAGGCTGTAAGAGCACTGTGCAGAGCGAGTTGTTTCTTAGCTTCCCAAAGAGCTGGAAGCAAGATGCTGTGGGGCCCAACTCGCCCTTTGGAAAGAAGCCTGCACGTTGTGCCTTTCAGCTCTAGGGCAAAGTAGCACACCCAGAGCAGAAGTCCTACTACAGCCATATCAGGCCTGCAAAGAAACTGCGTTTCACGGGCCTTTGGAAGAGATGTTCCCGGTAGGCTGTAAGAGCACTGTGCAGAGCGAGTTGTTTCTTAGCTTCCCAAAGAGCTGGAAGCAAGATGCTGTGGGGCCCAACTCGCCCTTTGGAAAGAAGCCTGCACGTTGTGCCTTTCAGCTCTAGGGCAATGTAGCACACCCACAGCAGGAGTCCTACTTCAGCCAGATCAGGCCTGCAAAGAAACTGCGTTTCACAGGCCTTTGGAAGAGATGTTCCCGGTAGGCTGTAAGACCACTGTGCAGAGCGAGTTGTTTCTTAGCTTCCCAAAGAGCTGGAAGCAAGATGCTGCGGGGCCCAACTCGCCCTTTGGAAAGAAGCCTGCACGTTGTGCCTTTCAGCTCTAGGGCAATGTAGCACAACCAGAGCAGAAGTCCTACTTCAGCAAGAACAGGCCTGCAAAGAAAGTGCATTTCACAGGCCTTTGGAAGAGATGTTCCCGGTAGGCTGTAAGAGCACTGTGCAGAGCGAGTTGTTTCTTAGCTTCCTAAAGAGCTGGAAGCAAGATGCTGTGGGGCCCAGCTCGCCCTTTGGAAAGAAGCCTGCACGTTGTGCCTTTCAGCTCTAGGGCAATGTAGCACACCCAGAGCAGAAGTGCTACTTCAGCCAGATCAGGCCTGAAAAGAAACTGCGTTTCACAGGCCTTTGGAAGAGATGTTCCCGGTAGGCTGTAAGAGCACTGTGAAGAGCGAGTTGTTTCTTAGCTTCCCAAAGAGCTGGAAGCAAGATTCTTTAGGGCCTCTCTCCAGGTGGATACAAGGTAGGGCCTTGTGCATGGAAGTTCTAGGCCAATGCAGCACACCCAGAGCAGAATTTCTACTTCAGGCAGATCAGGCCTGCAAAGAAACTACTTTTCACGGGCCTTTGGAAGAGATGTTCCCGGTAGTCTGTAAGAGGAATGTGCAGAGAGAGTTGTTTCTTAGCTTCCCAAAGAGCTGGAAGCTAGATGCTTTGCTCCCAACTCGCCCTTTGGAAAGAAGACCGCACGTTGTGCCTTTCAGCTCTAGGGCAATGTAGCACACCCAGAGCAGAAGTCCTACTTCAGCCAGATCAGGCCTGCAAAGAAACTGCGTTTCACAGGCCTTTGGAAGAGATGTTCCCGGTAGGCTGTAAGAGCACTGTGCAGAGCGAGTTGTTTCTTAGCTTCCCAAAGAGCTGGAAGCAAGATGCTGTGGGGCCCAACTCGCCCTTTGGAAAGAAGCCTGCACGTTGTGCCTTTCAGCTCTAGGGCAATGTAGCACACCCAGAGCAGGAGTCCTACTTCAGCCAGATCAGGCCTGCAAAGGAACTGCGTTTCACAGGCCTTTGGAAAAGATGTTCCCGGTAGGCTGCAAGAGCACTGTGCAGAGCGAGTTGTTTCTTAGCTTGCCCAAGAGCTGGAAGCAAGATGCTGTGACGCCCAACTCGCCCTTTGGAAAGAAGCCTGCACGTTGTGCCTTTCAGCTCTAGGGCAAAGTAGCACACCCAGAGCAGAAGTCCTACTTCAGCCAGATCAGGCCTGCAAAGAAACTGCGTTTCACAGGCCTTTCGAAGACATGTTCCCGGTAGGCTGTAAGAGCACTGTGCAGAGCGTGTTGTTTCTTAGCTTCCCAAAGAGCTGGAAGCAAGATGCTGTGCGGCCCAACTCGCCCTTTGGAAAGAAGCCTGCACGTTGTGCCTTTCAGCTCTAGGGCAATGTAGCACACACAGAGCAGAAGTCCTACTTCAGCCAGATCAGGCCTGCAAAGAAACTGCGTTTCACAGGCCTTTGGAAGAGATGTTCCCGGTAGGCTGTAAGAGCACTGTGCAGAGCGAGTTGTTTCTGAGCTTCCCAAAGAGCTGGAAGCAAGATGCTGTGGGGCCCAACTCGCCCTTTGGAAAGAAGCCTGCACGTTGTGCCTTTCAGCTCTAGGGCAAAGTAGCACACCCAGAGCAGAAGTCCTACTTCAGCCAGATCAGGCCTGCAAAGAAACTGCGTTTCACAGGCCTTTGGAAGACATGTTCCCACTAGGCTGTAAGAGAGTGTGCAGAGCGAGTTGTTTCTTAGCTTCCCAAAGAGCTGGAAGCAAGATGCTGTGGGGCCCAACTCGCCCTTTGGAAAGAAGCCTGCACGTTGTGCCTTTCAGCTCTAGGGCAAAGTAGCACACCCAGAGCAGAAGTCCTACTTCAGCCAGATCAGGCCTGCAAAGAAACTGCATTTCACAGGCATTTGGAAGAGATGCTCCCGGTAGGCTGTAAGAGCACTGTGCAGAGCGAGTTGTTTCTTAGCTTCCCAAAGAGCTGGAAGCAAGATGCTGTGGGGCCCAACTCGCCCTTTGGAAAGAAGCCTGCTCGTTGTGCCTTTCAGCTCTAGGGCAATGTAGCACACCCACAGCAGGAGTCCTACTTCAGCCAGATCAGGCCTGCAAAGAAACTGCGTTTCACAGGCCTTTGGAAGAGATGTTCCCGGTAGGCTGTAAGAGCACTGTGAAGAGCGAGTTGTTTCTTAGCTTCCCAAAGAGCTGGAAGCAAGATTCTTTAGTTCCTCTCTCCAGGTGGATACAAGGTAGGGCCTTGTGCATGGAAGTTCTAGGGCAATGCAGCACACCCAGAGCAGAATTTCTACTTCAGGCAGATCAGGCCTGCAAAGAAACTACTTTTCACGGGCCTTTGGAAGAGATGTTCCCGGTAGTCTGTAAGAGGAATGTGCAGAGCGAGTTGTTTCTTAGCTTCCCAAAGAGCTGGAAGCTAGATGCTTTGCTCCCGACTCGCCCTTTGGAAAGAAGACCGCACGTTGTGCCTTTCAGCTCTAGGGCAATGTAGCACACCCAGAGCAGAAGTCCTACTTCAGCCAGATCAGGCCTGCAAAGAAACTGCGTTTCACAGGCCTTTGGAAGAGATGTTCCCGGTAGGCTGTAAGAGCACTGTGCAGAGCGAGTTGTTTCTTAGCTTCCCAAAGAGCTGGAAGCAAGATGCTTTGGGGCCCAACTCGCCCTTTGGAAAGAAGCCTGCACGTTGTGCCTTTCAGCTCTAGGGCAATGTAGCACACCCAGAGCAGGAGTCCTATTTCAGCCAGGTCAGGCATGCAAAGAAACTGCGTTTCACAGGCCTTTGGAAGAGATGTTCCCGGTAGGCTGTAAGAGCACTGTGCAGAGCGAGTTGTTTCTTAGCTTCCCAAAGAGCTGGAAGCAAGATTCTTTAGGGCCTCTCTCCAGGTGGATACAAGGTAGGGCCTTGTGCATGGAAGTTCTAGGGCAATGCAGCACACCCAGAGCAGAATTTCTACTTCAGGCAGATCATGCCTGCAAAGAAACTACTTTTCACGGGCCTTTGGAAGAGATGTTCCCGGTAGTCTGTAAGAGGAATGTGCAGAGCGAGTTGTTTCTTAGCTTCCCAAAGAGCTGGAAGCAAGATGCTGTGGGGCCCAACTCGCCCTTTGGAAAGAAGCCTGCACGTTGTGCCTTTCAGCTCTAGGGCAATGTAGCACACCCAGAGCAGGAGTCCTACTTCAGCCAGGTCAGGCATGCAAAGAAACTGCGTTTCACAGGCCTTTGGAAGAGATGTTCCCGGTAGGCTGTAAGAGCACTGTGCAGAGCGAGTTGTTTCTTAGCTTCCCAAAGAGCTGGAAGCAAGATGCTGTGGGGCCCAACTCGCCCTTTGGAAAGAAGCCTGCACGTTGTGCCTTTCAGCTCTAGGGCAATGTAGCACACCAGAGCAGGAGTCCTACTTCAGCCAGATCAGGCCTGAAAAGAAACTGCGTTTCACAGGCCTTTGGAAAAGATGTTCCCGGTAGGCTGCAAGAGCACTGTGCAGAGCGAGTTGTTTCTGAGCTTGCCAAAGAGCTGGAAGCAAGATGCTGTGAGGCACAACTCGCCCTTTGGAAAGAAGCCTGCACGCTGTGCCTTTCAGCTCTAGGGCAGAGTAGCACACCCAGAGCAGAAGTCCTAATTCAGCCAGATCAGGCCTACAAAGAAACTGCGTTTCACAGGCCTTGGGAAGAGATGTTCCCACTAGGCTGTAAGAGCACTGTGCAGAGCGAGTTGTTTCTTAGCTTCCCAAAGAGCTGGAAGCAAGATGCTGTGGGGCCCAACTCTCCCTTTGGAAAGAAGACTGCACGTTGTGCCTTTCAGCTCTAGGGCAAAGTAGCACACCCAGAGCAGAAGTCCTACTTCAGCCAGATCAGGCCTGCAAAGAAACTGCGTTTCACATGCCTTTGGAAGACATGTTCCCGGTAGGCTGTAAGAGCACTGTGCAGAGCGAGTTGTTTCTGAGCTTCCCAAAGAGCTGGAAGCAAGATGCTGTGCGGCCCAACTCGCCCTTTGGAAAGAAGCCTGCACGTTGTGCCTTTCAGCTCTAGGGCAAAGTAGCACACCCAGAGCAGAAGTCCTACTTCAGCCAGATCAGGCCTGCAAAGAAACTGCGTTTCACAGGCCTTTGGAAGAGATGTTCCCGGTAGGCTGTAAGAGCACTGTGCAGAGCTAGTTGTTTCTTAGCTTCCCAAAGAGCTGGAAGCAAGATGCTTTGGGGCCCAACTCGCCCTTTGGAAAGAAGCCTGCACGTTGTGCCTTTCAGCTCTAGGGCAAAGTAGCACACCCAGAGCAGAAGTCCTACTTCAGCCAGATCAGGCCTGCAAAGAAACTGCGTTTCACAGGCCTTTGGAAGAGATGTTCCCACTAGGCTGTAAGAGCACTGTGCAGAGCGAGTTGTTTCTTAGCTTCCCAAAGAGCTGGAAGCAAGATGCTGTGGGGCCCAACTCGCCCTTTGGAAAGAAGCCTGCACGTTGTGCCTTTCAGCTCTAGGGCAAAGTAGCACACCCAGAGCAGAAGTCCTACTTCAGCCAGATCAGGCCTGCAAAGAAACTGCATTTCACAGGCATTTGGAAGAGATGTTCCCGGTAGGCTGTAAGAGCACTGTGCAGAGCGAGTTGTTTCTTAGCTTCCCAAAGAGCTGGAAGCAAGATGCTGTGGGGCCCAACTCGCCCTTTGGAAAGAAGCCTGCACGTTGTGCCTTTCAGCTCTAGGGCAAAGTAGCACACCCAGAGCAGAAGTCCTACTACAGCCATATCAGGCCTGCAAAGAAACTGCGTTTCACGGGCCTTTGGAAGAGATGTTCCCGGTAGGCTGTAAGAGCACTGTGCAGAGCGAGTTGTTTCTTAGCTTCCCAAAGAGCTGGAAGCAAGATGCTGTGGGGCCCAACTCGCCCTTTGGAAAGAAGCCTGCACGTTGTGCCTTTCAGCTCTAGGGCAATGTAGCACACCCAGAGCAGAAGTGCTACTTCAGCCAGATCAGGCCTGAAAAGAAACTGCGTTTCACAGGCCTTTGGAAGAGATGTTCCCGGTAGGCTGTAAGAGCACTGTGAAGAGCGAGTTGTTTCTTAGCTTCCCAAAGAGCTGGAAGCAAGATTCTTTAGGGCCTCTCTCCAGGTGGATACAAGGTAGGGCCTTGTGCATGGAAGTTCTAGGGCAATGCAGCACACCCAGAGCAGAATTTCTACTTCAGGCAGATCAGGCCTGCAAAGAAACTACTTTTCACGGGCCTTTGGAAGAGATGTTCCCGGTAGTCTGTAAGAGGAATGTGCAGAGCGAGTTGTTTCTTAGCTTCCCAAAGAGCTGGAAGCTAGATGCTTTGCTCCCAACTCGCCCTTTGGAAAGAAGACCGCACGTTGTGCCTTTCAGCTCTAGGGCAATGTAGCACACCCAGAGCAGAAGTCCTACTTCAGCCAGATCAGGCCTGCAAAGAAACTGCGTTTCACAGGCCTTTGGAAGAGATATTCCCGGTAGGCTGTAAGAGCACTGTGCAGAGCGAGTTGTTTCTTAGCTTCCCAAAGAGCTGGAAGCAAGATGCTGTGGGGCCCAACTCGCCCTTTGGAAAGAAGCCTGCACGTTGTGCCTTTCAGCTCTAGGGCAATGTAGCACACCCAGAGCAGGAGTCCTACTTCAGCCAGATCAGGCCTGCAAAGAAACTGCGTTTCACAGGCCTTTGGAAAAGATGTTACCGGTAGGCTGCAAGAGCACTGTGCAGAGCGAGTTGTTTCTTAGCTTGCCCAAGAGCTGGAAGCAAGATGCTGTGACGCCCAACTCGCCCTTTGGAAAGAAGCCTGCACGTTGTGCCTTTCAGCTCTAGGGCAAAGTAGCACACCCAGAGCAGAAGTCCTACTTCAGCCAGATCAGGCCTGCAAAGAAACTGCGTTTCACAGGCCTTTCGAAGACATGTTCCCGGTAGGCTGTAAGAGCACTGTGCAGAGCGTGTTGTTTCTTAGCTTCCCAAAGAGCTGGAAGCAAGATGCTGTGCGGCCCAACTCGCCCTTTGGAAAGAAGCCTGCACGTTGTGCCTTTCAGCTCTAGGGCAATGTAGCACACCCAGAGCAGAAGTCCTACTTCAGCCAGATCAGGCCTGCAAAGAAACTGCGTTTCACAGGCCTTTGGAAGAGATGTTCCCGGTAGGCTGTAAGAGCACTGTGCAGAGCTAGTTGTTTCTTAGCTTCCCAAAGAGCTGGAAGCAAGATGCTTTGGGGCCCAACTCGCCCTTTGGAAAGAAGCCTGCACGTTGTGCCTTTCAGCTCTAGGGCAAAGTAGCACACCCAGAGCAGAAGTCCTACTTCAGCCAGATCAGGCCTGCAAAGAAACTGCGTTTCACAGGCCTTTGGAAGAGATGTTCCCACTAGGCTGTAAGAGCACTGTGCAGAGCGAGTTGTTTCTTAGCTTCCCAAAGAGCTGGAAGCAAGATGCTGTGGGGCCCAACTCGCCCTTTGCAAAGAAGCCTGCACGTTGTGACTTTCAGCTCTAGGGCAAAGTAGCACACCCAGAGCAGAAGTCCTACTTCAGCCAGATCAGGCCTGCAAAGAAACTGCATTTCACAGGCATTTGGAAGAGATGTTCCCACTAGGCTGTAAGAGCACTGTGCAGAGGGAGTTGTTTCTTAGCTTCCCAAAGAGCTGGAAGCAAGATGCTGTGGGGCCCAACTCGCCCTTTGGAAAGAAGCCTGCACGTTGTGCCTTTCAGCTCTAGGGCAATGTAGCACACCCACAGCAGGAGTCCTACTTCAGCCAGATCAGGCCTGCAAAGAAACTGCGTTTCACAGGCCTTTGGAAGAGATGTTCCCGGTAGGCTGTAAGAGCACTGTGAAGAGCGAGTTGTTTCTTAGCTTCCCAAAGAGCTGGAAGCAAGATTCTTTAGTTCCTCTCTCCAGGTGGATACAAGGTAGGGCCTTGTGCATGGAAGTTCTAGGGCAATGCAGCACACCCAGAGCAGAATTTCTACTTCAGGCAGATCAGGCCTGCAAAGAAACTACTTTTCACGGGCCTTTGGAAGAGATGTTCCCGGTAGTCTGTAAGAGGAATGTGCAGAGCGAGTTGTTTCTTAGCTTCCCAAAGAGCTGGAAGCTAGATGCTTTGCACCCAACTCGCCCTTTGGAAAGAAGACCGCACGTTGTGCCTTTCAGCTCTAGGGCAATGTAGCACACCCAGAGCAGAAGTCCTACTTCAGCCAGATCAGGCCTGCAAAGAAACTGCGTTTCACAGGCCTTTGGAAGAGATGTTCCCGGTAGGCTGTAAGAGCACTGTGCAGAGCGAGTTGTTTCTTAGCTTCCCAAAGAGCTGGAAGCAAGATGCTTTGGGGCCCAACTCGCCCTTTGGAAAGAAGCCTGCACGTTGTGCCTTTCAGCTCTAGGGCAATGTAGCACACCCAGAGCAGGAGTCCTATTTCAGCCAGGTCAGGCATGCAAAGAAACTGCGTTTCACAGGCCTTTGGAAGAGATGTTCCCGGTAGGCTGTAAGAGCACTGTGCAGAGCGAGTTGTTTCTTAGCTTCCCAAAGAGCTGGAAGCAAGATGCTGTGGGGCCCAACTCGCCCTTTGGAAAGAAGCCTGCACGTTGTGCCTTTCAGCTCTAGGGCAATGTAGCACACCCAGAGCAGGATTCCTACTTCAGCCAGATCAGGCCTGCAAAGAAACTGCGTTTCACAGGCCTTTGGAAAAGATGTTCCCGGTAGGCTGCAAGAGCACTGTGCAGAGCGAGTTGTTTCTTAGCTTCCCAAAGAGCTGGAAGCAACATGCTGTGGGGCCCAACTCGCCCTTTGGAAAGAAGCCTGCACGTTGTGCCTTTCAGCTCTAGGCAATGTAGCACACCTACAGCAGAAGTCCTACTTCAGCCAGATCAGGCCTGCAAAGAAACTGCGTTTCACAGGCCTTTGGAAGAGATGTTCCCGGTAGGCTGTAAGAGCACTGTGCAGAGCGAGTTGTTTCTTAGCTTCCCAAAGATCTGGAAGCAAGATGCTGTGGGGCCCAACTCGCCCTTTGGAAAGAAGCCTGCACGTTGTGCCTTTCAGCTCTAGGGCAATGTACCACACCCAAAGCAGGAGTCCTACTTCAGCCAGGTCAGGCCTGCAAAGAAACTGCGTTTCACAGGCCTTTGGAAGAGATGTTCCCGGTAGGCTGTAAGAGCACTGTGCAGAGCGAGTTGTTTCTTAGCTTCCCAAAGAGCTGGAAGCAAGATGCTGTGGGGCCCAACTCGTCCTTTGGAAAGAAGCCTGCACGTTGTGCCTTTCAGCTCTAGGGCAATGTAGCACACACAGAGCAGGAGTCCTACTTCAGCCAGATCAGGCCTGCAAAGAAACTGCGTTTCACAGGCCTTGGGAAGAGATGTTCCCAGTATGCTGTAAGAGCACTGTGCAGAGCGAGTTGTTTCTTAGCTTCCCAAAGAGCTGGACGCAAGATGCTGCGGGGCCCAACTCGCCCTTTGGAAAGGAGCCTGCACGTTGTGCCTTTCAGCTCTAGGGCAATGTAGCACACCCAGAGCAGAAGTCCTACTTCAGCCAGATCAGGCCTGCAAAGACACTGCGTTTCACAGGCCTTTGGAAGAGATGTTCCCGGTAGGCTGTAAGAGCACTGTGCAGAGCGAGTTGTTTCTTAGCTTCCGAAAGAGCTGGAAGCAAGATGCTGTGGGGCCCAACTCGCCCTTTGGAAAGAAGCCTGCACGTTGTGCCTTTCAGCTCTAGGGCAAAGTAGCACACCCAGAGCAGAAGTCCTACTTCAGCCAGATCAGGCCTGCAAAGAAACTGCGTTTCCCAGGCCTTTGGAAGAGATGTTCCCGGTAGGCTGTAAGAGCACTGTGCAGAGCGAGTTGTTTCTTAGCTTCCCAAAGAGCTGGAAGCAAGATGCTGTGGGGCCCAACTCGCCCTTTGGAAAGAAGCCTGCACGTTGTGCCTTTCAGCTCTAGGGCAAAGTGGCACACCCAGAGCAGAAGTCCTACTTCAGCCAGATCAGGCCTGCAAAGAAACTGCGTTTCACAGGCCTTTGGAAGACATGTTCCCGGTAGGCTGTAAGAGCACTGTGCAGAGCGAGTTGTTTCTTAGCTTCCCAAAGAGCTGGAAGCAAGATGCTGTGGGGCCCAACTCGCCCTTTGGAGAGAAGCCTGCACGTTGTGCCTTTCAGCTCTAGGGCAAAGTAGCAGACCCAGAGCAGAAGTCCTACTTCAGCCAGATCAGGCCTGCAAAGAAACTGCGTTTCACAGGCCTTTGGAAGAGATGTTCCCGGTAGGCTGTAAGAGCACTGTGCAGAGCGAGTTGTTTCTGAGCTTCCCAAAGAGCTGGAAGCAAGATGCTGTGGGGCCCAACTCGCCCTTTGGAAAGAAGCCTGCACGTTGTGCCTTTCAGCTCTAGGGCAAAGCAGCACACCCAGAGCAGAAGTCCTACTTCAGCCAGATCAGGCCTGCAAAGAAACTGCGTTTCACAGGCCTTTGGAAGCGATGTTCCCGGTAGGCTGTAAGAGCACTGTGCAGAGCGAGTTGTTTCTTAGCTTCCCAAAGAGCTGGAAGCAAGATGCTGTGGGGCCCAACTCGCCCTTTGGAAAGAAGCCTGCACGTTGTGCCTTTCAGCTCTAGGGCAAAGTAGCACACCCAGAGCAGAAGTCCTACTTCAGCCAGATCAGGCCTGCAAAGAAACTGCGTTTCACAGGCCTTTGGAAGAGATGTTCCCGGTAGGCTGTAAGAGCACTGTGCAGAGCGAGTTGTTTCTTAGCTTCCCAAAGAGCTGGAAGCAAGATGCTGTGGGGCCCAACTCGCCCTTTGGAAAGAAGCCTGCACGTTGTGCCTTTCAGCTCTACGGCAAAGTAGCACACCCAGAGCAGAAGTCCCACTTCAGCCAGATCAGGCCTGCAAAGAAACTGCGTTTCACAGGCCTTTGGAAGAGATGTTCCCGGTAGGCTGTAAGAGCACTGTGCAGAGCGAGTTGTTTCTTAGCTTCCCAAAGAGCTGGAAGCAAGCTGCTGTGGGGCCCAACTCGCCCTTTGGAAAGAAGCCTGCACGTTGTGCCTTTCAGCTCTAGGGCAAAGTAGCACCCCCAGAGCAGAAGTCCTACTTCAGCCAGATCAGGCCTGCAAAGAAACTGCGTTTCACAGGCCTTTGGAAGACATGCTCCCGGTAGGCTGTAAGAGCACTGTGCAGAGCGAGTTGTTTCTTAGCTTCCCAAAGAGCTGGAAGCAAGCTGCTGTGGGGCCCAACTCGCCCTTTGCAAAGAAGCCTGCACGTTGTGCCTTTCAGCTCTAGGGCAATGTAGCACACCCAGAGCAGAAGTCCTACTTCAGCCAGGTCAGGCCTGCAAAGAAACTGCGTTTCACAGGCCTTTGGAAGAGATGTTCCAGGTAGGCTGTAAGAGCACTGTGCAGAGCGAGTTGTTTCTTAGCTTCCCAAAGAGCTGGAAGCAAGATGCTGTGGGGCCCAACTCGTCCTTTGGAAAGAAGCGTGCACGTTGTGCCTTTCAGCACTAGGCAATGTTGCACACCCAGAGCAGGAGTCCTACTTCAGCCAGATCAGGCCTGCAAAGAAACTGCGTTTCACAAGCCTTTGGAAGAGATGTTCCCGGTAGGCTGTAAGAGCACTGTACAGAGCGACTTGTTTCTTAGCTTCCCAAAGAGCTGTAAGCAAGATGCTGTGGTGCCCAACTCGCCCTTGGAAAGAAGCCTGCATGTTGTGCCTTTCAGCTCTAGAGCAATGTTGCACACCAGGGGAGAAGTCCTACTTCAACCAGATCAGGCCTGCAAAGAAACTGGGTTTTACAGGATATTGGAAGAGATGTTCCCGGTAGGATGTAACAGCACTGTGCAGAGCGAGTTGATTCTTAGCTTCTCAAAGACCTGGAAGCATGATGCTGTGGGGCCCAACTCGCCCTTTGGAAAGAAGCCTGCACGTTGTGCCTTTCAGCTCCAGGGCAATGTAGCACACCCAGAGCAGAAGTCCTACTTCAGCCAGATCAGGCCTGCAAAGAAACTGCGTTTCACAGGCCTTTGGAAGAGATGTTCCCTGTAGGCTGTAAGAGCACTGTGCAGAGCGAGTTGTTTCTTAGCTTCCCAAAGAGCTGGAAGCAAGATGCTGTGGGGCCCAACTCGCTCTTTGGAAAGAAGCCTGCACGTTGTGCCTTTCAGCTCTAGGGCAGTGTAGCACACCCAGAGCAGGAGTCCTACTTCAGCCAGATCAGGCCTGCAAAGAGACTGCGTTTCACAGGCCTTTGGAAGAGATGTTCCCAGTAGGCTGTAAGAGCATTGTGCAGAGCGAGTTGTTTCTTAGCTTCCCAAAGAGCTGGAAGCAAGATGCTGTGGGGCCCAACTCGCCCTTTGGAAAGAAGCCTGCACGTTGTGCCTTTCAGCTCTAGGGCAATGTAGCACACCAAGAGGAGAAGTCCTACTTCAACCAGATCAGGCCTGCAAAGAAACTGCGTTTCACGGGCCTTTGGAAGAGATGTTCCCGGTAGGCTGTAAGAGCACTGTGCAGAGCGAGTTGATTCTTAGCTTCCCAAAGAGCTGGAAGCAAGATGCTGTGGGGCCCAACTCGCCCTTTGGAAAGAAGCCTGCACGTTGTGACTTTCAGCTTTAGGGGAATGTAGCACACCCAGAGCAGGAGTCCTACTTCAGCCAGATCAGGCCTGCAAAGAAAGTGCGTTTCACAGGCCTTTGGAAGAGATGTTCCCTGTAGGCCGTAAGAGCACTGTGCAGAGCGAGTTGTTTCTTAGCTTCCCAAAGAGCTGGAAGCAAGATGCTGTGGGGCCCAACTCGCCCTTTGGAAAGAAGCGTGCACGTTGTGCCTTTCAGCTCTAGGCAATGTTGCACACCCTGATCAGGAGTCCTACTTCAGCCAGATCAGGCCTGCAAAGAAACTGCGTTTCACAGGCCTTTGGAAGAGATGTTCCCGGTAGGCTGTAAGAGCACTGTGCAGAGCGAGTTGTTTCTTAGCTTCCCAAAGAGCTGGAAGCAAGATGCTGTGGGGCCCAACTCGCCCTTTGGAAAGAAGCCTGCACGTTGTGCCTTTCAGCTCTAGGGCAATGTAGCACACCCAGAGCAGAAGTGCTACTTCAGCCAGATCAGGCCTGCAAAGAAACTGCGTTTCACAGGCCTTTAGAAGAGATGTTCCCGGTAGGCTGTAAGAGCACTGTGCAGAGCGAGTTGTTTCTTAGCTTCCCAAAGAGCTGGAAGCAAGATGCTGTGGGGCTGAACTCGCCCTTTGGAAAGAAGCCAGCACGTTGTGCCTTTCAGCTCTAGGGCAATGTAGCACACCCAGAGCAGAAGTCCTACTTCAGCCAGATCAGGCCTGCAAAGAATCTGCGTTTCACAGGCCTTTGGAAGAGATGTTCCCGGTAGGCTGTAAGAGCACTGTGCAGAGCGAGTTGTTTCTTAGCTTCCCAAAGAGCTGGAAGCAAGATGCTGTGGGGCCCAACTCGTCCTTTGGAAAGAAGCGTGCACGTTGTGCCTTTCAGCACTAGGCAATGTTGCACACCCAGAGCAGGAGTCCTACTTCAGCCAGATAAGGCCTGCAAAGAAACTGCATTTCACAGGCCTTTGGAAGAGATGTTCCCTGTAGGCTGTAAGAGCACTGTGCAGAGCGAGTTGTTTCTTAGCTTCCCAAAGAGCTGGAAGCAAGATGCTGTGGGGCCCAACTCGCCCTTTGGAAAGAAGCCTGCACGTTGTGCCTTTCACCTCTAGGGCAATGTAGCACACCCAGAGCAGGAGTCCTACTTCAGCCAGATCAGGCCTGCAAAGAAACTGCGTTTCACAGGCCTTTGGAAGAGATGTTCCCGGTAGGCTGTAAGAGCACTGTGCAGAGCGAGTTGTTTCTTAGCTTCCCAAAGATCTGGAAGCAAGATGCTGTGGGGCCCAGCTCGCCCTTTGAAAGAAGCCTGCACGTTGTGCCTTTCAGCTCTAGGCAATGTAGCACACCTAGAGCAGAAGTCCTACTTCAGCCAGATCAGGCCTGCAAAGAGACTGCGTTTCACAGGCCTTTGGGAGAGATGTTCCCGGTAGGCTGTAAGAGCACTGTGCAGAGCGAGTTGTTTCTTAGCTTCCCAAAGAGCTGGAAGCAAGATGCTGTGGGGCCCAACTCGCCCTTTGGAAAGAAGCCTGCACGTTGTGCCTTTCAGCTCTAGGGCAATGCAGCACACCCAGAGCAGAAGTCCTACTTCAGCCAGATCAGGCCTGCAAAGAAACTGCATTTCACAGGCCTTTGGAAGAGATGTTCCCGGTAGGCTGTAAGAGCACTGTGCAGAGCGATTTGTTTCTTAGCTTCCCAAAGAGCTGGAAGCAAGATGCTGCGGGGCCCAACTCGCCCTTTGGAAAGAAGCCTGCACGTTGTGCCTCTCAGCTCTAGGGCAATGTAGCACACCCAGAGCAGAAGTCCTACTTCAGCCAGATCAGTCCTGCAAAGAAACTGCGTTTGACAGGCCTTTGGAAGAGATGTTCCCGGGAGGCTGTAAGAGCACTGTGCAGAGCGAGTTGTTTCTTAGCTTCCCAAAGAGCTGGTAGCAAGATGCTGTGGGGCCCAACTCGCCCTTTGGAAAGAAGCCTGCAAGTTGTGCCTTTCAGCTCAAGGGCAATGTAGCACACCCAGAGCAGAAGTCCTACTTCAGCCAGATCAGGCCTTCAAGGAAACTGCGTTTCACAGGCCTTTGGAAGAGATGTTCCCGGTAGGCTGTAAGAGCACTGTGCAGAGCGAGTTGTTTCTTAGATTCCCAAAGAGCTGGAAGCAAGATGCTGCGGGGCCCAACTCGCCCTTTGGAAAGAAGCGTGCACGTTGTGCCTTTCAGCACTAGGCAATGTTGCACACCCAGAGCAGGAGTCCAACTTCAGCCAGATAAGGCCTGCAAGGAAACTGCGTTTCACAGGCCTTTGGAAGAGATGTTCCCGGTAGGCTGTAAGAGCACTGTGCAGAGCGAGTTGTTTCTTAGCTTCCCAAAGAGCTGCAAGCAACATGCTGTGGGGCCCAACTCGCCCTTTGGAAAGAAGCCTGCACGTTGTGCCTTTCAGCTCCAGGGCAATGTAGCACACCCAGAGCAGAGGTCCTACTTCAGCCAGATCAGGCCTGCAAGGAAACTGCGTTTCACAGGCCTTTGGAAGAGATGTTCCCTGTAGGCTGTAAGAGCACTGTGCAGAGCGAGTTGTTTCTTAGCTTCCCAAAGAGCTGGAAGCAAGATGCAGTGGGGCCCAACTCGCCCTTTTGAAAGAAGCCTGCACGTTGTGCCTTTCAGCTCTAGGGCAATGTAGCACACCAAGAGCAGGAGTCCTACTTCAGCCAGATCAGGCCTGCAAAGAAACTGCGTTTCACAGGCCTTTGGAAGAGATGTTCCCGGTAGGCTGTAAGAGCACTGTGCAGAGCGAGTTGTTTCTTAGCTTCCCAAAGAGCTGGAAGCAAGATGCTGTGGGGCCCAACTCGCCCTTTGAAAGAAGCCTGCACGTTGTGCCTTTCAGCTCTAGGCAATGTAGCACACCTAGAGCAGAAGTCCTACTTCAGCCAGATCAGGCCTGCAAAGAGACTGCGTTTCACAGGTCTTTGGAAGAGATGTTCCCGGTAGGCTGTAAGAGCACTGTGCAGAGCGAGTTGTTTCTTAGCTTCCCAAAGAGCTGGAAGCAAGATGCTGTGGGGCCCAAATCGCCCATTTTGAAAGAAGCCTGCACGTTGTGCCTTTCAGCTCTAGGGCAATGTAGCACACCCAGAGCAGAAGTCCTACTTCAGCCAGATCAGCCCTGCAAAGAAACTGCGTTTCACAGGCCTTTGGAAGAGATGTTCCCTGTAGGCTGTAAAAGCACTGTGCAGAGCGAGGTGTTTCTTAGCTTCCCAAAGAGCTGGAAGCAAGATGCTGTGGGGCCCAACTCGCCCTTTGGAAAGAAGCCTGCACGTTGTGCCTTGCAGCTCTAGGGCAATGTAGCACACCCAGAGCAGAAGTCCTACTTCAGCCAGATCCATCCTGCAAAGAAACTGCGTTTCACAGGCCTTTGGAAGAGATGTTCCCGGTAGGCTGCAAGAGCACTGTGCAGAGCGAGTTGTTTCTTAGCTTCCCAAAGAGCTGGAAGCAAGATGCTGTGGGGCCCAACTCGCCCTTGGGAAAGAAGCCTGCACGTTGTGCCTTTCAGCTCTAGGGCAATGTAGCACACCCAGAGCAGGAGTCCTACTTCAGCCAGATCAGGACTGCAAAGTAACTGCGTTTCACAGGCCTTTGGAAGAGATGTTCCCGGTAGGCTGTAAGAGCACTGTGCAGTGCGAGTTGTTTCTTAGCTTCCCAAAGAGCTGGAAGCAAGATGCTGTGGGGCCCAACTCGCCCTTTGGAAAGAAGCCTGCACGTTGTGCCTTTCAGCTCTAGGGCAATGTAGCACACCAAGAGGAGAAGTCCTACTTCAACCAGATCAGGCCTGCAAAGAAACTGCGTTTCACAGGCCTTTGGAAGAGATGTTCCCGGTAGGGTGTAAGAGCACTGTGCAGAGCGAGTTGATTCTTAGCTTCCCAAAGAGCTGGAAGCAAGATGCTGTGGGGCCCAACTCGCCCTTTGGAAAGAAGCCTGCACGTTGTGACTTTCAGCTTTAGGGCAATGTAGCACACCCAGAGCAGAAGTCCTACTTCAGCCAGATCAGGCCTGCAAAGAAACTGCGTTTCACAGGCCTTTGGAAGAGATGTTCCCGGGAGGCTGTAAGAGCACTGTGCAGAGCGAGTTGTTTCTTAGCTTCCCAAAGATCTGGAAGCATGATGCTGTGGGGCCCAACTCGCCCTTTGGAAAGAAGCCTGCACGTTGTGCCTTTCAGCTCCAGGGCAATGTAGCACACCCAGAGCAGAAGTCCTACTTCAGCCAGATCAGGCCTGCAAAGAAACTGCGTTTCACAGGCCTTTGGAAGAGATGTTCCCTGTAGGCTGTAAGAGCACTGTGCAGAGCGAGTTGTTTCTTAGCTTCGCAAAGAGCTGGAAGCAAGATGCTGTGGGGCCCAACTCGCCCTTTGGAAAGAAGCTTGCACGTTGTGCCTTTCAGCTCTAGGGCAATGTAGCACACCAAGAGCAGGAGTCCTACTTCAGCCTGATCAGGCCTGCAAAGAAACTGCGTTTCACAGGCCTTTGGAAGAGATGTTCCCGGTAGGCTGTAAGAGCACTGTGCAGAGCGAGTTGTTTCTTAGCTTACCAAAGATCTGGAAGCAAGATGCTGTGGGGCCCAACTCGCCCTTTGAAAGAAGCCTGCACGTTGTGCCTTTCAGCTCTAGGCAATGTAGCACACCTAGAGCAGAAGTCCTACTTCAGCCACATCAGGCCTGCAAAGAGACTGCGTTTCACAGGTCTTTGGAAGAGATGTTCCCGGTAGGCTGTAAGAGCACTGTGCAGAGCGAGTTGTTTCTTAGCTTCCCAAAGAGCTCGAAGCAAGATGCTGTGGGGCCCAAATCGCCCATTTTGAAAGAAGCCTGCACGTTGTGCCTTTCAGCTCTAGGGCAATGTAGCACACCAAGAGGAGAAGTCCTACTTCAACCAGATCAGGCCTGCAAAGAAACTGCGTCTCACAGGCCTTTGGAAGAGATGTTCCCGGTAGGCTGTAAGAGCACTGTGCAGAGCGAGTTGTTTCTTAGCTTCCCAAAGAGCTGGAAGCAAGACGCTGTGGGGCCCAACTCGCCCTTTGGAAAGAAGCCAGCACGTTGTGCCTTTCAGCTCTAGGGCAATGTAGCACACCCAGAGCAGAAGTCCTACTTCAGCCAGATCAGGCCTGCAAAGAAACTGCGTTTCACAGGCCTTTGGAAGAGATGTTCCCGGTAGGCTGTAAGAGCACTGTGCAGAGCGAGTTGTTTCTTAGCTTCCCAAAGAGCTGGAAGCAAGATGCTGTGGGGCCCAACTCGCCCTTTGGAAAGAAGCCTGCACGTTGTGCCTTTCAGCTCTAGGGCAATGCAGCACACACAGAGCAGGAGTCCTACTTCAGCCAGATCAGGCCTTCAAAGAAACTGCGTTTCACAGGCCTTTGGAAGAGATGTTCCCGGTACTCTGTAAGAGCACTGTGCAGAGCGAGTTGTTTCTTAGCTTCCCAAAGAGCTGGAAGCAAGCTGCTGTGGGGCCCAACTCGCCCTTTGCAAAGAAGCCTGCACGTTGTGCCTTTCAGCTCTAGGGCAATGTAGCACACCCAGAGCAGAAGTCCTACTTCAGCCAGGTCAGGCCTGCAAAGAAACTGCGTTTCACAGGCCTTTGGAAGAGATGTTCCCCGTAGGCTGTAAGAGCACTGTGCAGAGCGAGTTGTTTCTTAGCTTCCCAAAGAGCTGGAAGCAAGATGCTGTGGGGCCCAACTCGTCCTTTGGAAAGAAGAGTGCACGTTGTGCCTTTCAGCACTAGGCAATGTTGCACACCCAGAGCAGGAGTCCTACTTCAGCCAGATAAGGCCTGCAAAGAAACTGCGTTTCACAGGCCTTTGGAAGAGATGTTCCCTGTAGGCTGTAAGAGCACTGTGCAGAGCGAGTTGTTTCTTAGCTTCCCAAAGAGCTGGAAGCAAGATGCTGTGGGGCCCAACTCGCCCTTTGGAAAGAAGCCTGCACGTTGTGCCTTTCAGCTCTAGGGCAAAGTAGCACCCCCAGAGCAGAAGTCCTACTTCAGCCAGATCAGGCCTGCAAAGAAACTGCATTTCACAGGCCTTTGGAAGAGATGTTCCCGGTAGGCTGTAAGAGCACTGTGCAGAGCGATTTGTTTCTTAGCTTCCCAAAGAGCTGGAAGCAAGATGCTGCGGGGCCCAACTCGCCCTTTGGAAAGAAGCCTGCACGTTGTGCCTCTCAGCTCTAGGGCAATGTAGCACACCCAGAGCAGAAGTGCTACTTCAGCCAGATCAGGCCTGCAAAGAAACTGCGTTTCACAGGCCTTTAGAAGAGATGTTCCCGGTAGGCTGTAAGAGCACTGTGCAGAGCGAGTTGTTTCTTAGCTTCCCAAAGAGCTGGAAGCAAGATGCTGTGGGGCCCAACTCGCCCTTTGGAAAGAAGCAGCACGTTGTGCCTTTCAGCTCTAGGGCAATGTAGCACACCCAGAGCAGAAGTCCTACTTCAGCCAGATCAGGCCTGCAAAGAAACTGCGTTTCACAGGCCTTTGGAAGAGATGTTCCCGGTAGGCTGTAAGAGCACTGTGCAGAGCGAGTTGTTTCTTAGCTTCCCAAAGAGCTGGAAGCAAGATGCTGTGGGGCCCAACTCGCCCTTTGGAAAGAAGCCTGCACGTTGTGCCTTTCAGCTCTAGGGCAATGTAGCACACACAGAGCAGGAGTCCTACTTCAGCCAGATCAGGCCTGCAAAGAAACTGCGTTTCACAGGCCTTTGGAAGAGATGTTCCCGGTACTCTGTAAGAGCACTGTGCAGAGCGAGTTGTTTCTTAGCTTCCCAAAGAGCTGGAAGCAAGATGCTGTGGGGCCCAACTCGCCCTTTGCAAAGAAGCCTGCACGTTGTACCTGTCAGCTCTAGGGCAATGTAGCACACCCAGAGCAGAAGTCCTACTTCAGCCAGGTCAGGCCTGCAAAGAAACTGCGTTTCACAGGCCTTTGGAAGAGATGTTCCCGGTAGGCTGTAAGAGCACTGTGCAGAGCGAGTTGTTTCTTAGCTTCCCAAAGAGCTGGAAGCAAGATGCTGTGGGGCACAACTCGCCCTTTGGAAAGAAGCGTGCACGTTGTGCCTTTCAGCACTAGGCAATGTTGCACACCCAGAGCAGGAGTCCTACTTCAGCCAGATAATGCCTGCAAAGAAACTGCGTTTCACAGGCCTTTGGAAGAGATGTTCCCGGGAGGCTGTAAGAGCACTGTGCAGAGCGAGTTGTTTCTTAGCTTCCCAAAGAGCTGGTAGCAAGATGCTGTGGGGCCCAACTCGCCCTTTGGAAAGAAGCCTGCAAGTTGTGCCTTTCAGCTCAAGGGCAATGTAGCACACCCAGAGCAGCAGTCCTACTTCAGCCAGATCAGGCCTGCAAGGAAACTGCGTTTCACAGGCCTTTGGAAGAGATGTTCCCGGTAGGCTGTAAGAGCACTGTGCAGAGCGAGTTGTTTCTTAGCTTCCCAAAGAGCTGGTAGCAAGATTTTGTGGGGCACAACTCGCCCTTTGGAAAGAAGCCTGCACGTTGTGCCTTTCAGCTCTAGGCAATGTAGCACACCCACAGCAGGAGTCCTACTTCAGCCAGATCAGGCCTGCAAAGAAACTGCGTTTCACAGGCCTTTGGAAGAGATGTTCCCGGTAGGCTGTAAGATCACTGTGCAGAGCGAGTTGTTTCTTAGCTTCCCAAAGAGCTGGAAGCAAGATGCTGTGGGGCCCAACTCGCCCTTTGCAAAGAAGCCTGCACGTTGTACCTGTCAGCTCTAGGGCAATGTAGCACACCCAGAGCAGAAGTCCTACTTCAGCCAGGTCAGGCCTGCAAAGAAACTGCGTTTCACAGGCCTTTGGAAGAGATGTTCCCGGTAGGCTGTAAGAGCACTGTGCAGAGCGAGTTGTTTCTTAGCTTCCCAAAGAGCTGGAAGCAAGATGCTGTGGGGCCCAACTCGTCCTTTGGAAAGAAGCGTGCACGTTGTGCCTTTCAGCACTAGGCAATGTTGCACACCCAGAGCAGGAGTCCTACTTCAGCCAGATAATGCCTGCAAAGAAACTGCGTTTCACAGGCCTTTGGAAGAGATGTTCCCGGTAGGCTGTAAGAGCACTGTGCAGAGCGATTTGTTTCTTAGCTTCCCAAAGAGCTGGAAGCAAGATGCTGCGGGGCCCAACTCGCCCTTTGGAAAGAAGCCTGCACGTTGTGCCTCTCAGCTCTAGGGCAATGTAGCACACCCAGAGCAGAAGTGCTACTTCAGCCAGATCAGGCCTGCAAAGAAACTGCGTTTCACAGGCCTTTAGAAGAGATGTTCCCGGTAGGCTGTAAGAGCACTGTGAAGAGCGAGTTGTTTCTTAGCTTCCCAAAGAGCTGGAAGCAAGATGCTGTGGGGCCCAACTCGCCCTTTGGAATGAAGCCAGCACGTTGTGCCTTTCAGCTCTAGGGCAATGTAGCACACCCAGAGCAGAAGTCCTACTTCAGCCAGATCAGGCCTGCAAAGAAACTGCGTTTCACAGGCCTTTGGAAGAGATGTTCCCGGTAGGCTGTAAGAGCACTGTGCAGAGCGAGTTGTTTCTTAGCTTCCCAAAGAGCTGGAAGCAAGATGCTGTGGGGCCCAACTCGCCCTTTGGAAAGAAGCCTGCACGTTGTGCCTTTCAGCTCTAGGGCAATGTAGCACACACAGAGCAGGAGTCCTACTTCAGCCAGATCAGGCCTGCAAAGAAACTGCGTTTCACAGGCCTTTGGAAGAGATGTTCCCGGTACTCTGTAAGAGCACTGTGCAGAGCGAGTTGTTTCTTAGCTTCCCAAAGAGCTGGAAGCAAGATGCTGTGGGGCCCAACTCGCCCTTTGCAAAGAAGCCTGCACGTTGTACCTGTCAGCTCTAGGGCAATGTAGCACACCCAGAGCAGAAGTCCTACTTCAGCCAGGTCAGGCCTGCAAAGAAACTGCGTTTCACAGGCCTTTGGAAGAGATGTTCCCGGTAGGCTGTAAGAGCACTGTGCAGAGCGAGTTGTTTCTTAGCTTCCCAAAGAGCTGGAAGCAAGATGCTGTGGGGCCCAACTCGTCCTTTGGAAAGAAGCGTGCACGTTGTGCCTTTCAGCACTAGGCAATGTTGCACACCCAGAGCAGGAGTCCTACTTCAGCCAGATAATGCCTGCAAAGAAACTGCGTTTCACAGGCCTTTGGAAGAGATGTTCCCGGGAGGCTGTAAGAGCACTGTGCAGAGCGAGTTGTTTCTTAGCTTCCCAAAGAGCTGGTAGCAAGATGCTGTGGGGCCCAACTCGCCCTTTGGAAAGAAGCCTGCAAGTTGTGCCTTTCAGCTCAAGGGCAATGTAGCACACCCAGAGCAGCAGTCCTACTTCAGCCAGATCAGGCCTGCAAGGAAACTGCGTTTCACAGGCCTTTGGAAGAGATGTTCCCGGTAGGCTGTAAGAGCACTGTGCAGAGCGAGTTGTTTCTTAGCTTCCCAAAGAGCTGGTAGCAAGATTTTGTGGGGCACAACTCGCCCTTTGGAAAGAAGCCTGCACGTTGTGCCTTTCAGCTCTAGGCAATGTAGCACACCCACAGCAGGAGTCCTACTTCAGCCAGATCAGGCCTGCAAAGAAACTGCGTTTCACAGGCCTTTGGAAGAGATGTTCCCGGTAGGCTGTAAGATCACTGTGCAGAGCGAGTTGTTTCTTAGCTTCCCAAAGAGCTGGAAGCAAGATGCTGTGGGGCCCAACTCGCCCTTTGCAAAGAAGCCTGCACGTTGTACCTGTCAGCTCTAGGGCAATGTAGCACACCCAGAGAAGAAGTCCTACTTCAGCCAGGTCAGGCCTGCAAAGAAACTGCGTTTCACAGGCCTTTGGAAGAGATGTTCCCGGTAGGCTGTAAGAGCACTGTGCAGAGCGAGTTGTTTCTTAGCTTCCCAAAGAGCTGGAAGCAAGATGCTGTGGGGCCCAACTCGTCCTTTGGAAAGAAGCGTGCACGTTGTGCCTTTCAGCACTAGGCAATGTTGCACACCCAGAGCAGGAGTCCTACTTCAGCCAGATAATGCCTGCAAAGAAACTGCGTTTCACAGGCCTTTGGAAGAGATGTTCCCGGTAGGCTGTAAGAGCACTGTGCAGAGCGATTTGTTTCTTAGCTTCCCAAAGAGCTGGAAGCAAGATGCTGCGGGGCCCAACTCGCCCTTTGGAAAGAAGCCTGCACGTTGTGCCTCTCAGCTCTAGGGCAATGTAGCACACCCAGAGCAGAAGTGCTACTTCAGCCAGATCAGGCCTGCAAAGAAACTGCGTTTCACAGGCCTTTAGAAGAGATGTTCCCGGTAGGCTGTAAGAGCACTGTGCAGAGCGAGTTGTTTCTTAGCTTCCCAAAGAGCTGGAAGCAAGATGCTGTGGGGCCCAACTCGCCCTTTGGAATGAAGCCAGCACGTTGTGCCTTTCAGCTCTAGGGCAATGTAGCACACCCAGAGCAGAAGTCCTACTTCAGCCAGATCAGGCCTGCAAAGAAACTGCGTTTCACAGGCCTTTGGAAGAGATGTTCCCGGTAGGCTGTAAGAGCACTGTGCAGAGCGAGTTGTTTCTTAGCTTCCCAAAGAGCTGGAAGCAAGATGCTGTGGGGCCCAACTCGCCCTTTGGAAAGAAGCCTGCACGTTGTGCCTTTCAGCTCTAGGGCAATGTAGCACACACAGAGCAGGAGTCCTACTTCAGCCAGATCAGGCCTGCAAAGAAACTGCGTTTCACAGGCCTTTGGAAGAGATGTTCCCGGTACTCTGTAAGAGCACTGTGCAGAGCGAGTTGTTTCTTAGCTTCCCAAAGAGCTGGAAGCAAGATGCTGTGGGGCCCAACTCGCCCTTTGCAAAGAAGCCTGCACGTTGTACCTGTCAGCTCTAGGGCAATGTAGCACACCCAGAGCAGAAGTCCTACTTCAGCCAGGTCAGGCCTGCAAAGAAACTGCGTTTCACAGGCCTTTGGAAGAGATGTTCCCGGTAGGCTGTAAGAGCACTGTGCAGAGCGAGTTGTTTCTTAGCTTCCCAAAGAGCTGGAAGCAAGATGCTGTGGGGCCCAACTCGTCCTTTGGAAAGAAGCGTGCACGTTGTGCCTTTCAGCACTAGGCAATGTTGCACACCCAGAGCAGGAGTCCTACTTCAGCCAGATAATGCCTGCAAAGAAACTGCGTTTCACAGGCCTTTGGAAGAGATGTTCCCGGGAGGCTGTAAGAGCACTGTGCAGAGCGAGTTGTTTCTTAGCTTCCCAAAGAGCTGGTAGCAAGATGCTGTGGGGCCCAACTCGCCCTTTGGAAAGAAGACTGCAAGTTGTGCCTTTCAGCTCAAGGGCAATGTAGCACACCCAGAGCAGCAGTCCTACTTCAGCCAGATCAGGCCTGCAAGGAAACTGCGTTTCACAGGCCTTTGGAAGAGATGTTCCCGGTAGGCTGTAAGAGCACTGTGCAGAGCGAGTTGTTTCTTAGCTTCCCAAAGAGCTGGTAGCAAGATTTTGTGGGGCACAACTCGCCCTTTGGAAAGAAGCCTGCACGTTGTGCCTTTCAGCTCTAGGGCAATGTAGCACACCCACAGCAGGAGTCCTACTTCAGCCAGATCAGGCCTGCAAAGAAACTGCGTTTCACAGGCCTTTGGAAGAGATGTTCCCGGTAGGCTGTAAGAGCACTGTGCAGAGCGAGTTGTTTCTTAGCTTCACAAAGAGCTGGAAGCAAGATGCTGCGGGGCCCAACTCGCCCTTTGGAAAGAAGCCTGCACGTTGTGCCTTTCAGCTCTAGGGCAATGTAGCACACCCAGAGCAGAAGTCCTACTTCAGCCAGATCAGGCCTGCAAAGAAACTGCGTTTCACAGGCCTTTGGAAGAGATGTTCCCGTTAGGCTGTAAGAGCACTGTGCAGAGCGAGTTGTTTCTTAGCTTCCTAAAGAGCTGGAAGCAAGATGCTGTGGGGCCCAGCTCGCCCTTTGGAAAGAAGCCTGCACGTTGTGCCTTTCAGCTCTAGGGCAATGTAGCACACCCAGAGCAGAAGTGCTACTTCAGCCAGATCAGGCCTGCAAAGAAACTGCGTTTCACAGGCCTTTGGAAGAGATGTTCCCGGTAGGCTGTAAGAGCACTGTGAAGAGCGAGTTGTTTCTTAGCTTCCCACAGTGCTGGAAGCAAGATGCTGTGGGGCCCAACTCGTCCTTTGCAAAGAAGCCTGCACGTTGTGCCTTTCAGCTCTAGGGCAATGTAGCACACCCAGAGCAGAAGTCCTACTTCAGCCAGGTCAGGCCTGCAAAGAAACTGTGTTTCACAGGCCTTTGGAAGAGATGTTCCCGGTAGGCTGTAAGAGCACTGTGCAGAGCGAGTTGTATCTTAGATTCCCAAAGAGCTGGAAGCAAGATGCTGCGGGGCCCAACTCGCCCTTTGGAAAGAAGCGTGCACGTTGTGCCTTTCAGCACTAGGCAATGTTGCACACCCAGAGCAGGAGTCCTACTTCAGCCAGATAAGGCCTGCAAGGAAACTGCGTTTCACAGGCCTTTGGAAGAGATGTCCCGGTAGGCTGTAAGAGCACTGTGCAGAGCGAGTTGTTTGTTAGCTTCCCAAAGAGCTGCAAGCAACATGCTGTGGGGCCCAACTCGCCCTTTGGAAAGAAGCCTGCACGTTGTGCCTTTCAGCTCCAGGGCAATGTAGCACACCCAGAGCAGAAGTCCTACTTCAGCCAGATCAGGCCTGCAAAGAAACTGCGTTTCACAGGCCTTTGGAAGAGATGTTCCCTGTAGGCTGTAAGAGCACTGTGCAGAGCGAGTTGTTTCTTAGCTTCCCAAAGAGCTGGAAGCAAGATGCTGTGGGGCCCAACTCGCCCTTTGGAAAGAAGCCTGCACGTTGTGCCTTTCAGCTCTAGGGCAATGTAGCACACCTAGAGCAGGAGTTCTACTTCAGCCAGATCAGGCCTGCAAAGAAACTGCGTTTCACAGGCCTTTGGAAGAGATGTTCCCGGTAGGCTGTAAGAGCACTGTGCAGAGCGAGTTGATTCTTAGCTTCCCAAAGAGCTGGAAGCAAGATGCTGTGGGGCCCAACTCGCCCTTTGGAAAGAAGCCTGCACGTTGTGACTTTCAGCTCTAGGGCAATGTAGCACACCCAGAGCAGAAGTCCTACTTCAGCCAGATCAGGCCTGCAAAGAAACTGCGTTTCACAGGCCTTTGGAAGAGATGTTCCCGGTAGGCTGTAAGAGCACTGTGCAGAGCGAGTTGTTTCTTAGCTTCCCAAAGAGCTGGTAGCAAGATGCTGTGGGGCCCAACTCGCCCTTTGGAAAGAAGCCTGCACGTTGTGCCTTTCAGCTCTAGGGCAATGTAGCACACCCACAGCAGGAGTCCTAGTTCAGCCAGATCAGGCCTGCAAAGAAACTGCGTTTCACAGGCCTTTGGAAGAGATGTTCCCGGTAGGCTGTAAGAGCACTGTGCAGAGCGAGTTGTTTCTTAGCTTCCCAAAGAGCTGGAAGCAAGATGCTGCGGGGCCCAACTCGCCCTTTGGAAAGAAGCCTGCACGTTGTGCCTTTCAGCTCTAGGGCAATGTAGCACACCCAGAGCAGAAGTCCTACTTCAGCCAGATCAGGCCTGCAAAGAAACTGCGTTTCACAGGCCTTTGGAAGAGATGTTCCCGTTAGGCTGTAAGAGCACTGTGCAGAGCGAGTTGTTTCTTAGCTTCCTAAAGAGCTGGAAGCAAGATGCTGTGGGGCCCAGCTCGCCCTTTGGAAAGAAGCCTGCACGTTGTGACTTTCAGCTCTAGGGCAATGTAGCACACCCAGAGCACAAGTGCTACTTCAGCCAGATCAGGCCTGCAAAGAAACTGCGTTTCACAGGCCTTTGGAAGAGATGTTCCCGGTAGGCTGTAAGAGCACTGTGAAGAGCGAGTTGTTTCTTACCTTCCCAAAGAGCTGGAAGCAAGATGCTGTGGGGCCCAACTCGCCCTTTGCAAAGAAGCCTGCACGTTGTGCCTTTCAGCTCTAGGGCAATGTAGCACACCCAGAGCAGAAGTCCTACTTCAGCCAGGTCAGGCATGCAAAGAAACTGCGTTTCACAGGCCTTTGGAAGAGACGTTCCCGGTAGGCTGTAAGAGCACTGTGCAGAGCGAGTTGTTTCTTAGCTTCCCAAAGAGCTGGAAGCAAGATGCTGTGGGGCCCAACTCGCCCTTTGGAAAGAAGCGTGCACGTTGTGCCTTTCAGCACTAGGCAATGTTGCACACCCAGAGCAGGAGTCCTACTTCAGCCAGATAAGGCCTGCAAAGAAACTGCGTTTCACAGGCCTTTGGAAGAGATGTTCCCGGTAGGCTGTAAGAGCACTGTGCAGAGCGAGCTGTTTCTTAGCTTCCCAAAGAGCTGCAAGCAAGATGCTGTGTGGCCCAACTCGCCCTTTGGAAAGAAGCCTGCACGTTGTGCCTTTCAGCTCCAGGCAATGTAGCACACCCAGAGCAGAAGTCCTACTTCAGCCAGATCAGGCCTGCAAAGAAACTGCGTTTCACAGGCCTTTGGAAGAGACGTTCCCTGTAGGCTGTAAGAGCACTGTGCAGAGCGAGTTGTTTCTTAGCTTCCCAAAGAGCTGGAAGCAAGATGCTGTGGGGCCCAACTCGCCCTTTGGAAAGAAGCCTGCACGTTGTGCCTTGCAGCTCTAGGGCAATGTAGCACACCCAGAGCAGAAGTCCTACTTCAGCCAGATCCATCCTGCAAAGAAACTGCGTTTCACAGGCCTTTGGAAGAGATGTTCCCGGTAGGCTGCAAGAGCACTGTGCAGAGCGAGTTGTTTCTTAGCTTCCCAAAGAGCTGGAAGCAAGATGCTGTGGGGCCCAACTCGCCCTTGGGAAAGAAGCCTGCACGTTGTGCCTTTCAGCTCTAGGGCAATGTAGCACACCCAGAGCAGGAGTCCTACTTCAGCCAGATCAGGCCTGCAAAGAAACTGCGTTTCACAGGCCTTTGGAAGAGATGTTCCCGGTAGGCTGTAAGAGCACTGTGCAGAGCGAGTTGTTTCTTAGCTTCCCAAGGAGCTGGAAGCAAGATGCTGCGGGGCCCAACTCGCCCTTTGGAAAGAAGCCTGCACGTTGTGCCTTTCAGCTCTAGGGCAATGTAGCACACCCAGAGCAGAAGTCCTACTTCAGCCAGATCAGGCCTGCAAAGAAACTGCGTTTCACAGGCCTTTGGAAGAGATGTTCCCGGTAGGCTGTAAGAGCACTGTGCAGAGCGAGTTGTTTCTTAGCTTCCCAAAGAGCTGGAAGCAAGATGCTGCGGGGCCCAACTCGCCCTTGGGAAAGAAGCCTGCACGTTGTGCCTTTCAGCTCTAGGGCAATGTAGCACACCCAGAGCAGAAGTCCTACTTCAGCCAGATCAGGCCTGCAAAGAAACTGCGTTTCACAGGCCTTTGGAAGAGATGTTCCCGTTAGGCTGTAAGAGCACTGTGCAGAGCGAGTTGTTTCTTAGCTTCCTAAAGAGCTGGAAGCAAGATGCTGTGGGGCCCAGCTCGCCCTTTGGAAAGAAGCCTGCACGTTGTGACTTTCAGCTCTAGGGCAATGTAGCACACCCAGAGCACAAGTGCTACTTCAGCCAGATCAGGCCTGCAAAGAAACTGCGTTTCACAGGCCTTTGGAAGAGATGTTCCCGGTAGGCTGTAAGAGCACTGTGAAGAGCGAGTTGTTTCTTACCTTCCCAAAGAGCTGGAAGCAAGATGCTGTGGGGCCCAACTCGCCCTTTGCAAAGAAGCCTGCACGTTGTGCCTTTCAGCTCTAGGGCAATGTAGCACACCCAGAGCAGAAGTCCTACTTCAGCCAGGTCAGGCATGCAAAGAAACTGCGTTTCACAGGCCTTTGGAAGAGACGTTCCCGGTAGGCTGTAAGAGCACTGTGCAGAGCGAGTTGTTTCTTAGCTTCCCAAAGAGCTGGAAGCAAGATGCTGTGGGGCCCAACTCGCCCTTTGGAAAGAAGCGTGCACGTTGTGCCTTTCAGCACTAGGCAATGTTGCACACCCAGAGCAGGAGTCCTACTTCAGCCAGATAAGGCCTGCAAAGAAACTGCGTTTCACAGGCCTTTGGAAGAGATGTTCCCGGTAGGCTGTAAGAGCACTGTGCAGAGCGAGCTGTTTCTTAGCTTCCCAAAGAGCTGCAAGCAAGATGCTGTGTGGCCCAACTCGCCCTTTGGAAAGAAGCCTGCACGTTGTGCCTTTCAGCTCCAGGCAATGTAGCACACCCAGAGCAGAAGTCCTACTTCAGCCAGATCAGGCCTGCAAAGAAACTGCGTTTCACAGGCCTTTGGAAGAGACGTTCCCTGTAGGCTGTAAGAGCACTGTGCAGAGCGAGTTGTTTCTTAGCTTCCCAAAGAGCTGGAAGCAAGATGCTGTGGGGCCCAACTCGCCCTTTGGAAAGAAGCCTGCACGTTGTGCCTTGCAGCTCTAGGGCAATGTAGCACACCCAGAGCAGAAGTCCTACTTCAGCCAGATCCATCCTGCAAAGAAACTGCGTTTCACAGGCCTTTGGAAGAGATGTTCCCGGTAGGCTGCAAGAGCACTGTGCAGAGCGAGTTGTTTCTTAGCTTCCCAAAGAGCTGGAAGCAAGATGCTGTGGGGCCCAACTCGCCCTTGGGAAAGAAGCCTGCACGTTGTGCCTTTCAGCTCTAGGGCAATGTAGCACACCCAGAGCAGGAGTCCTACTTCAGCCAGATCAGGCCTGCAAAGAAACTGCGTTTCACAGGCCTTTGGAAGAGATGTTCCCGGTAGGCTGTAAGAGCACTGTGCAGAGCGAGTTGTTTCTTAGCTTCCCAAGGAGCTGGAAGCAAGATGCTGCGGGGCCCAACTCGCCCTTTGGAAAGAAGCCTGCACGTTGTGCCTTTCAGCTCTAGGGCAATGTAGCACACCCAGAGCAGAAGTCCTACTTCAGCCAGATCAGGCCTGCAAAGAAACTGCGTTTCACAGGCCTTTGGAAGAGATGTTCCCGGTAGGCTGTAAGAGCACTGTGCAGAGCGAGTTGTTTCTTAGCTTCCTAAAGAGCTGGAAGCAAGATGCTGTGGGGCCCAGCTCGCCCTTTGGAAAGAAGCCTGCACGTTGTGCCTTTCAGCTCTAGGGCAATGTAGCACACCCAGAGCAGAAGTGCTACTTCAGCCAGATCAGGCCTGCAAAGAAACTGCGTTTCACAGGCCTTTGGAAGAGACGTTCCCGGTAGGCTGTAAGAGCTCTGTGAAGAGCGAGTTGTTTCTTAGCTTCCCAAAGAGCTGGAAGCAAGATGCTGTGGGGCCCAGCTCGCCCTTTGGAAAGAAGCCTGCACGTTGTGCCTTTCAGCTCTAGGGCAATGTAGCACACCCAGAGCAGAAGTCCTACTTCAGCCAGGTCAGGCCTGCAAAGAAACTGCGTTTCCCAGGCCTTTGGAAGAGATGTTCCCGGTAGGCTGTAAGAGCACTGTGCAGAGCGAGTTGTTTCTTAGCTTCCCAAAGAGCTGGAAGCAAGATGCTGCGGGGCCCAACTCGCCCTTTGGAAAGAAGCGTGCACGTTGTGCCTTTCAGCACTAGGCAATGTTGCACACCCAGAGCAGGAGTCCTACTTCAGCCAGATGAGGCCTGCAAAGAAACTGCGTTTCACAGGCCTTTGGAAGAGATGTTCCCGGTAGGCTGTAAGAGCACTGTGCAGAGCGAGTTGTTTCTTAGCTTCCCAAAAAGCTGGAAGCAAGATGCTGTGGGGCCCAACTCGCCCTTTGGAAAGAAGCCTTCACGTTGTGCCTTTCAGCTCCAGGGCAATGTAGCACACCCAGAGCAGAAGTCCTACTTCAGCCAGATCAGGCCTGCAAAGAAACTGCGTTTCACAGGCCTTTGGAAGAGATGTTCCCTGTAGGCTGTAAGAGCACTGTCCAGAGCGAGTTGTTTCTTAGCTTCCCAAAGAGCTGGAAGCAAGATGCTGTGGGGCCCAACTCGCCCTTTGGAAAGAATCCTGCACGTTGTGCCTTGCAGCTCTAGGGCAATGTAGCACACCCAGAGCAGAAGTCCTACTTCAGCCAGATCAGGCCTGCAAAGAAACTGCGTTTCACAGGCCTTTGGAAGAGATGTTCCCGGTAGGCTGCAAGAGCACTGTGCAGAGCGACTTGTTTCTTAGCTTCCCAAAGAGCTGGAAGCAAGATGCTGTGGGGCCCAACTCGCCCTTTGCAAAGAAGCCTGCACGTTGTGCCTTTCAGCTCTAGGGCAATGTAGCACACCCAGAGCAGGAGTCCTACTTCAGCCAGATCAGGCCTGCAAAGAAACTGCGTTTCACAGGCCTGTGGAAGAGATGTTCCCGGTAGGCTGTAAGAAGACTGTGCAGAGCGAGTTGTTTCTTAGCTTCCCAAAGAGCTGGAAGCAAGATGCTGTGGGGCCCAACTCGCCCTTTGGAAAGAAGCCTGCACGTTGTGCCTTTCAGCTCTAGGACAATGTAGCACACCAAGAGGAGAAGTCCTACTTCAACCAGATCAGGCCTGCAAAGAAACTGCGTTTCACAGGCCTTTGGAAGAGATGTTCCCGGTAGGCTGTAAGAGCACTGCGCAGAGCGAGTTGATTCTTAGCTTCCCAAAGAGCTGGAAGCAAGATGCTGCGGGGCCCAACTCGCCCTTTGGAAAGAAGCCTGCACGTTGTGACTTTCAGCTCTAGGGCAATGTAGCACACCCAGAGCAGAAGTCCTACTTCAGCCAGGTCAGGCATGCAAAGAAACTGCGTTTCACAGGCCTTTGGAAGAGACGTTCCCGGTAGGCTGTAAGAGCACTGTGCAGAGCGAGTTGTTTCTTACCTTCCCAAAGAGCTGGAAGCAAGATGCTGTGGGGCCCAACTCGCCCTTTGGAAAGAAGCGTGCACGTTGTGCCTTTCAGCACTAGGCAATGTTGCACACCCAGAGCAGGAGTCCTACTTCAGCCAGATAAGGCCTGCAAAGAAACTGCGTTTCACAGGCCTTTGGAAGAGATGTTCCCGGTAGGCTGTAAGAGCACTGTGCAGAGCGAGCTGTTTCTTAGCTTCCCAAAGAGCTGCAAGCAAGATGCTGTGTGGCCCAACTCGCCCTTTGGAAAGAAGCCTGCACGTTGTGCCTTTCAGCTCCAGGCAACGTAGCACACCCAGAGCAGAAGTCCTACTTCAGCCAGATCAGGCCTGCAAAGAAACTGCGTTTCACAGGCCTATGGAAGAGACGTTCCCTGTAGGCTGTAAGAGCACTGTGCAGAGCGAGTTGTTTCTTAGCTTCCCAAAGAGCTGGAAGCAAGATGCTGTGGGGCCCAACTCGCCCTTTGGAAAGAAGCCTGCACGTTGTGCCTTGCAGCTCTAGGGCAATGTAGCACACCCAGAGCAGAAGTCCTACTTCAGCCAGATCCATCCTGCAAAGAAACTGCGTTTCACAGGCCTTTGGAAGAGATGTTCCCGGTAGGCTGCAAGAGCACTGTGCAGAGCGAGTTGTTTCTTAGCTTCCCAAAGAGCTGGAAGCAAGATGCTGTGGGGCCCAACTCGCCCTTGGGAAAGAAGCCTGCACGTTGTGCCTTTCAGCTCTAGGGCAATGTAGCACACCCAGAGCAGGAGTCCTACTTCAGCCAGATCAGGCCTGCAAAGAAACTGCGTTTCACAGGCCTTTGGAAGAGATGTTCCCGGTAGGCTGTAAGAGCACTGTGCAGAGCGAGTTGTTTCTTAGCTTCCCAAAGAGCTGGAAGCAAGATGCTGCGGGGCCCAACTCGCCCTTTGGAAAGAAGCCTGCACGTTGTGCCTTTCAGCTCTAGGGCAATGTAGCACACCCAGAGCAGAAGTCCTACTTCAGCCAGATCAGGCCTGCAAAGAAACTGCGTTTCACAGGCCTTTGGAAGAGATGTTCCCGGTAGGCTGTAAGAGCACTGTGCAGAGCGAGTTGTTTCTTAGCTTCCTAAAGAGCTGGAAGCAAGATGCTGTGGGGCCCAGCTCGCCCTTTGGAAAGAAGCCTGCACGTTGTGCCTTTCAGCTCTAGGGCAATGTAGCACACCCAGAGCAGAAGTGCTACTTCAGCCAGATCAGGCCTGCAAAGAAACTGCGTTTCACAGGCCTTTGGAAGAGACGTTCCCGGTAGGCTGTAAGAGCTCTGTGAAGAGCGAGTTGTTTCTTAGCTTCCCAAAGAGCTGGAAGCAAGATGCTGTGGGGCCCAGCTCGCCCTTTGGAAAGAAGCCTGCACGTTGTGCCTTTCAGCTCTAGGGCAATGTAGCACACCCAGAGCAGAAGTCCTACTTCAGCCAGGTCAGGCCTGCAAAGAAACTGCGTTTCCCAGGCCTTTGGAAGAGATGTTCCCGGTAGGCTGTAAGAGCACTGTGCAGAGCGAGTTGTTTCTTAGCTTCCCAAAGAGCTGGAAGCAAGATGCTGCGGGGCCCAACTCGCCCTTTGGAAAGAAGCGTGCACGTTGTGCCTTTCAGCACTAGGCAATGTTGCACACCCAGAGCAGGAGTCCTACTTCAGCCAGATGAGGCCTGCAAAGAAACTGCGTTTCACAGGCCTTTGGAAGAGATGTTCCCGGTAGGCTGTAAGAGCACTGTGCAGAGCGAGTTGTTTCTTAGCTTCCCAAAGAGCTGGAAGCAAGATGCTGTGGGGCCCAACTCGCCCTTTGGAAAGAAGCCTTCACGTTGTGCCTTTCAGCTCCAGGGCAATGTAGCACACCCAGAGCAGAAGTCCTACTTCAGCCAGATCAGGCCTGCAAAGAAACTGCGTTTCACAGGCCTTTGGAAGAGATGTTCCCTGTAGGCTGTAAGAGCACTGTCCAGAGCGAGTTGTTTCTTAGCTTCCCAAAGAGCTGGAAGCAAGATGCTGTGGGGCCCAACTCGCCCTTTGGAAAGAATCCTGCACGTTGTGCCTTGCAGCTCTAGGGCAATGTAGCACACCCAGAGCAGAAGTCCTACTTCAGCCAGATCAGGCCTGCAAAGAAACTGCGTTTCACAGGCCTTTGGAAGAGATGTTCCCGGTAGGCTGCAAGAGCACTGTGCAGAGCGACTTGTTTCTTAGCTTCCCAAAGAGCTGGAAGCAAGATGCTGTGGGGCCCAACTCGCCCTTTGCAAAGAAGCCTGCACGTTGTGCCTTTCAGCTCTAGGGCAATGTAGCACACCCAGAGCAGGAGTCCTACTTCAGCCAGATCAGGCCTGCAAAGAAACTGCGTTTCACAGGCCTGTGGAAGAGATGTTCCCGGTAGGCTGTAAGAAGACTGTGCAGAGCGAGTTGTTTCTTAGCTTCCCAAAGAGCTGGAAGCAAGATGCTGTGGGGCCCAACTCGCCCTTTGGAAAGAAGCCTGCACGTTGTGCCTTTCAGCTCTAGGACAATGTAGCACACCAAGAGGAGAAGTCCTACTTCAACCAGATCAGGCCTGCAAAGAAACTGCGTTTCACAGGCCTTTGGAAGAGATGTTCCCGGTAGGCTGTAAGAGCACTGCGCAGAGCGAGTTGATTCTTAGCTTCCCAAAGAGCTGGAAGCAAGATGCTGCGGGGCCCAACTCGCCCTTTGGAAAGAAGCCTGCACGTTGTGACTTTCAGCTCTAGGGCAATGTAGCACACCCAGAGCAGAAGTCCTACTTCAGCCAGGTCAGGCATGCAAAGAAACTGCGTTTCACAGGCCTTTGGAAGAGACGTTCCCGGTAGGCTGTAAGAGCACTGTGCAGAGCGAGTTGTTTCTTACCTTCCCAAAGAGCTGGAAGCAAGATGCTGTGGGGCCCAACTCGCCCTTTGGAAAGAAGCGTGCACGTTGTGCCTTTCAGCACTAGGCAATGTTGCACACCCAGAGCAGGAGTCCTACTTCAGCCAGATAAGGCCTGCAAAGAAACTGCGTTTCACAGGCCTTTGGAAGAGATGTTCCCGGTAGGCTGTAAGAGCACTGTGCAGAGCGAGCTGTTTCTTAGCTTCCCAAAGAGCTGCAAGCAAGATGCTGTGTGGCCCAACTCGCCCTTTGGAAAGAAGCCTGCACGTTGTGCCTTTCAGCTCCAGGCAACGTAGCACACCCAGAGCAGAAGTCCTACTTCAGCCAGATCAGGCCTGCAAAGAAACTGCGTTTCACAGGCCTTTGGAAGAGACGTTCCCTGTAGGCTGTAAGAGCACTGTGCAGAGCGAGTTGTTTCTTAGCTTCCCAAAGAGCTGGAAGCAAGATGCTGTGGGGCCCAACTCGCCCTTTGGAAAGAAGCCTGCACGTTGTGCCTTGCAGCTCTAGGGCAATGTAGCACACCCAGAGCAGAAGTCCTACTTCAGCCAGATCCATCCTGCAAAGAAACTGCGTTTCACAGGCCTTTGGAAGAGATGTTCCCGGTAGGCTGCAAGAGCACTGTGCAGAGCGAGTTGTTTCTTAGCTTCCCAAAGAGCTGGAAGCAAGATGCTGTGGGGCCCAACTCGCCCTTGGGAAAGAAGCCTGCACGTTGTGCCTTTCAGCTCTAGGGCAATGTAGCACACCCAGAGCAGGAGTCCTACTTCAGCCAGATCAGGCCTGCAAAGAAACTGCGTTTCACAGGCCTTTGGAAGAGATGTTCCCGGTAGGCTGTAAGAGCACTGTGCAGAGCGAGTTGTTTCTTAGCTTCCCAAAGAGCTGGAAGCAAGATGCTGCGGGGCCCAACTCGCCCTTTGGAAAGAAGCCTGCACGTTGTGCCTTTCAGCTCTAGGGCAATGTAGCACACCCAGAGCAGAAGTCCTACTTCAGCCAGATCAGGCCTGCAAAGAAACTGCGTTTCACAGGCCTTTGGAAGAGATGTTCCCGGTAGGCTGTAAGAGCACTGTGCAGAGCGAGTTGTTTCTTAGCTTCCTAAAGAGCTGGAAGCAAGATGCTGTGGGGCCCAGCTCGCCCTTTGGAAAGAAGCCTGCACGTTGTGCCTTTCAGCTCTAGGGCAATGTAGCACACCCAGAGCAGAAGTGCTACTTCAGCCAGATCAGGCCTGCAAAGAAACTGCGTTTCACAGGCCTTTGGAAGAGACGTTCCCGGTAGGCTGTAAGAGCTCTGTGAAGAGCGAGTTGTTTCTTAGCTTCCCAAAGAGCTGGAAGCAAGATGCTGTGGGGCCCAGCTCGCCCTTTGGAAAGAAGCCTGCACGTTGTGCCTTTCAGCTCTAGGGCAATGTAGCACACCCAGAGCAGAAGTCCTACTTCAGCCAGGTCAGGCCTGCAAAGAAACTGCGTTTCCCAGGCCTTTGGAAGAGATGTTCCCGGTAGGCTGTAAGAGCACTGTGCAGAGCGAGTTGTTTCTTAGCTTCCCAAAGAGCTGGAAGCAAGATGCTGCGGGGCCCAACTCGCCCTTTGGAAAGAAGCGTGCACGTTGTGCCTTTCAGCACTAGGCAATGTTGCACACCCAGAGCAGGAGTCCTACTTCAGCCAGATGAGGCCTGCAAAGAAACTGCGTTTCACAGGCCTTTGGAAGAGATGTTCCCGGTAGGCTGTAAGAGCACTGTGCAGAGCGAGTTGTTTCTTAGCTTCCCAAAGAGCTGGAAGCAAGATGCTGTGGGGCCCAACTCGCCCTTTGGAAAGAAGCCTTCACGTTGTGCCTTTCAGCTCCAGGGCAATGTAGCACACCCAGAGCAGAAGTCCTACTTCAGCCAGATCAGGCCTGCAAAGAAACTGCGTTTCACAGGCCTTTGGAAGAGATGTTCCCTGTAGGCTGTAAGAGCACTGTCCAGAGCGAGTTGTTTCTTAGCTTCCCAAAGAGCTGGAAGCAAGATGCTGTGGGGCCCAACTCGCCCTTTGGAAAGAATCCTGCACGTTGTGCCTTGCAGCTCTAGGGCAATGTAGCACACCCAGAGCAGAAGTCCTACTTCAGCCAGATCAGGCCTGCAAAGAAACTGCGTTTCACAGGCCTTTGGAAGAGATGTTCCCGGTAGGCTGCAAGAGCACTGTGCAGAGCGACTTGTTTCTTAGCTTCCCAAAGAGCTGGAAGCAAGATGCTGTGGGGCCCAACTCGCCCTTTGCAAAGAAGCCTGCACGTTGTGCCTTTCAGCTCTAGGGCAATGTAGCACACCCAGAGCAGGAGTCCTACTTCAGCCAGATCAGGCCTGCAAAGAAACTGCGTTTCACAGGCCTGTGGAAGAGATGTTCCCGGTAGGCTGTAAGAAGACTGTGCAGAGCGAGTTGTTTCTTAGCTTCCCAAAGAGCTGGAAGCAAGATGCTGTGGGGCCCAACTCGCCCTTTGGAAAGAAGCCTGCACGTTGTGCCTTTCAGCTCTAGGACAATGTAGCACACCAAGAGGAGAAGTCCTACTTCAACCAGATCAGGCCTGCAAAGAAACTGCGTTTCACAGGCCTTTGGAAGAGATGTTCCCGGTAGGCTGTAAGAGCACTGCGCAGAGCGAGTTGATTCTTAGCTTCCCAAAGAGCTGGAAGCAAGATGCTGCGGGGCCCAACTCGCCCTTTGGAAAGAAGCCCGCACGTTGTGACTTTCAGCTCTAGGGCAATGTAGCACACCCAGAGCAGAAGTCCTACTTCAGCCAGATCAGGCCTGCAAAGAAACTGCGTTTCACAGGCCTTTGGAAGAGATGTTCCCGGTAGGCTGTAAGAGCACTGTGCAGAGCGAGTTGTTTCTTAGCTTCCCAAAGAGCTGGTAGCAAGATGCTGTGGGGCCCAACTCGCCCTTTGGAAAGAAGCCTGCACGTTGTGCCTTTCAGCTCTAGGGCAATGTAGCACACCAAGAGGAGAAGTCCTACTTCAACCAGATCAGGCCTGCAAAGAAACTGCGTTTCACAGGCCTTTGGAAGAGATGTTCCCGGTAGGCTGTAAGAGCACTGTGCAGAGCGAGTTGATTCTTAGCTTCCCAAAGAGCTGGAAGCAAGATGCTGTGGGGCCCAACTCGCCCTTTGGAAAGAAGCCTGCACGTTGTGACTTTCAGCTATAGGGCAATGTAGCACACCCAGAGCAGAAGTCCTACTTCAGCCAGATCAGGCCTGCAAAGAAACTGCGTTTCACAGGCCTTTGGAAGAGATGTTCCCGGTAGGCTGTAAGAGCACTGTGCAGAGCGAGTTGTTTCTTAGCTTCCCAAAGAGCTGGTAGCAAGATGCTGTGGGGCCCAACTCGCCCTTTGGAAAGAAGCCTGCACCTTGTGCCTTTCAGCTCTAGGGCAATGTAGCACACCTAGAGCAGAAGTGCTACTTCAGCCAGATCAGGCCTGCAAAGAAACTGCGTTTCACAGGCCTTTAGAAGAGATGTTCCCGGTAGGCTGTAAGAGCACTGTGCAGAGCGAGTTGTTTCTTAGCTTCCCAAAGAGCTGGAAGCAAGATGCTGTGGGGCCCAGCTCGCCCTTTGGAAAGAAGCCTGCACGTTGTGCCTTGCAGCTCCAGGGCAATGTAGCACACCCAGAGCAGAAGTCCTACTTCAGCCAGATCCATCCTGCAAAGAAACAGCGTTTCACAGGCCTTTGGAAGAGATGTTCCCACTAGGCTGCAAGAGCACTGTGCAGAGCGAGTTGTTTCTTAGCTTCCCAAAGAGCTGGAAGCAAGAGCTGTGGGGCCCAACTCGCCCTTGGGAAAGAAGCCTGCACGTTGTGCCTTTCAGCTCTAGGGCAATGTAGCACACCCAGAGCAGGAGTCCTACTTCAGCCAGATCAGGCCTGCAAAGAAACTGCGTTTCACAGGCCTTTGGAAGAGATTTCCCGGTAGGTTGTAAGAGCACTTTGCAGAGCGAGTTGTTTCTTAGCTTCCCAAAGAGCTGGAAGCAAGATGCTGTGGGGCCCAGCTCGCCCTTTGGAAAGAAGCCTGCACGTTGTGCCTTTCAGCTCTAGGGCAATGTAGCACACCAAGAGGAGAAGTCCTAATTCAACCAGATCAGGCCTGCAAAGAAACTGCGTTTCACAGGCCTTTGGAAGAGATGTTCCCGGTAGGCTGTAAGAGCACTGTGCAGAGCGAGTTGATTCTTAGCTTCCCAAAGAGCTGGAAGCAAGATGCTGCGGGGCCTAACTCGCCCTTTGGAAAGAAGCCTGCACGTTGTGACTTTCAGCTCTAGGGCAATGTAGCACACCCAGAGCAGAAGTCCTACTTCAGCCAGATCAGGCCTGCAAAGAAACTGCGTTTCACAGGCCTTTCGAAGAGATGTTCCCGGTAGGTTGTAAGAGCACTTTGCAGAGCGAGTTGTTTCTTAGCTTCCCAAAGAGCTGGAAGCAAGATGCTGTTGGGCCCAACTCGCCCTTTGGAAAGAAGCCTGCACGTTGTGCCTTTCAGCTCTAGGGCAATGTAGCACACCAAGAGGAGAAGTCCTAATTCAACCAGATCAGGCCTGCAAAGAAACTGCGTTTCACAGGCCTTTGGAAGAGATGTTCCCGGTAGGCTTTAAGAGCACTGTGCAGAGCGAGTTGATTCTTAGCTTCCCAAAGAGCTGGAAGCAAGATGCTGCGGGGCCTAACTCGCCCTTTGGAAAGAAGCCTGCACGTTGTGACTTTCAGCTCTAGGGCAATGTAGCACACCCAGAGCAGAAGTCCTACTTCAGCCAGATCAGGCCTGCAAAGAAACTGCGTTTCACAGGCCTTTGGAAGAGATGTTCCCGGTAGGCTGTAAGAGCACTGTGCAGAGCGAGTTGTTTCTTAGCTTCCCAAAGAGCTGGTAGCAAGATGCTGTGGGGCCCAACTCGCCCTTTGGAAAGAAGCCTGCACCTTGTGCCTTTCAGCTCTAGGGCAATGTAGCACACCTAGAGCAGAAGTGCTACTTCTGCCAGATCAGGCCTGCAAAGAAACTGCGTTTCACAGGCCTTTAGAAGAGATGTTCCCGGTAGGCTGTAAGAGCACTGTGCAGAGCGAGTTGTTTCTTAGCTTCCCAAAGAGCTGGAAGCAAGATGCTGTGGGGCCCAGCTCGCCCTTTGGAAAGAAGCCTGCACGTTGTGCCTTGCAGCTCCAGGGCAATGTAGCACACCCAGAGCAGAAGTCCTACTTCAGCCAGATCCATCCTGCAAAGAAACAGCGTTTCACAGGCCTTTGGAAGAGATGTTCCCACTAGGCTGCAAGAGCACTGTGCAGAGCGAGTTGTTTCTTAGCTTCCCAAAGAGCTGGAAGCAAGAGCTGTGGGGCCCAACTCGCCCTTGGGAAAGAAGCCTGCACGTTGTGCCTTTCAGCTCTAGGGCAATGTAGCACACCCAGAGCAGGAGTCCTACTTCAGCCAGATCAGGCCTGCAAAGAAACTGCGTTTCACAGGCCTTTGGAAGAGATTTCCCGGTAGGTTGTAAGAGCACTTTGCAGAGCGAGTTGTTTCTTAGCTTCCCAAAGAGCTGGAAGCAAGATGCTGTTGGGCCCAACTCGCCCTTTGGAAAGAAGCCTGCACGTTGTGCCTTTCAGCTCTAGGGCAATGTAGCACACCAAGAGGAGAAGTCCTAATTCAACCAGATCAGGCCTGCAAAGAAACTGCGTTTCACAGGCCTTTGGAAGAGATGTTCCCGGTAGGCTGTAAGAGCACTGTGCAGAGCGAGTTGATTCTTAGCTTCCCAAAGAGCTGGAAGCAAGATGCTGCGGGGCCTAACTCGCCCTTTGGAAAGAAGCCTGCACGTTGTGACTTTCAGCTCTAGGGCAATGTAGCACACCCAGAGCAGAAGTCCTACTTCAGCCAGATCAGGCCTGCAAAGAAACTGCGTTTCACAGGCCTTTGGAAGAGATGTTCCCGTTAGGCTGTAAGAGCACTGTGCAGAGCGAGTTGTTTCTTAGCTTCCCAAAGAGCGGGTAGCAAATGCTGTGGGGCTCAACTCGCCCTTTGGAAAGAAGCCTGCACGTTGTGCCTTTCAGCTCTAGGGCAATGTAGCACACCCACAGCAGGAGTCCTACTTCAGCCAGATCAGGCCTGCAAAGAAACTGCGTTTCACAGGCCTTTGGAAGAGATGTTCCCGGTAGGCTGTAAGACCACTGTGCAGAGCGAGTTGTTTCTTAGCTTCCTAAAGAGCTGGAAGCAAGATGCTGTGGGGCACAGCTCGCCCTTTGGAAAGAAGCCTGCACGTTGTGCCTTTCAGCTCTAGGGCAATGTAGCACACCCAGAGCAGAAGTGCTACTTCAGCCAGATCAGGCCTGCAAAGAAACTGCGTTTCACAGGCCTTTGGAAGAGATGTTCCCGGTAGGCTGTAAGAGCACTGTGAAGAGCGAGTTGTTTCTTAGCTTCCCAAAGAGCTGGAAGCAAGATTCTTTAGGGCCTCTCTCCAGGTGGATACAAGGTAGGGCCTTGTGCATGGAAGTTCTAGGGCAATGCAGCACACCCAGAGCAGAATTTCTACTTCAGGCAGATCAGGCCTGCAAAGAAACTACTTTTCACGGGCCTTTGGAAGAGATGTTCCCGGTAGTCTGTAAGAGGAATGTGCAGAGCGAGTTGTTTCTTAGCTTCCCAAAGAGCTGGAAGCAAGATGCTGTGGGGCCCAACTCGCCCTTTGGAAAGAAGCCTGCACGTTGTGCCTTTCAGCTCTAGGGCAATGTAGCACACCCAGGGCAGAAGTCCTACTTCAGCCAGATCAGGCCTGCAAAGAAACTGCGTTTCACAGGCCTTTGGAAGAGATGTTCCCGGTAGGCTGCAAGAGCACTGTGCAGAGCGAGTTGTTTCTTAGCTTCCCAAAGAGCTGGAAGCAAGATGCTGTGGGGCCCAACTCGCCCTTTGGAAAGAAGCCTGCACGTTGTGCCTTTCATCTCTAGGGCAATGTAGCACACCCAGAGCAGGAGTCCTACTTCAGCCAGATCAGGCCTGCAAAGAAACTGCGTTTCACAGGCATTTGGAAGAGATGTTCCCGGTAGGCTGTAAGAGCACTGTGCAGAGCGAGTTGTTTCTTAGCTTCCCAAAGATCTGGAAGCAAGATGCTGTGGGGCCCAACTCGCCCTTTGAAAGAAGCCTGCACGTTGTGCCTTTCAGCTCTAGGCAATGTAGCACACCTAGACCAGAAGTCCTACTTCAGGCAGATCAGGCCTGCAAAGAGACTGCGTTTCACAGGCCTTTGGAAGAGATGTTCCCGGTAGGCTGTAAGAGCACTGTGCAGAGCGAGTTGTTTCTTAGCTTCCCAAAGAGCTGGAAGCAAGATGCTGTGGGGCCCAACTCGCCCTTTGGAAAGAAGCCTGCACGTTGTGCCTTTCAGCTCTAGGGCAATGTAGCACACCAAGAGGAGAAGTCCTAATTCAACCAGATCAGGCCTGCAAAGAAACTGCGTTTCACAGGCCTTTGGAAGAGATGTTCCCGGTAGGCTGTAAGAGCACTGTGCAGAGCGAGTTGATTCTTAGCTTCCCAAAGAGCTGGAAGCAAGATGCTGCGGGGCCTAACTCGCCCTTTGGAAAGAAGCCTGCACGTTGTGACTTTCAGCTCTAGGGCAATGTAGCACACCCAGAGCAGAAGTCCTACTTCAGCCAGATCAGGCCTGCAAAGAAACTGCGTTTCACAGGCCTTTCGAAGAGATGTTCCCGGTAGGTTGTAAGAGCACTTTGCAGAGCGAGATGTTTCTTAGCTTCCCAAAGAGCTGGAAGCAAGATGCTGTTGGGCCCAACTCGCCCTTTGGAAAGAAGCCTGCACGTTGTGCCTTTCAGCTCTAGGGCAATGTAGCACACCAAGAGGAGAAGTCCTAATTCAACCAGATCAGGCCTGCAAAGAAACTGCGTTTCACAGGCCTTTGGAAGAGATGTTCCCGGTAGGCTTTAAGAGCACTGTGCAGAGCGAGTTGATTCTTAGCTTCCCAAAGAGCTGGAAGCAAGATGCTGCGGGGCCTAACTCGCCCTTTGGAAAGAAGCCTGCACGTTGTGACTTTCAGCTCTAGGGCAATGTAGCACACCCAGAGCAGAAGTGCTACTTCAGCCAGATCAGGCCTGCAAAGAAACTGCGTTTCACAGGCCTTTGGAAGAGATGTTCCCGGTAGGCTGTAAGAGCACTGTGAAGAGCGAGTTGTTTCTTAGCTTCCCAAAGAGCTGGAAGCAAGATTCTTTAGGGCCTCTCTCCAGGTGGATACAAGGTAGGGCCTTGTGCATGGAAGTTCTAGGACAATGCAGCACACCCAGAGCAGAATTTCTACTTCAGGCAGATCAGGCCTGCAAAGAAACTACTTTTCACGGGCCTTTGGAAGAGATGCTCCCGGTAGTCTGTAAGAGGAATGTGCAGAGCGAGTTGTTTCTTAGCTTCCCAAAGAGCTGGAAGCAAGATGCTGTGGGGCCCAACTCGCCCTTTGGAAAGAAGCCTGCACGTTGTGCCTTTCAGCTCTAGGGCAATGTAGCACACCCAGAGCAGAAGTCCTACTTCAGCCAGATCAGGCCTGCAAAGAAACTGCGTTTCACAGGCCTTTGGAAGAGATGTTCCCGGTAGGCTGCAAGAGCACTGTGCAGAGCGAGTTGTTTCTTAGCTTCCCAAAGAGCTGGAAGCAAGATGCTGTGGGGCCCAACTCGCCCTTTGGAAAGAAGCCTGCACGTTGTGCCTTTCATCTCTAGGGCAATGTAGCACACCCAGAGCAGGAGTCCTACTTCAGCCAGATCAGGCCTGCAAAGAAACTGCGTTTCACAGGCATTTGGAAGAGATGTTCCCGGTAGGCTGTAAGAGCACTGTGCAGAGCGAGTTGTTTCTTAGCTTCCCAAAGATCTGGAAGCAAGATGCTGTGGGGCCCAACTCGCCCTTTGAAAGAAGCCTGCACGTTGTGCCTTTCAGCTCTAGGCAATGTAGCACACCTAGAGCAGAAGTCCTACTTCAGGCAGATCAGGCCTGCAAAAAGACTGCGTTTCACAGGCCTTTGGAAGAGATGTTCCCGGTAGGCTGTAAGAGCACTGTGCAGAGCGAGTTGTTTCTTAGCTTCCCAAAGAGCTGGAAGCAAGATGCTGTGGGGCCCAACTCGCCCTTTGGAAAGAAGCCTGCACGTTGTGCCTTTCAGCTCTAGGGCAATGTAGCACACCAAGAGGAGAAGTCCTAATTCAACCAGATCAGGCCTGCAAAGAAACTGCGTTTCACAGGCCTTTGGAAGAGATGTTCCCGGTAGGCTGTAAGAGCACTGTGCAGAGCGAGTTGATTCTTAGCTTCCCAAAGAGCTGGAAGCAAGATGCTGCGGGGCCTAACTCGCCCTTTGGAAAGAAGCCTGCACGTTGTGACTTTCAGCTCTAGGGCAATGTAGCACACCCAGAGCAGAAGTCCTACTTCAGCCAGATCAGGCCTGCAAAGAAACTGCGTTTCACAGGCCTTTGGAAGAGATGTTCCCTGTAGGCTGTAAGAGCACTGTGCAGAGCGAGTTGTTTCTTAGCTTCCCAAAGAGCTGGAAGCAAGATTCTTTAGGGCCTCTCTCCAGGTGGATACAAGGTAGGGCCTTGTGCATGGAAGTTCTAGGGCAATGCAGCACACCCAGAGCAGAATTTCTACTTCAGGCAGATCAGGCCTGCAAAGAAACTACTTTTCACGGGCCTTTGGAAGAGATGTTCCCGGTAGTCTGTAAGAGCACTGTGCAGAGCGAGTTGTTTCTTAGCTTCCCAAAGATCTGGAAGCAAGATGCTGTGGGGCCCAACTCGCCCTTTGAAAGAAGCCTGCACGTTGTGCCTTTCAGCTCTAGGCAATGTAGCACACCTAGAGCAGAAGTCCTACTTCAGGCAGATCAGGCCTGCAAAGAGACTGCGTTTCACAGGCCTTTGGAAGAGATGTTCCCGGTAGGCTGTAAGAGCACTGTGCAGAGCGAGTTGTTTCTTAGCTTCCCAAACAGCTGGAAGCAAGATGCTGTGGGGCCCAACTCGCCCTTTGGAAAGAAGCCTGCACGTTGTGCCTTTCAGCTCTAGGGCAAAGTAGCACACCCAGAGCAGAAGTCCTACTTCAGCCAGATCAGGCCTGCAAAGAAACTGCGTTTCACAGGCCTTTGGAAGAGATGTTCCCGGTAGGCTGTAAGAGCACTGTGCAGAGCGAGTTGTTTCTTAGCTTCCCAAAGAGCTGGAAGCAAGATGGTCTGCGGCCCAACTCGCCCTTTGGAAAGAAGCCTGCACGTTGTGCCTTTCAGCTCTAGGGCAAAGTAGCACCCCCAGAGCAGAAGTCCTAATACAGCCAGATCAGGCCTGCAAAGAAACTGCGTTTCCCAGGCCTTTGGAAGAGATGTTCCCACTAGGCTGTAAGAGCACTGTGCAGAGCGAGTTGTTTCTTAGCTTCCCAAAGAGCTGGAAGCAAGATGCTGTGCGGCCCAACTCGCCCTTTGGAAAGAAGCCTGCACGTTGTGCCTTTCAGCTCTAGGGCAAAGTAGCACACCCAGAGCAGAAGTCCTACTTCAGCCAGATCAGGCCTGCAAAGAAACTGCGTTTCACAGGCCTTTGGAAGAGATGTTCCCGGTAGGCTGTAAGAGCACTGTGCAGAGCGAGTTGTTTCTTAGCTTGCCAAAGAGCTGGAAGCAAGATGCTGTGCGGCCAACTCGCCCTTTGGAAAGAAGCCTGCACGTTGTGCCTTTCAGCTCTAGGGCAAAGTAGCACACCCAGAGCAGATGTCCTACTTCAGCCAGATCAGGCCTGCAAAGAAACTGCGTTTCACAGGCCTTTGGAAGAGATGTTCCCGGTAGGCTGTAAGAGCACTGTGCAGAGCGAGTTGTTTCTTAGCTTCCCAAAGAGCTGGAAGCATGATTCTGTGGGGCCCAACTCGCCCTTTGGAAAGAAGCCTGCACGTTGTGCCTTTCAGCTCTAGGGCAAAGTAGCACACCCAGAGCAGAAGTCCTACTTCAGCCAGATCAGGCCTGCAAAGAAACTGCGTTTCACAGGCCTTTGGAAGAGATGTTCCCGGTAGGCTGTAAGAGCACTGTGCAGAGCGAGTTGTTTCTTAGCTTCCCAAAGAGCTGGAAGCAAGATGCTGGGGGCCCAACTCGCCCTTTGGAAAGAAGCCTGCACGTTGTGCCTTTCAGCTCTAGGGCAAAGTAGCACACCCAGAGCAGAAGTCCCACTTCAGCCAGATCAGGCCTGCAAAGAAACTGCGTTTCACAGGCCTTTGGAAGAGATGTTCCCGGTAGGCTGTAAGAGCACTGTGCAGAGCGAGTTGTTTCTTAGCTTCCCAAAGAGCTGGAAGCAAGATGCTGTGGGGCCCAACTCGCCCTTTGGAAAGAAGCCTGCACGTTGTGCCTTTCAGCTCTAGGGCAAAGTAGCACACCCAGAGCAGAAGTCCTACTTCAGCCAGATCAGGCCTGCAAAGAAACTGCGTTTCCCAGGCCTTTGGAAGAGATGTTCCCGGTAGGCTGTAAGAGCACTGTGCAGAGCGAGTTGTTTCTTAGCTTCCCAAAGAGCTGGAAGCAAGATGCTGTGGGGCCCAACTCGGCCTTTGGAAAGAAGCCTGCACGTTGTGCCTTTCAGCTCTAGGGCAAAGTAGCACACCCAGAGCAGAAGTCCTACTTCAGCCAGATGAGGCCTGCAAAGAAACTGCGTTTCACAGGCCTTTGGAAGAGATGTTCCCGGTAGGCTGTAAGAGCACTGTGCAGAGCGAGTTGTTTCTTAGCTTCCCAAAGAGCTGGAAGCAAGATGCTGTGGGGCCCAACTCGCCCTGTGGAAAGAAGCCTGCACGTTGTGCCTTTCAGCTCTAGGGCAAAGTAGCACACCCAGAGCAGAAGTCCTAATACAGCCAGATCAGGCCTGCAAAGAAACTGCGTTTCCCAGGCCTTTGGAAGAGATGTTCCCACTAGGCTGTAAGAGCACATTGCAGAGCGAGTTGTTTCTTAGCTTCCCAAAGTGCTAGAAGCAAGATGCTGTGGGGCCGAACTCGCCGTTTGGAAAGAAGCCTGCACGTTGTGCCTTTCAGCTCTAGGGCAAAGTAGCACACCCAGAGCAGAAGTCCTACTTCAGCCAGATCAGGCCTGCAAAGAAACTGCGTTTCACAGGCCTTTGGAAGAGATGTTCCCGGTAGGCTGTAAGAGCACTGTGCAGAGCGAGTTGTTTCTTAGCTTGCCAAAAAGCTGGAAGCAAGATGCTGTGCGGCCAACTCGCCCTTTGGAAAGAAGCCTGCACGTTGTGCCTTTCAGCTCTAGGGCAAAGTAGCACACCCAGAGCAGAAGTCCTACTTCAGCCAGATCAGGCCTGCAAAGAAACTGCGTTTCACAGGCCTTTGGAAGAGATGTTCCCGGTAGGCTGTAAGAGCACTGTGCAGAGCGAGTTGTTTCTTAGCTTCCCAAAGAGCTGGAAGCAAGATGCTGTGGGGCCCAACTCGCCCTTTGGAAAGAAGCCTGCACGTTGTGCCTTTCAGCTCTAGGGCAAAGTAGCACACCCAGAGCAGAAGTCCTACTTCAGCCAGATCAGGCCTGCAAAGAAACTGCGTTTCACAGGCCTTTGGAAGATATGTTCCCGGTAGGCTGTAAGAGCACTGTGCAGAGCGAGTTGTTTCTGAGCTTCCCAAAGAGCTGGAAGCAAGATGCTGTGGGGCCCAACTCGCCCTTTGGAAAGAAGCCTGCACGTTGTGCCTTTCAGCTCTAGGGCAAAGTAGCACACCCAGAGCAGAAGTCCTACTTCAGCCTGATCAGGCCTGCAAAGAAACTGCGTTTCCCAGGCCTTTGGAAGAGATGTTCCCGGTAGGCTGTAAGAGCACTGTGCAGAGCGAGTTGTTTCTTAGCTTCCCAAAGAGCTGGAGGTAAGATGCTGTGGGGCCCAACTCGCCCTTTGGAAAGAAACCTGCACGTTGTGCCTTTCAGCTCTAGGGCAAAGTAGCACACCCAGAGCAGAAGTCCTACTTCAGCCAGATCAGGCCTGCAAAGAAACTGCGTTTCACAGGCCTTTGGAAGAGATGTTCCCGGTAGGCTGTAAGAGCACTGTGCAGAGCGAGTTGTTTCTTAGCTTCCCAAAGAGCTGGAAGCAAGATGCTGTGGGGCCCAACTCGCCCTTTGGAAAGAAGCCTGCACGTTGTGCCTTTCAGCTCTAGGGCAAAGTAGCACACCCAGAGCAGAAGTCCTACTTCAGCCAGATCAGGCCTGCAAAGAAACTGCGTTTCACAGGCCTTTGGAAGAGATGTTCCCTGTAGGCTGTAAGAGCACTGTGCAGAGCGAGTTGTTTCTTAGCTTCCCAAAGAGCTGGAAGCAAGATGCTGTGGGGCCCAACTCGCCCTTTGGAAAGAAGCCTGCACGTTGTGCCTTTCAGCTCCAGGGCAAAGTAGCACACCCAGAGCAGAAGTCCTACTTCAGCCAGATCAGGCCTGCAAAGAAACTGCGTTTCACAGGCCTTTGGAAAGGATGTTCCCGGTAGGCTGTAAGAGCACTGTGCACAGCGAGTTGTTTCTTAGCTTCCCAAAGAGCAGGAAGCAAGATGCTGTGGAGCCCAACTCGCCCTTTGGAAAGAAGCCTGCACGTTGTGCCTTTCAGCTCTAGGGCAAAGTAGCACACCCAGAGCAGAAGTCCTACTTCAGCCAGATCAGGCCTGCAAAGAAACTGCGTTTCCCAGGCCTTTGGAAGAGATGTTCCCGGTAGGCTGTAAGAGCACTGTGCAGAGCGAGTTGTTTCTTAGCTTCCCAAAGAGCTGGAAGCAAGATGCTGTGGGGCCCAACTCGCCCTTTGGAAAGAAGCCTGCACGTTGTGCCTTTCAGCTCTAGGGCAAAGTAGCACACCCAGAGCAGAAGTCCCACTTCAGCCAGATCAGGCCTGCAAAGAAACTGCGTTTCACAGGCCTTTGGAAGAGATGTTCCCGGTAGGCTGTAAGAGCACTGTGCAGAGCGAGTTGTTTCTTAGCTTCCCAAAGAGCTGGAAGCAAGATGCTGTGGGGCCCAACTCGCCCTTTGGAAAGAAGCCTGCACGTTGTGCCTTTCAGCTCTAGGGCAAAGAAGCACACCCAGAGCAGAAGTCCTACTTCAGCCAGATCAGGCCTGCAAAGAAACTGCGTTTCACAGGCCTTTGGAAGAGATGTTCCCGGTAGGCTGTAAGAGCACTGTGCAGAGCGAGTTGTTTCTTAGCTTCCCAAAGAGCTGGAAGCAAGATGCTGTGGGGCCCAACTCGCCCTTTGGAAAGAAGCGTGCACGTTGTTCCTTTCAGCTCTAGGGCAAAGTAGCACACCCAGAGCAGTAGTCCTAATACAGCCAGATCAGGCCTGCAAAGAAACTGCGTTTCCCAGGCCTTTGGAAGAGATGTTCCCACTAGGCTGTAAGAGCACAGTGCAGAGCGAGTTGTTTCTTAGCTTCCCAAAGTGCTAGAAGCAAGATGCTGTGCGGCCCAACTCGCCCTTTGGAAAGAAGCCTGCACGTTGTGCCTTTCAGCTCTAGGGCAAAGTAGCACACCCAGAGCAGAAGTCCTACTTCAGCCAGATCAGGCCTGCAAAGAAACTGCGTTTCACAGGCCTTTGGAAGAGATGTTCCCACTAGGCTGTAAGAGCACTGTGCAGAGCGAGTTGTTTCTTAGCTTCCCAAAGAGCTGGAAGCAAGATGCTGTGGGGCCCAACTCGCCCTTTGGAAAGAAGCCTGCACGTTGTGCCTTTCAGCTCTAGGGCAAAGTAGCACACCCAGAGCAGAAGTCCTACTTCAGCCAGATCAGGCCTGCAAAGAAACTGCGTTTCACAGGCCATTGGAAGAGATGTTCCCGGTAGGCTGTAAGAGCACTGTGCAGAGCGAGTTGTTTCTTAGCTTCCCAAAGAGCTGGAAGCAAGATGCTGTGGGGCCCAACTCGCCCTTTGGAAAGAAGCCTGCACGTTGTGCCTTTCAGCTCTAGGGCAAAGTAGCACACCCAGAGCAGAAGTCCTACTTCAGCCAGATCAGGCCTGCAAAGAAACTGCGTTTCCCAGGCCTTTGGAAGAGATGCTCCCGGTAGGCTGTAAGAGCACTGAGCAGAGCGAGTTGTTTCTTAGCTTCCCAAAGAGCTGGAAGCAAGATGCTGTGGGGCCCAACTCGCCCTTTTGAAAGAAGCCTGCACGTTGTGCCTTTCAGCTCTAGGGCAAAGTAGCACACCCAGAGCAGAAGTCCTACTTCAGCCAGATCAGGCCTGCAAAGAAACTGCGTTTCACAGGCCTTTGGAAGAGATGTTCCCGGTAGGCTGTAAGAGCACTGTGCAGTGCGAGTTGTTTCTTAGCTTCCCAAAGAGCTGGAAGCAAGATGCTGTGGGGCCCAACTCGCCCTGTGGAAAGAAGCCTGCACGTTGTGCCTTTCAGCTCTAGGGCAAAGTAGCACACCCAGAGCAGAAGTCCTAATACAGCCAGATCAGGCCTGCAAAGAAACTGCGTTTCCCAGGCCTTTGGAAGAGATGTTCCCACTAGGCTGTAAGAGCACAGTGCAGAGCGAGTTGTTTCTTAGCTTCCCAAAGAGCTAGAAGCAAGATGCTGTGGGGCCCAACTCGCCCTTTGGAAAGAAGCCTGCACGTTGTGCCTTTCAGCTCTAGGGCAAAGTAGCACAGCCAGAGCAGAAGTCCTACTTCAGCCAGATCAGGCCTGCAAAGAAACTGCGTTTCCCAGGCCTTTGGAAGAGATGTTCCCGGTAGGCTGTAAGAGCACTGTGCAGAGCGAGTTGTTTCTTAGCTTCCCAAAGAGCTGGAAGCAAGATGCTGTGGGGCCCAACTCGCCCTTTGGAAAGAAGCCTGCACGTTGTGCCTTTCAGCTCTAGGGCAAAGTAGCACACCCAGAGCAGAAGTCCCACTTCAGCCAGATCAGGCCTGCAAAGAAACTGCGTTTCCCAGGCCTTTGGAAGAGATGTTCCCGGTAGGCTGTAAGAGCACTGTGCAGAGCGAGTTGTTTCTTAGCTTCCCAAAGAGCTGGAAGCAAGATGCTGTGGGGCCCAACTCGCCCTTTGGAAAGAAGCCTGCACGTTGTGCCTTTCAGCTCTAGGGCAAAGTCGCACACCCAGAGCAGAAGTCCTACTTCAGCCAGATCAGGCCTGCAAAGAAACTGCGTTTCACAGGCCTTTGGAAGAGATGTTCCCGGTAGGCTGTAAGAGCACTGTGCAGAGCGAGTTGTTTCTTAGCTTGCCAAAGAGCTGGAAGCAAGATGCTGTGCGGCCAACTCGCCCTTTGGAAAGAAGCCTGCACGTTGTGCCTTTCAGCTCTAGGGCAAAGTAGCACACCCAGAGCAGAAGTCCTACTTCAGCCAGATCAGGCCTGCAAAGAAACTGCGTTTCACAGGCCTTTGGAAGAGATGTTCCCGGTAGGCTGTAAGAGCACTGTGCAGAGCGAGTTGTTTCTTAGCTTCCCAAAGAGCTGGAAGCAAGATGCTGTGGGGCCCAACTCGCCCTTTGGAAAGAAGCCTGCACGTTGTGCCTTTCAGCTCTAGGGCAAAGTAGCACACCCAGAGCAGAAGTCCTACTTCAGCCAGATCAGGCCTGCAAAGAAACTGCTTTTCACAGGCCTTTGGAAGATATGTTCCCGGTAGGCTGTAAGAGCACTGTGCAGAGCGAGTTGTTTCTGAGCTTCCCAAAGAGCTGGAAGCAAGATGCTGTGGGGCCCAACTCGCCCTTTGGAAAGAAGCCTGCACGTTGTGCCTTTCAGCTCTAGGGCAAAGTAGCACACCCAGAGCAGAAGTCCTACTTCAGCCTGATCAGGCCTGCAAAGAAACTGCGTTTCCCAGGCCTTTGGAAGAGATGTTCCCGGTAGGCTGTAAGAGCACTGTGCAGAGCGAGTTGTTTCTTAGCTTCCCAAAGAGCTGGAGGTAAGATGCTGTGGGGCCCAACTCGCCCTTTGGAAAGAAACCTGCACGTTGTGCCTTTCAGCTCTAGGGCAAAGTAGCACACCCAGAGCAGAAGTCCTACTTCAGCCAGATCAGGCCTGCAAAGAAACTGCGTTTCACAGGCCTTTGGAAGAGATGTTCCCGGTAGGCTGTAAGAGCACTGTGCAGAGCGAGTTGTTTCTTAGCTTCCCAAAGAGCTGGAAGCAAGATGCTGTGGGGCCCAACTCGCCCTTTGGAAAGAAGCCTGCACGTTGTGCCTTTCAGCTCTAGGGCAAAGTAGCACACCCAGAGCAGAAGTCCTACTTCAGCCAGATCAGGCCTGCAAAGAAACTGCGTTTCACAGGCCTTTGGAAGAGATGTTCCCTGTAGGCTGTAAGAGCACTGTGCAGAGCGAGTTGTTTCTTAGCTTCCCAAAGAGCTGGAAGCAAGATGCTGTGGGGCCCAACTCGCCCTTTGGAAAGAAGCCTGCACGTTGTGCCTTTCAGCTCCAGGGCAAAGTAGCACACCCAGAGCAGAAGTCCTACTTCAGCCAGATCAGGCCTGCAAAGAAACTGCGTTTCACAGGCCTTTGGAAAGGATGTTCCCGGTAGGCTGTAAGAGCACTGTGCACAGCGAGTTGTTTCTTAGCTTCCCAAAGAGCAGGAAGCAAGATGCTGTGGAGCCCAACTCGCCCTTTGGAAAGAAGCCTGCACGTTGTGCCTTTCAGCTCTAGGGCAAAGTAGCACACCCAGAGCAGAAGTCCTACTTCAGCCAGATCAGGCCTGCAAAGAAACTGCGTTTCCCAGGCCTTTGGAAGAGATGTTCCCACTAGGCTGTAAGAGCACAGTGCAGAGCGAGTTGTTTCTTAGCTTCCCAAAGAGCTAGAAGCAAGATGCTGTGGGGCCCAACTCGCCCTTTGGAAAGAAGCCTGCACGTTGTGCCTTTCAGCTCTAGGGCAAAGTAGCACACCCAGAGCAGAAGTCCTACTTCAGCCAGATCAGGCCTGCAAAGAAACTGCGTTTCACAGGCCTTTGGAAGAGATGTTCCCGGTAGGCTGTAAGAGCGCTGTGCAGAGCGAGTTGTTTCTTAGCTTCCCAATGAGCTGGAAGCAAGATGCTGTGGGGCCCAACTCGCCCTTTGGAAAGAAGCCTGCACGTTGTGCCTTTCAGCTCTAGGGCAAAGTAGCACACCCAGAGCAGAAGTCCTACTTCAGCCAGATCAGGCCTGCAAAGAAAGTGCGTTTCACAGGCCTTTGGAAGAGATGTTCCCGGTAGGCTGTACGAGCACTGTGCAGAGCGAGTTGTTTCTTAGCTTCCCAAAGAGCTGGAAGCAAGATGCTGTGGGGCCCAACTCGCCCTTTGGAAAGAAGCCTGCACGTTGTGCCTTTCAGCTCTAGGGCAAAGTAGCACACCCAGAGCAGAAGTCCCACTTCAGCCAGATCAGGCCTGCAAAGAAACTGCGTTTCACAGGCCTTTGGAAGAGATGTTCCCGGTAGGCTGTAAGAGCACTGTGCAGAGCGAGTTGTTTCTTAGCTTCCCAAAGAGCTGGAAGCAAGATGCTGTGGGGCCCAACTCGCCCTTTGGAAAGAAGCCTGCACGTTGTGCCTTTCAGCTCTAGGGCAAAGAAGCACACCCAGAGCAGAAGTCCTACTTCAGCCAGATCAGGCCTGCAAAGAAACTGCGTTTCACAGGCCTTTGGAAGAGATGTTCCCGGTAGGCTGTAAGAGCACTGTGCAGAGCGAGTTGTTTCTTAGCTTCCCAAAGAGCTGGAAGCAAGATGCTGTGGGGCCCAACTCGCCCTTTGGAAAGAAGCGTGCACGTTGTTCCTTTCAGCTCTAGGGCAAAGTAGCACACCCAGAGCAGTAGTCCTAATACAGCCAGATCAGGCCTGCAAAGAAACTGCGTTTCCCAGGCCTTTGGAAGAGATGTTCCCACTAGGCTGTAAGAGCACAGTGCAGAGCGAGTTGTTTCTTAGCTTCCCAAAGTGCTAGAAGCAAGATGCTGTGCGGCCCAACTCGCCCTTTGGAAAGAAGCCTGCACGTTGTGCCTTTCAGCTCTAGGGCAAAGTAGCACACCCAGAGCAGAAGTCCTACTTCAGCCAGATCAGGCCTGCAAAGAAACTGCGTTTCACAGGCCTTTGGAAGAGATGTTCCCACTAGGCTGTAAGAGCACTGTGCAGAGCGAGTTGTTTCTTAGCTTCCCAAAGAGCTGGAAGCAAGATGCTGTGGGGCCCAACTCGCCCTTTGGAAAGAAGCCTGCACGTTGTGCCTTTCAGCTCTAGGGCAAAGTAGCACACCCAGAGCAGAAGTCCTACTTCAGCCAGATCAGGCCTGCAAAGAAACTGCGTTTCACTACCATTGGAAGAGATGTTCCCGGTAGGCTGTAAGAGCACTGTGCAGAGCGAGTTGTTTCTTAGCTTCCCAAAGAGCTGGAAGCAAGATGCTGTGGGGCCCAACTCGCCCTTTGGAAAGAAGCCTGCACGTTGTGCCTTTCAGCTCTAGGGCAAAGTAGCACACCCAGAGAAGAAGTCCTACTTCAGCCAGATCAGGCCTGCAAAGAAACTGCGTTTCCCAGGCCTTTGGAAGAGATGCTCCCGGTAGGCTGTAAGAGCACTGAGCAGAGCGAGTTGTTTCTTAGCTTCCCAAAGAGCTGGAAGCAAGATGCTGTGGGGCCCAACTCGCCCTTTTGAAAGAAGCCTGCACGTTGTGCCTTTCAGCTCTAGGGCAAAGTAGCACACCCAGAGCAGAAGTCCTACTTCAGCCAGATCAGGCCTGCAAAGAAACTGCGTTTCACAGGCCTTTGGAAGAGATGTTCCCGGTAGGCTGTAAGAGCACTGTGCAGTGCGAGTTGTTTCTTAGCTTCCCAAAGAGCTGGAAGCAAGATGCTGTGGGGCCCAACTCGCCCTGTGGAAAGAAGCCTGCACGTTGTGCCTTTCAGCTCTAGGGCAAAGTAGCACACCCAGAGCAGAAGTCCTAATACAGCCAGATCAGGCCTGCAAAGAAACTGCGTTTCCCAGGCCTTTGGAAGAGATGTTCCCACTAGGCTGTAAGAGCACAGTGCAGAGCGAGTTGTTTCTTAGCTTCCCAAAGAGCTAGAAGCAAGATGCTGTGGGGCCCAACTCGCCCTTTGGAAAGAAGCCTGCACGTTGTGCCTTTCAGCTCTAGGGCAAAGTAGCACACCCAGAGCAGAAGTCCCACTTCAGCCAGATCAGGCCTGCAAAGAAACTGCGTTTCACAGGCCTTTGGAAGAGATGTTCCCACTAGGTTGTAAGAGCACTCTGCAGAGCGAGTTGTTTCTTAGCTTCCCAAAGAGCTGGAAGCAAGCTGCTGTGGGGCCCAACTCGCCCTTTGGAAAGAAGCCTGCACGTTGTGCCTTTCAGCTCTAGGGCAAAGTAGCACACCCAGAGCAGAAGTCCTACTTCAGCCAGATCAGGCCTGCAAAGAAACTGCGTTTCACAGGCCTTTGGAAGAGATGTTCCCACTAGGCTGTAAAGGCACTGTGCAGAGCGAGTTGTTTCTTAGCTTCCCAAAGAGCTGGAAGCAAGACGCTGTGGGCCCAACTCGCCCTTTGGAAAGAAGCCTGCACGTTGTGCCTTTCAGCTCTAGGGCAAAGTAGCACACCCAGAGCAGAAGTCCTACTTCAGCCACATCAGGCCTGCAAAGAAACTGCGTTACACAGGCCTTTGGAAGAGATGTTCCCGGTAGGCTGTAAGAGCACTGTGCAGAGCGAGTTGTTTATTAGCTTCCCAAAGAGCTCGAAGCATGATTCTGTGGGGCCCAACTCGCCCTTTGGAAAGAAGCCTGCACGTTGTGCCTTTCAGCTCTAGGGCAAAGTAGCACACCCAGAGCAGAAGTCCTACTTCAGCCAGATCAGGCCTGCAAAGAAACTGCGTTTCACAGGCCTTTGGAAGAGATGTTCCCCGTAGGCTGTATGAGCACTGTGCAGAGCGAGTTGTTTCTTAGCTTCCCAAAGAGCTGGAAGCAAGATGCTGTGGGGCCCAACTCGCCCTTTGGAAAGAAGCCTGCACGTTGTGCCTTTCAGCTCTAGGGCAAAGTAGCACACCCAGAGCAGAAGTCCTACTTCAGCCAGATCAGGCCTGCAAAGAAACTGCGTTTCCAAGGCCTTTGGAAGAGATGTTCCCGGTAGGCTGTAAGAGCACTGTGCAGAGCGAGTTGTTTCCTAGTTTCCCAAAGAGCTGGAAGCAAGATGCTGTGGGGCCCAACTCGCCCTTTGGAAAGAAGCCTGCACGTTGTGCCTTTCAGCTCTAGGGCAAAGTAGCACACCCAGAGCAGAAGTGCTACTTCAGCCAGATCAGGCCTGCAAAGAAACTGCGTTTCACAGGCCTTTGGAAGAGATGTTCCCGGTAGGCTGTAAGAGCACTGTGCAGAGCGAGTTGTTTCTTAGCTTCCCAAAGAGCTGGAAGCAAGATGCTTTGCGGCCCAACTCGCCCTTTGGAAAGAAGCCTGCACGTTGTGCCTTTCAGCTCTAGGGCAAAGTAGCACACCCAGAGCAGAAGTCCTACTTCAGCCAGATCAGGCCTGCAAAGAAACTGCGTTTCACAGGCCTTTGGAAGAGATGTTCCCGGTAGGCTGTAAGAGCACTGTGCAGAGCGAGTTGTTTCTTAGCTTCCCAAAGAGCTGGAAGCAAGATGCTGTGGGGCCCAACTCGCCCTTTGGAAAGAAGCCTGCACGTTGTGCCTTTCAGCTCTACGGCAAAGTAGCACACCCAGAGCAGAAGTCCCACTTCAGCCAGATCAGGCCTGCAAAGAAACTGCGTTTCACAGGCCTTTGGAAGAGATGTTCCCACTAGGTTGTAAGAGCACTCTGCAGAGCGAGTTGTTTCTTAGCTTCCCAAAGAGCTGGAAGCAAGCTGCTGTGGGGCCCAACTCGCCCTTTGGAAAGAAGCCTGCACGTTGTGCCTTTCAGCTCTAGGGCAAAGTAGCACACCCAGAGCAGAAGTCCTACTTCAGCCAGATCAGGCCTGCAAAGAAACTGCGTTTCACAGGCCTTTGGAAGAGATGTTCCCACTAGGCTGTAAAGGCACTGTGCAGAGCGAGTTGTTTCTTAGCTTCCCAAAGAGCTGGAAGCAAGACGCTGTGGGCCCAACTCGCCCTTTGGAAAGAAGCCTGCACGTTGTGCCTTTCAGCTCTAGGGCAAAGTAGCACACCCAGAGCAGAAGTCCTACTTCAGCCAGATCAGGCCTGCAAAGAAACTGCGTTTCACAGGCCTTTGGAAGAGATGTTCCCGGTAGGCTGTAAGAGCACTGTGCAGAGCGAGTTGTTTCTTAGCTTCCCAAAGAGCTGGAAGCAAGATGCTGTGGGGCCCAACTCGCCCTTTGGAAAGAAGCCTGCACGTTGTGCCTTTCAGCTCTAGGGCAAAGTGGCACACCCAGAGCAGAAGTCCTACTTCAGCCAGATCAGGCCTGCAAAGAAACTGCGTTTCACAGGCCTTTGGAAGAGATGTTCCCGGTAGGCTGTAAGAGCACTGTGCAGAGCGAGTTGTTTCTTAGCTTCCCAAAGAGCTGGAAGCAAGATGCTGTGGGGCCCAACTCGCCCTTTGGAAAGAAGCCTGCACGCTGTGCCTTTCAGCTCTAGGGCAAAGTAGCACACCCAGAGCAGAAGTCCTACTTCAGCCACATCAGGCCTGCAAAGAAACTGCGTTTCACAGGCCTTTGGAAGATATGTTCCCGGTAGGCTGTAAGAGCACTGTGCAGAGCGAGTTGTTTCTTAGCTTCCCAAAGAGCTGGAAGCAAGATGCTGTGGGGCCCAACTCGCCCTTTGGAAAGAAGCCTGCACGTTGTGCCTTTCAGCTCTAGGGCAAAGTAGCACACCCAGAGCAGAAGTCCTACTTCAGCCAGATCAGGCCTGCAAAGAAACTGCGTTTCACAGGCCTTTGGAAGAGATGTTCCCGGTAGGCTGTAAGAGCACTGTGCAGAGCGAGTTGTTTCTTAGCTTCCCAAAGAGCTGGAAGCAAGATGCTGTGCGGCCCAACTCGCCCTTTGGAAAGAAGCCTGCACGTTGTGCCTTTCAGCTCTAGGGCAAAGTAGCAGACCCAGAGCAGAAGTCCTACTTCAGCCAGATCAGGCCTGCAAAGAAACTGCGTTTCCCAGGCCTTTGGAAGAGATGTTCCCACTAGGCTGTAAGAGCACTGTGCAGAGCAAGTTGTTTCTTAGCTTCCCAAAGAGCTGGAAGCAAGATGCTGTGGGGCCCAACTCGCCCTTTGGAAAGAAGCCTGCACGTTGTGCCTTTCAGCTCTAGGGCAAAGTAGCACACCCAGAGCAGAAGTCCTACTTCAGCCAGATCAGGCCTGCAAAGAAACTGCGTTTCACAGGCCTTTGGAAGAGATGTTCCCTGTAGGCTGTAAGAGCACTGTGCAGAGCGAGTTGTTTCTTAGCTTCCCAAAGAGCTGGAAGCAAGATGCTGTGGGGCCCAACTCGCCCTTTGGAAAGAAGCCTGCACGTGGTGCCTTTCAGCTCTAGGGCAAAGTGGCACACCCAGAGCAGAAGTCCTACTTCAGCCAGATCAGGCCTGCAAAGAAACTGCGTTTCACAGGCCTTTGGAAGAGATGTTCCCGGTAGGCTGTAAGAGCACTGTGCAGAGCGAGTTGTTTCTTAGCTTCCAAAAGAGCTGGAAGCAAGATGCTGTGGGCCCAACTCGCCCTTTGGAAAGAAGCCTGCACGTTGTGCCTTTCAGCTCTAGGGCAAAGTAGCACACCCAGAGCAGAAGTCCTACTTCAGCCAGATCAGGCCTGCAAAGAAACTGCGTTTCACAGGCCTTTGGAAGAGATGTTCCCGGTAGGCTGTAAGAGCACTGTGCAGAGCGAGTTGTTTCTTAGCTTCCCAAAGAGCTGCAAGCAAGCTGCTGTGGGGCCCAACTCGCCCTTTGGAAAGAAGCCTGCACGTTGTGCCTTTCAGCTCTAGGGCAAAGTAGCACACCCAGAGCAGAAGTCCTACTTCAGCCAGATCAGGCCTGCAAAGAAACTGCCTTTCACAGGCCTTTGGAAGACATGTTCCCGGTAGGCTGTAAGAGCACTGTGCAGAGCGAGTTGTTTCTTAGCTTCCCAAAGAGCTGGAAGCAAGCTGCTGTGTGGCCCAACTCGCCCTTTGGAAAGAAGCCTGCACGTTGTGCCTTTCAGCTCTAGGGCAAAGTAGCACACCCAGAGCAGAAGTCCTACTTCAGCCAGATCAGGCCTGCAAAGAAACTGCGTTTCACAGGCCTTTGGAAGAGATGTTCCCCGTAGGCTGTAAGAGCACTGTGCAGAGCGAGTTGTTTCTTAGCTTCCCAAAGAGCTGGAAGCAAGATGCTGTGGGGCCCAACTCGCCCTTTGGAAAGAAGCCTGCACGTTGTGCCTTTCAGCTCTAGGGCAAAGTAGCACACCCAGAGCAGAAGTCCTACTTCAGCCAGATCAGGCCTGCAAAGAAACTGCGTTTCACAGGCCTTTGGAAGAGATGTTCCCGGTAGGCTGTAAGAGCACTGTGCAGAGCGAGTTGTTTCTTAGCTTCCCAAAGAGCTGGAAGCAAGATGCTGTGCGGCCCAACTCGCCCTTTGGAAAGAAGCCTGCACGTTGTGCCTTTCAGCTCTAGGGCAAAGTAGCACACCCAGAGCAGAAGTCCCACTTCAGCCAGATCAGGCCTGCAAAGAAACTGCGTTTCCCAGGCCTTTGGAAGAGATGTTCCCGGTAGGCTGTAAGAGCACTGTGCAGAGCGAGTTGTTTCTTAGCTTCCCAAAGAGCTGGAAGCAAGATGCTGTGGGGCCCAACTCGCCCTTTGGAAAGAAGCCTGCACGTTGTGCCTTTCAGCTCTAGGGCAAAGTAGCACACCCAGAGCAGAAGTCCTACTTCAGCCAGATCAGGCCTGCAAAGAAACTGCGTTTCACCGGCCTTTGTAAGAGATGTTCCCGGTAGGCTGTAAGAGCACTGTGCAGAGCGAGTTGTTTCTTAGCTTCCCAAAGAGCTGGAAGCAAGATGCTGTGGGGCCCAACTCGCCCTTTGGACAGAAGCCTGCACGTTGTGCCTTTCAGCTCTAGGGCAAAGTAGCACACACAGAGCAGAAGTCCTACTACAGCCAGATCAGGCCTGCAAAGAAACTGCGTTTCACGGGCCTTTGGAAGAGATGTTCCCGGTAGGCTGTAAGAGCACTGTGCAGAGCGAGTTGTTTCTTAGCTTCCCAAAGAGCTGGAAGCAAGATGCTGTGGGGCCCAACTCGCCCTTTGGAAAGAAGCCTGCACGTTGTGCCTTTCAGCTCTAGGGCAAAGTAGCACACCCAGAGCAGAAGTCCTACTTCAGCCAGATCAGGCCTGCAAAGAAACTGCGTTTCCAAGGCCTTTGGAAGAGATGTTCCCGGTAGGCTGTAAGAGCACTGTGCAGAGCGAGTTGTTTCTTAGCTTCCCAAAGAGCTGCAAGCAAGCTGCTGTGGGGCCCAACTCGCCCTTTGGAAAGAAGCCTGCACGTTGTGCCTTTCAGCTCTAGGGCAAAGTAGCACACCCAGAGCAGAAGTCCTACTTCAGCCAGATCAGGCCTGCAAAGAAACTGCGTTTCACAGGCCTTTGGAAGACATGTTCCCGGTAGGCTGTAAGAGCACTGTGCAGAGCGAGTTGTTTCTTAGCTTCCCAAAGAGCTGGAAGCAAGCTGCTGTGTGGCCCAACTCGCCCTTTGGAAAGAAGCCTGCACGTTGTGCCTTTCAGCTCTAGGGCAAAGTAGCACACCCAGAGCAGAAGTCCTACTTCAGCCAGATCAGGCCTGCAAAGAAACTGCGTTTCACAGGCCTTTGGAAGAGATGTTCCCCGTAGGCTGTAAGAGCACTGTGCAGAGCGAGTTGTTTCTTAGCTTCCCAAAGAGCTGGAAGCAAGATGCTGTGGGGCCCAACTCGCCCTTTGGAAAGAAGCCTGCACGTTGTGCCTTTCAGCTCTAGGGCAAAGTAGCACACCCAGAGCAGAAGTCCTACTTCAGCCAGATCAGGCCTGCAAAGAAACTGCGTTTCACAGGCCTTTGGAAGAGATGTTCCCGGTAGGCTGTAAGAGCACTGTGCAGAGCGAGTTGTTTCTTAGCTTCCCAAAGAGCTGGAAGCAAGATGCTGTGCGGCCCAACTCGCCCTTTGGAAAGAAGCCTGCACGTTGTGCCTTTCAGCTCTAGGGCAAAGTAGCACACCCAGAGCAGAAGTCCTACTTCAGCCAGATCAGGCCTGCAAAGAAACTGCGTTTCCCAGGCCTTTGGAAGAGATGTTCCCGGTAGGCTGTAAGAGCACTGTGCAGAGCGAGTTGTTTCTTAGCTTCCCAAAGAGCTGGAAGCAAGATGCTGTGGGGCCCAACTCGCCCTTTGGAAAGAAGCCTGCACGTTGTGCCTTTCAGCTCTAGGGCAAAGTAGCACACCCAGAGCAGAAGTCCTACTTCAGCCAGATCAGGCCTGCAAAGAAACTGCGTTTCACAGGCCTTTGTAAGAGATGTTCCCGGTAGGCTGTAAGAGCACTGTGCAGAGCGAGTTGTTTCTTAGCTTCCCAAAGAGCTGGAAGCAAGATGCTGTGGGGCCCAACTCGCCCTTTGGACAGAAGCCTGCACGTTGTGCCTTTCAGCTCTAGGGCAAAGTAGCACACACAGAGCAGAAGTCCTACTACAGCCAGATCAGGCCTGCAAAGATACTGCGTTTCACGGGCCTTTGGAAGAGATGTTCCCGGTAGGCTGTAAGAGCACTGTGCAGAGCGAGTTGTTTCTTAGCTTCCCAAAGAGCTGGAAGCAAGATGCTGTGGGGCCCAACTCGCCCTTTGGAAAGAAGCCTGCACGTTGTGCCTTTCAGCTCTAGGGCAAAGTAGCACACCCAGAGCAGAAGTCCTACTTCAGCCAGATCAGGCCTGCAAAGAAACTGCGTTTCACTGGCCTTTGGAAGAGATGTTCCAACTAGGCTGTAAGAACACTGTGCAGATCGAGTTGTTTCTTAGCTTCCCAAAGAGCTGGAAGCAAGACGCTGTGGGGCCCAACTCGCCCTTTGGAAAGAAGCCTGCACGTTGTGCCTTTCAGCTCTAGGGCAAAGTAGCACACCCAGAGCAGAAGTCCTACTTCAGGCAGATCAGGCCTGCAAAGAAACTGCGTTTCACAGGCCTTTGGAAGAGATGTTCCCGGTAGGCTGTAAGAGCACTGTGCAGAGCGAGTTGTTTCTTAGCTTCCCAAAGAGCTGGAAGCAAGATGCTGTGGGGCCCAACTCGCCCTTTGGAAAGAAGCCTGCACGTTGTGCCTTTCAGCTCTAGGGCAAAGTAGCACACCCAGAGCAGAAGTCCTACTTCAGCCAGATCAGGCCTGCAAAGAAACTGCGTTTCCCAGGCCTTTGGAAGAGATGTTCCCACTAGGCTGTAAGAGCACTGTGCAGAGCAAGTTGTTTTTAGCTTCCCAAAGAGCTGGAAGCAAGATGCTGTGGGGCCCAACTCGCCCTTTGGAAAGAAGCCTGCACGTTGTGCCTTTCAGCTCTAGGGCAAAGTAGCACACCCAGAGCAGAAGTCCTACTTCAGCCAGATCAGGCCTGCAAAGAAACTGCGTTTCACAGGCCTTTGGAAGAGATGTTCCCGGTAGGCTGTAAGAGCACTGTGCAGAGCGAGTTGTTTCTTAGCTTCCCAAAGAGCTGGAAGCAAGATGCTGTGGGGCCCAACTCGCCCTTTGGAAAGAAGCCTGCACGTTGTGCCTTTCAGCTCTAGGGCAAAGTGGCACACCCAGAGCAGAAGTCCTACTTCAGCCAGATCAGGCCTGCAAAGAAACTGCGTTTCACAGGCCTTTGGAAGAGATGTTCCCGGTAGGCTGTAAGAGCACTGTGCAGAGCGAGTTGTTTCTTAGCTTCCCAAAGAGCTGGAAGCAAGATGCTGTGGGGCACAACTCGCCCTTTGGAAAGAAGCCTGCACGTTGTGCCTTTCAGCTTTAGGGCAAAGTAGCACACCCAGAGCAGAAGTCCTACTTCAGCCAGATCAGGCCTGCAAAGAAACTGCGTTTCCAAGGCCTTTGGAAGCCATGTTCCCGGTAGGCTGTAAGAGCACTGTGCAGAGCGAGTTGTTTCTTAGCTTCCCAAAGAGCTGCAAGCAAGCTGCTGTGGGGCCCAACTCGCCCTTTGGAAAGAAGCCTGCACGTTGTGCCTTTCAGCTCTAGGGCAAAGTAGCACACCCAGAGCAGAAGTCCTACTTCAGCCAGATCAGGCCTGCAAAGAAACTGCCTTTCACGGGCCTTTGGAAGACATGTTCCCGGTAGGCTGTAAGAGCACTGTGCAGAGCGAGTTGTTTCTTAGCTTCCCAAAGAGCTGGAAGCAAGCTGCTGTGTGGCCCAACTCGCCCTTTGGAAAGAAGCCTGCACGTTGTGCCTTTCAGCTCTAGGGCAAAGAGGCACACCCAGAGCAGAAGTCCTACTTCAGCCAGATCAGGCCTGCAAAGAAACTGCGTTTCACAGGCCTTTGGAAGAGATGTTCCCCGTAGGCTGTAAGAGCACTGTGCAGAGCGAGTTGTTTCTTAGCTTCCCAAAGAGCTGGAAGCAAGATGCTGTGCGGCCCAACTCGCCCTTTGGAAAGAAGCCTGCACGTTGTGCCTTTCAGCTCTAGGGCAAAGTAGCACACCCAGAGCAGAAGTCCTACTTCAGCCAGATCAGGCCTGCAAAGAAACTGCGTTTCACAGGCCTTTGGAAGAGATGTTCCCGGTAGGCTGTAAGAGCACTGTGCAGAGCGAGTTGTTTCTTAGCTTCCCAAAGAGCTGGAAGCAAGATGCTGTGCGGCCCAACTCGCCCTTTGGAAAGAAGAATGCACGTTGTGCCTTTCAGCTCTAGGGCAAAGTAGCACACCCAGAGCAGAAGTCCCACTTCAGCCAGATCAGGCCTGCAAAGAAACTGCGTTTCCCAGGCCTTTGGAAGAGATGTTCCCGGTAGGCTGTAAGAGCACTGTGCAGAGCGAGTTGTTTCTTAGCTTCCCAAAGAGCTGGAAGCAAGATGCTGTGGGGCCCAACTCGCCCTTTGGAAAGAAGCCTGCACGTTGTGCCTTTCAGCTCTAGGGCAAAGTAGCACACCCAGAGCAGAAGTCCTACTTCAGCCAGATCAGGCCTGCAAAGAAACTGCGTTTCACTGGCCTTTGGAAGAGATGTTCCAACTAGGCTGTAAGAACACTGTGCAGATCGAGTTGTTTCTTAGCTTCCCAAAGAGCTGGAAGCAAGACGCTGTGGGGCCCAACTCGCCCTTTGGAAAGAAGCCTGCACGTTGTGCCTTTCAGCTCTAGGGCAAAGTAGCACACCCAGAGCAGAAGTCCTACTTCAGGCAGATCAGGCCTTCAAAGAAACTGCGTTTCACAGGCCTTTGGAAGAGATGTTCCCGGTAGGCTGTAAGGGCACTGTGCAGAGCGAGTTGTTTCTTAGCTTCCCAAAGAGCTGGAAGCAAGATGCTGTGGGGCCCAACTCGCCCTTTGGAAAGAAGCCTGCACGTTGTGCCTTTCAGCTCTAGGGCAAAGTAGCACACCCAGAGCAGAAGTCCTACTTCAGCCAGATCAGGCCTGCAAAGAAACTGCGTTTCCCAGGCCTTTGGAAGAGATGTTCCCACTAGGCTGTAAGAGCACTGTGCAGAGCAAGTTGTTTCTTAGCTTCCCAAAGAGCTGGAAGCAAGATGCTGTGGGGCCCAACTCGCCCTTTGGAAAGAAGCCTGCACGTTGTGCCTTTCAGCTCTAGGGCAAAGTAGCACACCCAGAGCAGAAGTCCTACTTCAGCCAGATCAGGCCTGCAAAGAAACTGCGTTTCACAGGCCTTTGGAAGAGATGTTCCCGGTAGGCTGTATGAGCACTGTGCAGAGCGAGTTGTTTCTTAGCTTCCCAAAGAGCTGGAAGCAAGATGCTGTGGGGCGCAACTCGCCCTTTGGAAAGAAGCCTGCACGTTGTGCCTTTCAGCTCTAGGGCAAAGTGGCACACCCAGAGCAGAAGTCCTACTTCAGCCAGATCAGGCCTGCAAAGAAACTGCGTTTCCCAGGCCTTTGGAAGAGATGTTCCCGGTAGGCTGTAAGAGCACTGTGCAGAGCGAATTGTTTCTTAGCTTCCCAAAGAGCTGGAAGCAAGCTGCTGTGGGGCCCAACTCGCCCTTTGGAAAGAAGCCTGCACGTTGTGCCTTTCAGCTCTAGGGCAAAGTAGCACACCCAGAGCAGAAGTCCTGCTTCAGCCAGATCAGGCCTGCAAAGAAACTGCGTTTCACAGGCCTTTGGAACACATGTTCCCGGTAGGCTGTATGAGCACTGTGCAGAGCGAGTTGTTTCTTAGCTTCCCAAAGAGCTGGAAGCAAGCTGCTGTGGGGCCCAACTCGCCCTTTGGAAAGAAGCCTGCACGTTGTGCCTTTCAGCTCTAGGGCAAAGTAGCACACCCAGAGCAGAAGTCCTACTTCAGCCAGATCAGGCCTGCAAAGAAACTGCGTTTCACAGGCCTTTGGAAGAGATGTTCCCGGTAGGCTGTAAGAGCACTGTGCAGAGCGAGTTGTTTCTTAGCTTCCCAAAGAGCTGGAAGCAAGATGCTGTGGGGCCCAACTCGCCCTTTGGAAAGAAGACTGCACGTTGTGCCTTTCAGCTCTAGGGCAAAGTAGCACACCCAGAGCAGAAGTCCTACTTCAGCCAGATCAGGCCTGCAAAGAAACTGCGTTTCACAGGCCTTTGGAAGAGATGTTCCCACTAGGCTGTAAAGGCACTGTGCAGAGCGAGTTGTTTCTTAGCTTCCCAAAGAGCTGGAAGCAAGACGCTGTGGGGCCCAACTCGCCCTTTGGAAAGAAGCCTGCACGTTGTGCCTTTCAGCTCTAGGGCAAAGTAGCACACCCAGAGCAGAAGTCCTACTTCAGCCAGATCAGGCCTGCAAAGAAACTGCGTTTCACAGGCCTTTGGAAGAGATGTTCCCGGTAGGCTGTAAGAGCAATGTGCAGAGCGAGTTGTTTCTTAGCTTCCCAAAGAGCTGGAAGCAAGATGCTGTGGGGCCCAACTCGCCCTTTGGAAAGAAGCCTGCACGTTGTGCCTTTCAGCTCTAGGGCAAAGTAGCACACCCAGAGCAGAAGTCCTACTTCAGCCAGATCAGGCCTGCAAAGAAACTGCGTTACCCAGGCCTTTGGAAGAGATGTTCCCGGTAGGCTGTAAGAGCACTGTGCAGAGCGAGTTGTTTCTTAGCTTCCCAAAGAGCTGGAAGCAAGATGCTGTGGGGCCCAACTCGCCCTTTGGAAAGAAGCCTGCACGTTGTGCCTTTCAGCTCTAGGGCAAAGTAGCACACACAGAGCAGACGTCCTACTACAGCCAGATCAGGCCTGCAAAGAAACTGCGTTTCACGGGCCTTTGGAAGAGATGTTCCCGGTAGGCTGTAAGAGCACTGTGCAGAGCGAGTTGTTTCTTAGCTTCCCAAAGAGCTGGAAGCAAGATGCTGTGGGGCCCAACTCGCCCTTTGGAAAGAAGCCTGCACGTTGTGCCTTTCAGCTCTAGGGCAAAGTAGCACACCCAGAGCAGAAGTCCTACTTCAGCCAGATCGGGCCTGCAAAGAAACTGCGTTTCACTGGCCTTTGGAAGAGATGTTCCAACTAGGCTGTAAGAACACTGTGCAGATCGAGTTGTTTCTTAGCTTCCCAAAGAGCTGGAAGCAAGACGCTGTGGGGCCCAACTCGCCCTTTGGAAAGAAGCCTGCACGTTGTGCCTTTCAGCTCTAGGGCAAAGTAGCACACCCAGAGCAGAAGTCCTACCTCAGCCAGATCAGGCCTGCAAAGAAACTGCGTTTCCCATGCCTTTGGAAGAGCTGTTCCCACTAGGCTGTAAGAGCACTGTGCAGAGCAAGTTGTTTCTTAGCTTCCCAAAGAGCTGGAAGCAAGATGCTGTGTGGCCCAACTCGCCCTTTGGAAAGAAGCCTGCACGTTGTGCCTTTCAGCTCTAGGGCAAAGTAGCACACCCAGAGCAGAAGTCCTACTTCAGCCAGATCAGGCCTGCAAAGAAACTGCGTTTCACAGGCCTTTGGAAGAGATGTTCCCGGTAGGCTGTAAGAGCACTGTGCAGAGCGAGTTGTTTCTTAGCTTCCCAAAGAGCTGGAAGCAAGCTGCTGTGGGGCCCAACTCGCCCTTTGGAAAGAAGCCTGCACGTTGTGCCTTTCAGCTCTAGGGCAAAGTAGCACACCCAGAGCAGAAGTCCTACTTCAGCCAGATCAGGCCTGCAAAGAAACTGCGTTTCACAGGCCTTTGGAAGAGATGTTCCCGGTAGGCTGTAAGAGCACTGTGCAGAGCGAGTTGTTTCTTAGCTTCCCAAAGAGCTGGAAGCAAGATGCTGTGGGGCCCAACTCGCCCTTTGGAAAGAAGACTGCACGTTGTGCCTTTCAGCTCTAGGGCAAAGTAGCACACCCAGAGCAGAAGTCCTACTCCAGCCAGATCAGGCCTGCAAAGAAACTGCGTTTCACAGGCCTTTGGAAGAGATGTTCCCACTAGGCTGTAAAGGCACTGTGCAGAGCGAGTTGTTTCTTAGCTTCCCAAAGAGCTGGAAGCAAGACGCTGTGGGGCCCAACTCGCCCTTTGGAAAGAAGCCTGCACGTTGTGCCTTTCAGCTCTAGGGCAAAGTAGCACACCCAGAGCAGAAGTCCTACTTCAGCCAGATCAGGCCTGCAAAGAAACTGCGTTTCACAGGCCTTTGGAAGAGATGTTCCCGGTAGGCTGTAAGAGCAATGTGCAGAGCGAGTTGTTTCTTAGCTTCCCAAAGAGCTGGAAGCAAGATGCTGTGGGGCCCAACTCGCCCTTTGGAAAGAAGCCTGCACGTTGTGCCTTTCAGCTCTAGGGCAAAGTAGCACACCCAGAGCAGAAGTCCTACTTCAGCCAGATCAGACCTGCAAAGAAACTGCGTTTCCCAGGCCTTTGGAAGAGATGTTCCCGGTAGGCTGTAAGAGCACTGTGCAGAGCGAGTTGTTTCTTAGCTTCCCAAAGAGCTGGAAGCAAGATGCTGTGGGGCCCAACTCGCCCTTTGGAAAGAAGCCTGCACGTTGTGCCTTTCAGCTCTAGGGCAAAGTAGCACACACAGAGCAGACGTCCTACTACAGCCAGATCAGGCCTGCAAAGAAACTGCGTTTCACGGGCCTTTGGAAGAGATGTTCCCGGTAGGCTGTAAGAGCACTGTGCAGAGCGAGTTGTTTCTTAGCTTCCCAAAGAGCTGGAAGCAAGACGCTGTGGGGCCCAACTCGCCCTTTGGAAAGAAGCCTGCACGTTGTGCCTTTCAGCTCTAGGGCAAAGTAGCACACCCAGAGCAGAAGTCCTACCTCAGCCAGATCAGGCCTGCAAAGAAATTGCGTTTCCCAGGCCTTTGGAAGAGCTGTTCCCACTAGGCTGTAAGAGCACTGTGCAGAGCAAGTTGTTTCTTAGCTTCCCAAAGAGCTGGAAGCAAGATGCTGTGTGGCCCAACTCGCCCTTTGGAAAGAAGCCTGCACGTTGTGCCTTTCAGCTCTAGGGCAAAGTAGCACACCCAGAGCAGAAGTCCTACTTCAGCCAGATCAGGCCTGCAAAGAAACTGCGTTTCACAGGCCTTTGGAAGAGATGTTCCCGGTAGGCTGTAAGAGCACTGTGCAGAGCGAGTTGTTTCTTAGCTTCCCAAAGAGCTGGAAGCAAGATGCTGTGGGGCCCAACTCGCCCTTTGGAAAGAAGCCTGCACGTTGTGCCTTTCAGCTCTAGGGCAAAGTGGCACACCCAGAGCAGAAGTCCTACTTCAGCCAGATCAGGCCTGCAAAGAAACTGCGTTTCACAGGCCTTTGGAAGAGATGTTCCCGGTAGGCTGTAAGAGCACTGTGCAGAGCGAGTTGTTACTTAGCTTCCCAAAGAGCTGGAAGCAAGATGCTGTGGGGCCCAACTCGCCCTTTGGAAAGAAGCCTGCACGTTGTGCCTTTCAGCTCTAGGGCAAAGTAGCACACCCAGAGCAGAAGTCCTACTTCAGCCAGATCAGGCCTGCAAAGAAACTGCGTTTCACGGGCCTTTGGAAGAGATGTTCCCGGTAGGCTGTAAGAGCACTGTGCAGAGCGAGTTGTTTCTTAGCTTCCCAAAGAGCTGGAAGCCAGCTGCTGTGGGGCCCAACTCGCCCTTTGGAAAGAAGCCTGCACGTTGTGCCTTTCAGCTCTAGGGCAAAGTAGCACACCCAGAGCAGAAGTCCTACCTCAGCCAGATCAGGCCTGCAAAGAAACTGCGTTTCCCAGGCCTTTGGAAGAGCTGTTCCCACTAGGCTGTAAGAGCACTGTGCAGAGCAAGTTGTTTCTTAGCTTCCCAAAGAGCTGGAAGCAAGATGCTGTGTGGCCCAACTCGCCCTTTGGAAAGAAGCCTGCACGTTGTGCCTTTCAGCTCTAGGGCAAAGTAGCACACCCAGAGCAGAAGTCCTACTTCAGCCAGATCAGGCCTGCAAAGAAACTGCGTTTCACAGGCCTTTGGAAGAGATGTTCCCGGTAGGCTGTATGAGCACTGTGCAGAGCGAGTTGTTTCTTAGCTTCCCAAAGAGCTGGAAGCAAGATGCTGTGGGGCCCAACTCGCCCTTTGGAAAGAAGCCTGCACGTTGTGCCTTTCAGCTCTAGGGCAAAGTAGCACACCCAGAGCAGAAGTCCTACTTCAGCCAGATCAGGCCTGCAAAGAAACTGCGTTTCACAGGCCTTTGGAAGAGATGTTCCCGGTAGGCTGTAAGAGCACTGTGCAGAGCGAGTTGTTTCTTAGCTTCCCAAAGAGCTGGAAGCAAGATGCTGTGGGGCCCAACTCGCCCTTTGGAAAGAAGACTGCACGTTGTGCCTTTCAGCTCTAGGGCAAAGTAGCACACCCAGAGCAGAAGTCCTACTTCAGCCAGATCAGGCCTGCAAAGAAACTGCGTTTCACAGGCCTTTGGAAGAGATGTTCCCACTAGGCTGTAAAGGCACTGTGCAGAGCGAGTTGTTTCTTAGCTTCCCAAAGAGCTGGAAGCAAGACGCTGTGGGGCCCAACTCGCCCTTTGGAAAGAAGCCTGCACGTTGTGCCTTTCAGCTCTAGGGCAAAGTAGCACACCCAGAGCAGAAGTCCTACTTCAGCCAGATCAGGCCTGCAAAGAAACTGCGTTTCACAGGCCTTTGGAAGAGATGTTCCCGGTAGGCTGTAAGAGCAATGTGCAGAGCGAGTTGTTTCTTAGCTTCCCAAAGAGCTGGAAGCAAGATGCTGTGGGGCCCAACTCGCCCTTTGGAAAGAAGCCTGCACGTTGTGCCTTTCAGCTCTAGGGCAAAGTAGCACACCCAGAGCAGAAGTCCTACTTCAGCCAGATCAGGCCTGCAAAGAAACTGCGTTTCCCAGGCCTTTGGAAGAGATGTTCCCGGTAGGCTGTAAGAGCACTGTGCAGAGCGAGTTGTTTCTTAGCTTCCCAAAGAGCTGGAAGCAAGATGCTGTGGGGCCCAACTCGCCCTTTGGAAAGAAGCCTGCACGTTGTGCCTTTCAGCTCTAGGGCAAAGTAGCACACACAGAGCAGACGTCCTACTACAGCCAGATCAGGCCTGCAAAGAAACTGCGTTTCACGGGCCTTTGGAAGAGATGTTCCCGGTAGGCTGTAAGAGCACTGTGCAGAGCGAGTTGTTTCTTAGCTTCCCAAAGAGCTGGAAGCAAGATGCTGTGGGGCCCAACTCGCCCTTTGGAAAGAAGCCTGCACGTTGTGCCTTTCAGCTCTAGGGCAAAGTAGCACACCCAGAGCAGAAGTCCTACTTCAGCCAGATCGGGCCTGCAAAGAAACTGCGTTTCACTGGCCTTTGGAAGAGATGTTCCAACTAGGCTGTAAGAACACTGTGCAGATCGAGTTGTTTCTTAGCTTCCCAAAGAGCTGGAAGCAAGACGCTGTGGGGCCCAACTCGCCCTTTGGAAAGAAGCCTGCACGTTGTGCCTTTCAGCTCTAGGGCAAAGTAGCACACCCAGAGCAGAAGTCCTACCTCAGCCAGATCAGGCCTGCAAAGAAACTGCGTTTCCCAGGCCTTTGGAAGAGCTGTTCCCACTAGGCTGTAAGAGCACTGTGCAGAGCAAGTTGTTTCTTAGCTTCCCAAAGAGCTGGAAGCAAGATGCTGTGTGGCCCAACTCGCCCTTTGGAAAGAAGCCTGCACGTTGTGCCTTTCAGCTCTAGGGCAAAGTATCACACCCAGAGCAGAAGTCCTACTTCAGCCAGATCAGGCCTGCAAAGAAACTGCGTTTCACAGGCCTTTGGAAGAGATGTTCCCGGTAGGCTGTAAGAGCACTGTGCAGAGCGAGTTGTTTCTTAGCTTCCCAAAGAGCTGGAAGCAAGATGCTGTGGGGCCCAACTCGCCCTTTGGAAAGAAGCCTGCACGTTGTGCCTTTCAGCTCTAGGGCAAAGTGGCACACCCAGAGCAGAAGTCCTACTTCAGCCAGATCAGGCCTGCAAAGAAACTGCGTTTCACAGGCCTTTGGAAGAGATGTTCCCGGTAGGCTGTAAGAGCACTGTGCAGAGCGAGTTGTTACTTAGCTTCCCAAAGAGCTGGAAGCAAGATGCTGTGGGGCCCAACTCGCCCTTTGGAAAGAAGCCTGCACGTTGTGCCTTTCAGCTCTAGGGCAAAGTAGCACACCCAGAGCAGAAGTCCTACTTCAGCCAGATCAGGCCTGCAAAGAAACTGCGTTTCACAGGCCTTTGGAAGAGATGTTCCCGGTAGGCTGTAAGAGCACTGTGCAGAGCGAGTTGTTTCTTAGCTTCCCAAAGAGCTGGAAGCCAGCTGCTGTGGGGCCCAACTCGCCCTTTGGAAAGAAGCCTGCACGTTGTGCCTTTCAGCTCGAGGGCAAAGTAGCACACCCAGAGCAGAAGTCCTACTTCAGCCAGATCAGGCCTGCAAAGAAACTGCGTTTCACAGGCCTTTGGAAGACATGTTCCCGGTAGGCTGTAAGAGCACTGTGCAGAGCGAGTTGTTTCTTAGCTTCCCAAAGAGCTGGAAGCAAGCCGCTGTGTGGCCCAACTCGCCCTTTGGAAAGAAGCCTGCACGTTGTGCCTTTCAGCTCTAGGGCAAAGTAGCACACCCAGAGCAGAAGTCCTACTTCAGCCAGATCAGGCCTGCAAAGAAACTGCGTTTCACAGGCCTTTGGAAGAGATGTTCCCCGTAGGCTGTAAGAGCACTGTGCAGAGCGAGTTGTTTCTTAGCTTCCCAAAGAGCTGGAAGCAAGATGCTGTGGGGCCCAACTCGCCCTTTGGAAAGAAGCCCGCACGTTGTGCCTTTCAGCTCTAGGGCAAAGTAGCACACCCAGAGCAGAAGTCCTACTTCAGCCAGATAAGGCCTGCAAAGAAACTGCGTTTCACAGGCCTTTGGAAGAGATGTTCCCGGTAGGCTGTAAGAGAACTGTGCAGAGCGAGTTGTTTCTTAGCTTCCCAAAGAGCTGGAAGCAAGATGCTGTGGGGCCCAACTCGCCCTTTGGAAAGAAGCCTGCACGTTGTGCCTTTCAGCTCTAGGGCAAAGTAGCACACCCAGAGCAGAAGTCCTACTTCAGCCAGATCAGGCCTGCAAAGAAACTGCGTTTCACAGGCCTTTGGAAGAGATGTTCCCGGTAGGCTGTAAGAGCACTGTGCAGATCGAGTTGTTTCTTAGCTTCCCAAAGAGCTGGAAGCAAGACGCTGTGGGGCCCAACTCGCCCTTTGGAAAGAAGCCTGCACGTTGTGCCTTTCAGCTCTAGGGCAAAGTAGCACACCCAGAGCAGAAGTCCTACCTCAGCCAGATCAGGCCTGCAAAGAAACTGCGTTTCCCAGGCCTTTGGAAGAGCTGTTCCCACTAGGCTGTAAGAGCACTGTGCAGAGCAAGTTGTTTCTTAGCTTCCCAAAGAGCTGGAAGCAAGATGCTGTGTGGCCCAACTCGCCCTTTGGAAAGAAGCCTGCACGTTGTGCCTTTCAGCTCTAGGGCAAAGTAGCACACCCAGAGCAGAAGTCCTACTTCAGCCAGATCAGGCCTGCAAAGAAACTGCGTTTCACAGGCCTTTGGAAGAGATGTTCCCGGTAGGCTGTAAGAGCACTGTGCAGAGCGAGTTGTTTCTTAGCTTCCCAAAGAGCTGGAAGCAAGATGCTGTGGGGCCCAACTCGCCCTTTGGAAAGAAGCCTGCACGTTGTGCCTTTCAGCTCTAGGGCAAAGTGGCACACCCAGAGCAGAAGTCCTACTTCAGCCAGATCAGGCCTGCAAAGAAACTGCGTTTCACAGGCCTTTGGAAGAGATGTTCCCGGTAGGCTGTAAGAGCACTGTGCAGAGCGAGTTGTTACTTAGCTTCCCAAAGAGCTGGAAGCAAGATGCTGTGGGGCCCAACTCGCCCTTTGGAAAGAAGCCTGCACGTTGTGCCTTTCAGCTCTAGGGCAAAGTAGCACACCCAGAGCAGAAGTCCTACTTCAGCCAGATCAGGCCTGCAAAGAAACTGCGTTTCACAGGCCTTTGGAAGAGATGTTCCCGGTAGGCTGTAAGAGCACTGTGCAGAGCGAGTTGTTTCTTAGCTTCCCAAAGAGCTGGAAGCCAGCTGCTGTGGGGCCCAACTCGCCCTTTGGAAAGAAGCCTGCACGTTGTGCCTTTCAGCTCGAGGGCAAAGTAGCACACCCAGAGCAGAAGTCCTACTTCAGCCAGATCAGGCCTGCAAAGAAACTGCGTTTCACAGGCCTTTGGAAGACATGTTCCCGGTAGGCTGTAAGAGCACTGTGCAGAGCGAGTTGTTTCTTAGCTTCCCAAAGAGCTGGAAGCAAGCTGCTGTGTGGCCCAACTCGCCCTTTGGAAAGAAGCCTGCACGTTTTTCCTTTCAGCTCTAGGGCAAAGTAGCACACCCAGAGCAGAAGTCCTACTTCAGCCAGATCAGGCCTGCAAAGAAACTGCGTTTCACAGGCCTTTGGAAGAGATGTTCCCCGTAGGCTGTAAGAGCACTGTGCAGAGCGAGTTGTTTCTTAGCTTCCCAAAGAGCTGGAAGCAAGATGCTGTGGGGCCCAACTCGCCCTTTGGAAAGAAGCCCGCACGTTGTGCCTTTCAGCTCTAGGGCAAAGTAGCACACCCAGAGCAGAAGTCCTACTTCAGCCAGATAAGGCCTGCAAAGAAACTGCGTTTCACAGGCCTTTGGAAGAGATGTTCCCGGTAGGCTGTAAGAGAACTGTGCAGAGCGAGTTGTTTCTTAGCTTCCCAAAGAGCTGGAAGCAAGATGCTGTGGGGCCCAACTCGCCCTTTGGAAAGAAGCCGGCACGTTGTGCCTTTCAGCTCTAGGGCAAAGTAGCACACCCAGAGCAGAAGTCCTACTTCAGCCAGATCAGGCCTGCAAAGAAACTGCGTTTCACAGGCCTTTGGAAGAGATGTTCCCGGTAGGCTGTAAGAGCACTGTGCAGAGCGAGTTGTTTCTTAGCTTCCCAAAGAGCTGGAAGCAAGATGCTGTGGGGCCCAACTCGCCCTTTGGAAAGAAGCCTGCACGTTGTGCCTTTCAGCTCTAGGGCAAAGTAGCACACCCAGAGCAGAAGTCCTACTTCAGGCAGATCAGGCCTGCAAAGAAACTGCGTTTCACAGGCCTTTGGAAGAGATGTTCCCGGTAGGCTGTAAGAGCACTGTGCAGAGCGAGTTGTTTCTTAGCTTCCCAAAGAGCTGGAAGCAAGATGCTGTGGGGCCCAACTCGCCCTTTGGAAAGAAGCCTGCACGTTGTGCCTTTCAGCTCTAGGGCAAAGTAGCACACCCAGAGCAGAAGTCCTACTTCAGCCAGATCAGGCCTGCAAAGAAACTGCGTTTCACACGCCTTTGGAAGAGATGTTCCCACTAGGCTGTAAGAGCACTGTGCAGAGCAAGTTGTTTCTTAGCTTCCCAAAGAGCTGGAAGCAAGATGCTGTGGGGCCCAACTCGCCCTTTGTAAAGAAGCCTGCACGTTGTGCCTTTCAGCTCTAGGGCAAAGTAGCACACCCAGAGCAGAAGTCCTACTTCAGCCAGATCACGCCTGCAAAGAAACTGCGTTTCACAGGCCTTTGGAAGAGATGTTCCCGGTAGGCTGTATGAGCACTCTGCAGAGCGAGTTGTTTCTTAGCTTCCCATAGAGCTGGAAGCAAGATGCTGTGGGGCCCAACTCGCCCTTTGGAAAGAAGCCTGCACGTTGTGCCTTTCAGCTCTAGGGCAAAGTGGCACACTCAGAGCAGAAGTCCTACTTCAGCCAGATCAGGCCTGCAAAGAAACTGCGTTTCACAGGCCTTTGGAAGAGATGTTCCCGGTAGGCTGTAAGAGCACTGTGCAGAGCGAGTTGTTTCTTAGCTTCCCAAAGAGCTGGAAGCAAGCTGCTGTGGGGCCCAACTCGCCCTTTGGAAAGAAGCCTGCACGTTGTGCCTTTCAGCTCTAGGGCAAAGTAGCACACCCAGAGCAGAAGTCCTACTTCAGCCAGATCAGGCCTGCAAAGAAACTGCGTTTCACAAGCCTTTGGAAGACATGTTCCCGGTAGGCTGTAAGAGCACTGTGCAGAGCGAGTTGTTTCTTAGCTTCCCAAAGAGCTGGAAGCAAGCTGCTGTGGGGCCCAACTCGCCCTTTGGAAAGAAGCCTGCACGTTGTGCCTTTCAGCTCTAGGGCAAAGTAGCACACCCAGAGCAGAAGTCCTACTTCAGCCAGATCAGGCCTGCAAAGAAACTGCGTTTCACAGGCCTTTGGAAGAGATGTTCCCCGTAGGCTGTAAGAGCACTGTGCAGAGCGAGTTGTTTCTTAGCTTCCCAAAGAGCTGGAAGCAAGATGCTGTGGGGCCCAACTCGCCCTTTGGAAAGAAGCCTGCACGTTGTGCCTTTCAGCTCTAGGGCAAAGTAGGACACCCAGAGCAGAAGTCCTACTTCAGCCAGATCAGGCCTGCAAAGAAACTGCGTTTCACAGGCCTTTGGAAGAGATGTTCCCGGTAGGCTGTAAGAGCACTGTGCAGAGCGAGTTGTTTCTTAGCTTCCCAAAGAGCTGGAAGCAAGATGCTGTGGGGCCCAACTCGCCCTTTGGAAAGAAGCCTGCACGTTGTGCCTTTCAGCTCTAGGGCAATGTAGTACACCCAGAGCAGAAGTCCTACTTCAGCCAGATCAGGAGTGCAAATAAACTGCTTTTCACAGGCCATGGAAGAGATGTTCCCGGTAGGCTGTAAGAGCACTGTGCAGAGCGAGTTGTTTCTTAGCTTCCCAAAGAGCTGGAAGCAAGATGCTGTGGGGCCCAACTCGCCCTTTGGAAAGAAGCCTGCACGTTGTGCCTTTCAGCTCTATGGCAATGTAGCACACCCAGAGCAGTAGTCCTACTTCAGCCAGATCAGGCCTGCAAAGAAACTGCTTTTCACAGGCCTTTGGTAGAGATGTTCCCGGTAGGCTGTAAGAGCACTGTGCAGAGCGAGTTGTTTCTTAGCTTCCCAAAGAGCTGGAAGCAAGATGCTGTGTGGCCCATCTCGCCCTTTGGAAAGAAGCCTGCACGTTGTGCCTTTCAGCTCTAGGGCAATGTAGCACACCCAGAGCAGAAGTTCTACTTCAGCGAGATCAGGCCTGCAAAGAAACTGCTTTTCACAGGCCTTTGGAAGAGATGTTCCCGGTAGGCTGTGAGAGCACTGTGCAGAGCGAGTTGTTTCTTAGCTTCCCAAAGAGATGGAAGCAAGATGCTGTGGGCCCCAACTCGCCCTTTGGAAAGAAGCCTGCACGTTGTGCCTTTCAGCTCTAGGGCAAAGTAGCACACCCAGAGCAGAAGTCCTACTTCAGCCAGATCAGGCCTGCAAAGAAACTGCGTTTCACAGGCCTTTGGAAGAGATGTTCCCGGTAGGCTGTAAGAGCACTGTGCAGAGCGAGTTGTTTCTTAGCTTCCCAAAGAGCTGGAAGCAAGATGCTGTGGGGCACAATTTGCCCTTTGGAAAGAAGCCTGCACGTTGTGCCTTTCAGCTCTAGGGCAATGTAGTACACCCAGAGCAGAAGTCCTACTTCAGCCAGATCAGAAGTGCAAATAAACTGCGTTTCACAGGCCATGGAAGAGATGTTCCCGGTAGGCTGTAAGAGCACTGTGCAGAGCGAGTTGTTTCTTAGCTTCCCAAAGAGCTGGAAACAAGATGCTGTGGGGCCCAACTCGCCCTTTGGAAAGAAGCCTGCACCTTGTGCCTTTCAGCTCTAGGGCAATGTAGCACCCCCAGAGCAGAAGTCCTACTTCAGCCAGATCAGGCCTGCAAAGAAACTGCGTTTCACAGGCCTTTGGAAGAGATGTTCCCGGTAGGCTGTAAGAGCACTGTTCAGAGCGAGTTGTTTCTTAGCTTCCCAAAGAGCTGGAAGCAAGCTGCTGTGGGGCCCAACTCGCCCTTTGGAAAGAAGCCTGCACGTTGTGCCTTTCAGCTCGATGGCAATGTAGCACACCCAGAGCAGAAGTCCTACTTCAGCCAGATCAGGCCTGCAAAGAAACTGCTTTTCACAGGCCTTTGGTAGAGATGTTCCCGGTAGGCTGTAAGAGCACTGTGCAGAGCGAGTTGTTTCTTAGCTTCCCAAAGAGCTGGAAGCAAGATGCTGTGTGGCCCATCTCGCCCTTTGGAAAGAAGCCTGCACGTTGTGCCTTTCAGCTCTAGGGCAATGTAGCACACCCAGAGCAGAAGTTCTACTTCAGCGACATCAGGCCTGCAAAGAAACTGCTTTTCACAGGCCTTTGGAAGAGATGTTCCCGGTAGGTTGTGAGAGCACTGTGCAGAGCGAGTTGTTTCTTAGCTTCCCAAAGAGATGGAAGCAAGATGCTGTGGGCCCCAACTCGCCCTTTGGAAAGAAGCCTGCACGTTGTGCCTTTCAGCTCTAGGGCAAAGTAGCACACCCAGAGCAGAAGTCCTACTTCAGCCAGATCAGGCCTGCAAAGAAACTGCGTTTCACAGGCCTTTGGAAGAGATGTTCCCGGTAGGCTGTAAGAGCACTGTGCAGAGCGAGTTGTTTCTTAGCTTCCCAAAGAGCTGGAAGCAAGATGCTGTGGGGCCCAACTCGCCCTTTGGAAAGAAGCCTGCACGTTGTGCCTTTCAGCTCTAGGGCAATGTAGTACACCCAGAGCAGAAGTCCTACTTCAGCCAGATCAGGAGTGCAAATAAACTGCGTTTCACAGGCCATGGAAGAGATGTTCCCGGTAGGCTGTAAGAGCACTGTGCAGAGCGAGTTGTTTCTTAGCTTCCCAAAGAGCTGAAAGCAAGATGCTGTGGGGCCCAACTCGCCCTTTGGAAAGAAGCCTGCACCTTGTGCCTTTCAGCTCTAGGGCAATGTAGCACCCCCAGAGCAGAAGTTCTACTTCAGCCAGATCAGGCCTGCAAAGAAACTGCGTTTCACAGGCCTTTGGAAGAGATGTTCCCGGTAGGCTGTAAGAGCACTGTGCAGAGCGAGTTGTTTCTTAGCTTCCCAAAGAGCTGGAAGCAAGATGCTGTGGGGCCCAACTCGCCCTTTGGAAAGAAGCCTGCACGTTGTGCCTTTCAGATCTAGGGCAAAGTAGCACACCCAGAGCAGAAGTCCTAATACAGCCAGATCAGGCCTGCAAGCAAACTGCGTTTCACAGGCCTTTGGAAGAGATGTTCCCGGTAGGCTGTAAGAGCACTGTGCAGAGCGAGTTGTTTATTAGCTTCCCAAAGAGCTAGAAGCAAGATGCTGTGGGGCCCAACTCGCCCTTTGGAAAGAAGCCTGCACGTTGTGCCTTTCAGCTCTAGGGCAAAGTAGCACACCCAGAGCAGAAGTCCTACTTCAGCCAGATCAGGCCTGCAAAGAAACTGCGTTTCACAAGCCTTTGGAAGACATGTTCCCGGTAGGCTGTAAGAGCACTGTGCAGAGCGAGTTGTTTCTTAGCTTCCCAAAGAGCTGGAAGCAAGCTGCTGTGGGGCCCAACTCGCCCTTTGGAAAGAAGCCTGCACGTTGTGCCTTTCAGCTCTAGGGCAAAGTAGCACACCCAGAGCAGAAGTCCTACTTCAGCCAGATCAGGCCTGCAAAGAAACTGCGTTTCACAGGCCTTTGGAAGAGATGTTCCCCGTAGGCTGTAAGAGCACTGTGCAGAGCGAGTTGTTTCTTAGCTTCCCAAAGAGCTGGAAGCAAGATGCTGTGGGGCCCAACTCGCCCTTTGGAAAGAAGCCTGCACGTTGTGCCTTTCAGCTCTAGGGCAAAGTAGCACACCCAGAGCAGAAGTCATACTTCAGCCAGATCAGGCCTGCAAAGAAACTGCGTTTCACAGGCCTTTGGAAGAGATGTTCCCGGTAGGCTGTAAGAGCACTGTGCAGAGCGAGTTGTTTCTTAGCTTCCCAAAGAGCTGGAAGCAAGATGCTGTGGGGCCCAACTCGCCCTTTGGAAAGAAGCCTGCACGTTGTGCCTTTCAGCTCTAGGGCAATGTAGTACACCCAGAGCAGAAGTCCTACTTCAGCCAGATCAGGAGTGCAAATAAACTGCTTTTCACAGGCCATGGAAGAGATGTTCCCGGTAGGCTGTAAGAGCACTGTGCAGAGCGAGTTGTTTCTTAGCTTCCCAAAGAGCTGGAAGCAAGATGCTGTGGGGCCCAACTCGCCCTTTGGAAAGAAGCCTGCACGTTGTGCCTTTCAGCTCTATGGCAATGTAGCACACCCAGAGCAGAAGTCCTACTTCAGCCAGATCAGGCCTGCAAAGAAACTGCTTTTCACAGGCCTTTGGTAGAGATGTTCCCGGTAGGCTGTAAGAGCACTGTGCAGAGCGAGTTGTTTCTTAGCTTCCCAAAGAGCTGGAAGCAAGATGCTGTGTGGCCCATCTCGCCCTTTGGAAAGAAGCCTGCACGTTGTGCCTTTCAGCTCTAGGGCAATGTAGCACACCCAGAGCAGAAGTTCTACTTCAGCGAGATCAGGCCTGCAAAGAAACTGCTTTTCACAGGCCTTTGGAAGAGATGTTCCCGGTAGGCTGTGAGAGCACTGTGCAGAGCGAGTTGTTTCTTAGCTTCCCAAAGAGATGGAAGCAAGATGCTGTGGGCCCCAACTCGCCCTTTGGAAAGAAGCCTGCACGTTGTGCCTTTCAGCTCTAGGGCAAAGTAGCACACCCAGAGCAGAAGTCCTACTTCAGCCAGATCAGGCCTGCAAAGAAACTGCGTTTCCCAGGCCTTTGGAAGAGATGTTCCCGGTAGGCTGTAAGAGCACTGTGCAGAGCGAGTTGTTTCTTAGCTTCCCAAAGAGCTGAAAACAAGATGCTGTGGGGCCCAACTCGCCCTTTGGAAAGAAGCCTGCACCTTGTGCCTTTCAGCTCTAGGGCAATGTAGCACCCCCAGAGCAGAAGTCCTACTTCAGCCAGATCAGGCCTGCAAAGAAACTGCGTTTCACAGGCCTTTGGAAGAGATGTTCCCGGTAGGCTGTAAGAGCACTGTTCAGAGCGAGTTGTTTCTTAGCTTCCCAAAGAGCTGGAAGCAAGCTGCTGTGGGGCCCAACTCGCCCTTTGGAAAGAAGCCTGCACGTTGTGCCTTTCAGCTCGATGGCAATGTAGCACACCCAGAGCAGAAGTCCTACTTCAGCCAGATCAGGCCTGCAAAGAAACTGCTTTTCACAGGCCTTTGGTAGAGATGTTCCCGGTAGGCTGTAAGAGCACTGTGCAGAGCGAGTTGTTTCTTAGCTTCCCAAAGAGCTGGAAGCAAGATGCTGTGTGGCCCATCTCGCCCTTTGGAAAGAAGCCTGCACGTTGTGCCTTTCAGCTCTAGGGCAATGTAGCACACCCAGAGCAGAAGTTCTACTTCAGCGACATCAGGCCTGCAAAGAAACTGCTTTTCACAGGCCTTTGGAAGAGATGTTCCCGGTAGGTTGTGAGAGCACTGTGCAGAGCGAGTTGTTTCTTAGCTTCCCAAAGAGATGGAAGCAAGATGCTGTGGGCCCCAACTCGCCCTTTGGAAAGAAGCCTGCACGTTGTGCCTTTCAGCTCTAGGGCAAAGTAGCACACCCAGAGCAGAAGTCCTACTTCAGCCAGATCAGGCCTGCAAAGAAACTGCGTTTCACAGGCCTTTGGAAGAGATGTTCCCGGTAGGCTGTAAGAGCACTGTGCAGAGCGAGTTGTTTCTTAGCTTCCCAAAGAGCTGGAAGCAAGATGCTGTGGGGCCCAACTCGCCCTTTGGAAAGAAGCCTGCACGTTGTGCCTTTCAGCTCTAGGGCAATGTAGTACACCCAGAGCAGAAGTCCTACTTCAGCCAGATCAGGAGTGCAAATAAACTGCGTTTCACAGGCCATGGAAGAGATGTTCCCGGTAGGCTGTAAGAGCACTGTGCAGAGCGAGTTGTTTCTTAGCTTCCCAAAGAGCTGAAAGCAAGATGCTGTGGGGCCCAACTCGCCCTTTGGAAAGAAGCCTGCACCTTGTGCCTTTCAGCTCTAGGGCAATGTAGCACCCCCAGAGCAGAAGTCCTACTTCAGCCAGATCAGGCCTGCAAAGAAACTGCGTTTCACAGGCCTTTGGAAGAGATGTTCCCGGTAGGCTGTAAGAGCACTGTGCAGAGCGAGTTGTTTCTTAGCTTCCCAAAGAGCTGGAAGCAAGATGCTGTGGGGCCCAACTCGCCCTTTGGAAAGAAGCCTGCACGTTGTGCCTTTCAGATCTAGGGCAAAGTAGCACACCCAGAGCAGAAGTCCTAATACAGCCAGATCAGGCCTGCAAGCAAACTGCGTTTCACAGGCCTTTGGAAGAGATGTTCCCGGTAGGCTGTAAGAGCACTGTGCAGAGCGAGTTGTTTATTAGCTTCCCAAAGAGCTAGAAGCAAGATGCTGTGGGGCCCAACTCGCCCTTTGGAAAGAAGCCTGCACGTTGTGCCTTTCAGCTCTAGGGCAAAGTAGCACACCCAGAGCAGAAGTCCTACTTCAGCCAGATCAGGCCTGCAAAGAAACTGCGTTTCACAGGCCTTTAGAAGACATGTTCCCGGTAGGCTGTAAGAGCACTGTGCAGAGCGAGATGTTTCTTAGCTTCCCAAAGAGCTGGAAGCAAGATGCTGTGGGGCCCAACTCGCCCTTTGGAAAGAAGCCTGCACGTTGTGCCTTTCAGCTCTAGGGCAAAGTAGCACACCCAGAGCAGAAGTCCTACTTCAGCCAGATCAGGCCTGCAAAGAAACTGCGTTTCACAGGCCTTTGGAAGAGATGTTCCCGGTAGGCTGTAAGAGCACTGTGCAGAGCGAGTTGTTTCTTAGCTTCCCAAAGAGCTGGAAGCAAGATGCTGTTGGGCCCAACTCACCATTAGGAAAGGAGCCTGCACGTTGTGCCTTTCAGCTCTAGGACAATGTAGCACACCCAGAGCAGAAGTCCTACTTCAGCCAGATCAGGCCTGCAAAGAAACTGCGTTTCACAGGCCTTTGGAAGAGATGTTCCCGGTAGGCTGTAAGAGCACTGTGCAGAGCGAGTTGTTTCTTAGCTTCCCAAAGAGCTGGAAGCAAGATGCTGTGTGGCCCAACTCACCCTTTGGAAAGAAGCCTGCACGTTGTGCCTTTCAGCTCTATGGCAATGTAGCACACCCAGAGCAGAAGTCCTACTTCAGACAGATCAGGCCTGCAAAGAAACTGCGTTTCACAGGCCTTTGGAAGAGATGTTCCCGGTAGGCTGTAAGAGCACTGTGCAGAGCGAGTTGTTTCTTAGCTTACCAAAGAGCTGGAAGCAAGATGCTGTGGGGCCCATCTCGCCCTTTGGAAAGAAGCCTGCACGTTGTGACTTTCAGCTCTAGGGCAATGTAGCACACCCAGAGCAGAAGTTCTACTTCAGCGAGATCAGGCCTGCAAAGAAACTGCGTTTCACAGGCCTTTGGAAGAGATGTTCCCACTAGGCTGTAAGAGCACTGTGCAGAGCGAGTTGTTTCTTAGCTTCCCAAAGAGCTGGAAGCAAGATGGTGTTGGGCCCAACTCACCATTAGGAAAGGAGCCTGCACGTTGTGCCTTTCAGCTCTAGGACAATGTAGCACACCCAGAGCAGAAGTCCTACTTCAGCCAGATCAGGCCTGCAAAGAAACTGCGTTTCACAGGCCTTTGGAAGAGATGTTCCCGGTAGGCAGTAAGAGCACTGTGCAGAGCGAGTTGTTTCTTAGCTTCCCAAAGAGCTGGAAGCAAGATGCTGTGGGGCCCAACTCGCCCTTTGGAAAGAAGCCTGCACCTTGTGCCTTTCAGCTCTAGGGCAATGTAGCACACCCAGAGCAGAAGTTCTACTTCAAGCAGATCACGCCTGCAAAGAAGCTGCGTTTCACAGGCCTTTAGAAGACATGTTCCCGGTAGGCTGTAAGAGCACTGTGCAGAGCGAGTTGTTTCTTAGCTTCCAAAGACCTGGAAGCAAGATGCTGTGGGGCCGAACTCGTCCTTTTTAAAGAAGCCTGCACGTAGTGCCTTTCAGCTCTAGGGCAATGTAGCACACCCAGAGCAGAAGTCCTACTTCAGCCAGATCAGGCCTGCAAAGAAACTGCATTTCACAGGCCTTTGGAAGAGATGTTCCCGGTAGGCTGTAAGAGCACTGTGCAGAGCGAGTTGTTTCTTAGCTTCCAAAGACCTGGAAGCAAGATGCTGTGGGGCCGAACTCGTCCTTTGGAAAGAAGCCTGCACGTTGCGCCTTTCTGCTCTAGGGCAATGTAGCACACCCAGAGCAGGAGTCCTACTTCAGCCAGATCAGGCCTGCAAAGAAACTGCGTTTCACAGGCCTTTGGAAGAGATGTTCCCGGTAGGCTGTAAGAGCACTGTGCAGAGCGAGTTGTTACTTAGCTTCCCAAAGAGCTGGAAGCAAGATGCTGTGGGGCCCAACTCGCCCTTTGGAAAGAAGCCTGCACGTTGTGCCTTTCAGCTCTAGGGCAAAGTAGCACACCCAGAGCAGAAGTCCTACTTCAGCCAGATCAGGCCTGCAAAGAAACTGCGTTTCACAGGCCTTTGGAAGAGATGTTCCCGGTAGGCTGTAAGAGCACTGTGCAGAGCGAGTTGTTTCTTAGCTTCCCAAAGAGCTGGAAGCCAGCTGCTGTGGGGCCCAACTCGCCCTTTGGAAAGAAGCCTGCACGTTGTGCCTTTCAGCTCGAGGGCAAAGTAGCACACCCAGAGCAGAAGTCCTACTTCAGCCAGATCAGGCCTGCAAAGAAACTGCGTTTCACAGGCCTTTGGAAGACATGTTCCCGGTAGGCTGTAAGAGCACTGTGCAGAGCGAGTTGTTTCTTAGCTTCCCAAAGAGCTGGAAGCAAGCTGCTGTGTGGCCCAACTCGCCCTTTGGAAAGAAGCCTGCACGTTTTTCCTTTCAGCTCTAGGGCAAAGTAGCACACCCAGAGCAGAAGTCCTACTTCAGCCAGATCAGGCCTGCAAAGAAACTGCGTTTCACAGGCCTTTGGAAGAGATGTTCCCCGTAGGCTGTAAGAGCACTGTGCAGAGCGAGTTGTTTCTTAGCTTCCCAAAGAGCTGGAAGCAAGATGCTGTGGGGCCCAACTCGCCCTTTGGAAAGAAGCCCGCACGTTGTGCCTTTCAGCTCTAGGGCAAAGTAGCACACCCAGAGCAGAAGTCCTACTTCAGCCAGATAAGGCCTGCAAAGAAACTGCGTTTCACAGGCCTTTGGAAGAGATGTTCCCGGTAGGCTGTAAGAGAACTGTGCAGAGCGAGTTGTTTCTTAGCTTCCCAAAGAGCTGGAAGCAAGATGCTGTGGGGCCCAACTCGCCCTTTGGAAAGAAGCCGGCACGTTGTGCCTTTCAGCTCTAGGGCAAAGTAGCACACCCAGAGCAGAAGTCCTACTTCAGCCAGATCAGGCCTGCAAAGAAACTGCGTTTCACAGGCCTTTGGAAGAGATGTTCCCGGTAGGCTGTAAGAGCACTGTGCAGAGCGAGTTGTTTCTTAGCTTCCCAAAGAGCTGGAAGCAAGATGCTGTGGGGCCCAACTCGCCCTTTGGAAAGAAGCCTGCACGTTGTGCCTTTCAGCTCTAGGGCAAAGTAGCACACCCAGAGCAGAAGTCCTACTTCAGGCAGATCAGGCCTGCAAAGAAACTGCGTTTCACAGGCCTTTGGAAGAGATGTTCCCGGTAGGCTGTAAGAGCACTGTGCAGAGCGAGTTGTTTCTTAGCTTCCCAAAGAGCTGGAAGCAAGATGCTGTGGGGCCCAACTCGCCCTTTGGAAAGAAGCCTGCACGTTGTGCCTTTCAGCTCTAGGGCAAAGTAGCACACCCAGAGCAGAAGTCCTACTTCAGCCAGATCAGGCCTGCAAAGAAACTGCGTTTCACACGCCTTTGGAAGAGATGTTCCCACTAGGCTGTAAGAGCACTGTGCAGAGCAAGTTGTTTCTTAGCTTCCCAAAGAGCTGGAAGCAAGATGCTGTGGGGCCCAACTCGCCCTTTGGAAAGAAGCCTGCACGTTGTGCCTTTCAGCTCTAGGGCAAAGTAGCACACCCAGAGCAGAAGTCCTATTTCAGCCAGATCACGCCTGCAAAGAAACTGCGTTTCACAGGCCTTTGGAAGAGATGTTCCCGGTAGGCTGTATGAGCACTCTGCAGAGCGAGTTGTTTCTTAGCTTCCCATAGAGCTGGAAGCAAGATGCTGTGGGGCCCAACTCGCCCTTTGGAAAGAAGCCTGCACGTTGTGCCTTTCAGCTCTAGGGCAAAGTGGCACACTCAGAGCAGAAGTCCTACTTCAGCCAGATCAGGCCTGCAAAGAAACTGCGTTTCACAGGCCTTTGGAAGAGATGTTCCCGGTAGGCTGTAAGAGCACTGTGCAGAGCGAGTTGTTTCTTAGCTTCCCAAAGAGCTGGAAGCAAGCTGCTGTGGGGCCCAAATCGCCCTTTGGAAAGAAGCCTGCACGTTGTGCCTTTCAGCTCTAGGGCAAAGTAGCACACCCAGAGCAGAAGTCCTACTTCAGCCAGATCAGGCCTGCAAAGAAACTGCGTTTCACAAGCCTTTGGAAGACATGTTCCCGGTAGGCTGTAAGAGCACTGTGCAGAGCGAGTTGTTTCTTAGCTTCCCAAAGAGCTGGAAGCAAGCTGCTGTGGGGCCCAACTCGCCCTTTGGAAAGAAGCCTGCACGTTGTGCCTTTCAGCTCTAGGGCAAAGTAGCACACCCAGAGCAGAAGTCCTACTTCAGCCAGATCAGGCCTGCAAAGAAACTGCGTTTCACAGGCCTTTGGAAGAGATGTTCCCCGTAGGCTGTAAGAGCACTGTGCAGAGCGAGTTGTTTCTTAGCTTCCCAAAGAGCTGGAAGCAAGATGCTGTGGGGCCCAACTCGCCCTTTGGAAAGAAGCCTGCACGTTGTGCCTTTCAGCTCTAGGGCAAAGTAGGACACCCAGAGCAGAAGTCCTACTTCAGCCAGATCAGGCCTGCAAAGAAACTGCGTTTCACAGGCCTTTGGAAGAGATGTTCCCGGTAGGCTGTAAGAGCACTGTGCAGAGCGAGTTGTTTCTTAGCTTCCCAAAGAGCTGGAAGCAAGATGCTGTGGGGCCCAACTCGCCCTTTGTAAAGAAGCCTGCACGTTGTGCCTTTCAGCTCTAGGGCAATGTAGTACACCCAGAGCAGAAGTCCTACTTCAGCCAGATCAGGAGTGCAAATAAACTGCTTTTCACAGGCCATGGAAGAGATGTTCCCGGTAGGCTGTAAGAGCACTGTGCAGAGCGAGTTGTTTCTTAGCTTCCTAAAGAGCTGGAAGCAAGATGCTGTGGGGCCCAACTCGCCCTTTGGAAAGAAGCCTGCACGTTGTGCCTTTCAGCTCTATGGCAATGTAGCACACCCAGAGCAGTAGTCCCACTTCAGCCAGATCAGGCCTGCAAAGAAACTGCTTTTCACAGGCCTTTGGTAGAGATGTTCCCGGTAGGCTGTAAGAGCACTGTGCAGAGCGAGTTGTTTCTTAGCTTCCCAAAGAGCTGGAAGCAAGATGCTGTGTGGCCCATCTCGCCCTTTGGAAAGAAGCCTGCACGTTGTGCCTTTCAGCTCTAGGGCAATGTAGCACACCCAGAGCAGAAGTTCTACTTCAGCGAGATCAGGCCTGCAAAGAAACTGCTTTTCACAGGCCTTTGGAAGAGATGTTCCCGGTAGGCTGTGAGAGCACTGTGCAGAGCGAGTTGTTTCTTAGCTTCCCAAAGAGATGGAAGCAAGATGCTGTGGGCCCCAACTCGCCCTTTGGAAAGAAGCCTGCACGTTGTGCCTTTCAGCTCTAGGGCAAAGTAGCACACCCAGAGCAGAAGTCCTACTTCAGCCAGATCAGGCCTGCAAAGAAACTGCGTTTCACAGGCCTTTGGAAGAGATGTTCCCGGTAGGCTGTAAGAGCACTGTGCAGAGCGAGTTGTTTCTTAGCTTCCCAAAGAGCTGGAAGCAAGATGCTGTGGGGCACAATTTGCCCTTTGGAAAGAAGCCTGCACGTTGTGCCTTTCAGCTCTAGGGCAATGTAGTACACCCAGAGCAAAGTCCTACTTCAGCCAGATCAGAAGTGCAAATAAACTGCGTTTCACAGGCCATGGAAGAGATGTTCCCGGTAGGCTGTAAGAGCACTGTGCAGAGCGAGTTGTTTCTTAGCTTCCCAAAGAGCTGGAAACAAGATGCTGTGGGGCCCAACTCGCCCTTTGGAAAGAAGCCTGCACCTTGTGCCTTTCAGCTCTAGGGCAATGTAGCACCCCCAGAGCAGAAGTCCTACTTCAGCCAGATCAGGCCTGCAAAGAAACTGCGTTTCACAGGCCTTTGGAAGAGATGTTCCCGGTAGGCTGTAAGAGCACTGTTCAGAGCGAGTTGTTTCTTAGCTTCCCAAAGAGCTGGAAGCAAGCTGCTGTGGGGCCCAACTCGCCCTTTGGAAAGAAGCCTGCACGTTGTGCCTTTCAGCTCGATGGCAATGTAGCACACCCAGAGCAGAAGTCCTACTTCAGCCAGATCAGGCCTGCAAAGAAACTGCTTTTCACAGGCCTTTGGTAGAGATGTTCCCGGTAGGCTGTAAGAGCACTGTGCAGAGCGAGTTGTTTCTTAGCTTCCCAAAGAGCTGGAAGCAAGATGCTGTGTGGCCCATCTCGCCCTTTGGAAAGAAGCCTGCACGTTGTGCCTTTCAGCTCTAGGGCAATGTAGCACACCCAGAGCAGAAGTTCTACTTCAGCGACATCAGGCCTGCAAAGAAACTGCTTTTCACAGGCCTTTGGAAGAGATGTTCCCGGTAGGTTGTGAGAGCACTGTGCAGAGCGAGTTGTTTCTTAGCTTCCCAAAGAGATGGAAGCAAGATGCTGTGGGCCCCAACTCGCCCTTTGGAAAGAAGCCTGCACGTTGTGCCTTTCAGCTCTAGGGCAAAGTAGCACACCCAGAGCAGAAGTCCTACTTCAGCCAGATCAGGCCTGCAAAGAAACTGCGTTTCACAGGCCTTTGGAAGAGATGTTCCCGGTAGGCTGTAAGAGCACTGTGCAGAGCGAGTTGTTTCTTAGCTTCCCAAAGAGCTGGAAGCAAGATGCTGTGGGGCCCAACTCGCCCTTTGGAAAGAAGCCTGCACGTTGTGCCTTTCAGCTCTAGGGCAATGTAGTACACCCAGAGCAGAAGTCCTACTTCAGCCAGATCAGGAGTGCAAATAAACTGCGTTTCACAGGCCATGGAAGAGATGTTCCCGGTAGGCTGTAAGAGCACTGTGCAGAGCGAGTTGTTTCTTAGCTTCCCAAAGAGCTGAAAGCAAGATGCTGTGGGGCCCAACTCGCCCTTTGGAAAGAAGCCTGCACCTTGTGCCTTTCAGCTCTAGGGCAATGTAGCACCCCCAGAGCAGAAGTTCTACTTCAGCCAGATCAGGCCTGCAAAGAAACTGCGTTTCACAGGCCTTTGGAAGAGATGTTCCCGGTAGGCTGTAAGAGCACTGTGCAGAGCGAGTTGTTTCTTAGCTTCCCAAAGAGCTGGAAGCAAGATGCTGTGGGGCCCAACTCGCCCTTTGGAAAGAAGCCTGCACGTTGTGCCTTTCAGATCTAGGGCAAAGGAGCACACCCAGAGCAGAAGTCCTAATACAGCCAGATCAGGCCTGCAAGCAAACTGCGTTTCACAGGCCTTTGGAAGAGATGTTCCCGGTAGGCTGTAAGAGCACTGTGCAGAGCGAGTTGTTTATTAGCTTCCCAAAGAGCTAGAAGCAAGATGCTGTGGGGCCCAACTCGCCCTTTGGAAAGAAGCCTGCACGTTGTGCCTTTCAGCTCTAGGGCAAAGTAGCACACCCAGAGCAGAAGTCCTACTTCAGCCAGATCAGGCCTGCAAAGAAACTGCGTTTCACAAGCCTTTGGAAGACATGTTCCCGGTAGGCTGTAAGAGCACTGTGCAGAGCGAGTTGTTTCTTAGCTTCCCAAAGAGCTGGAAGCAAGCTGCTGTGGGGCCCAACTCGCCCTTTGGAAAGAAGCCTGCACGTTGTGCCTTTCAGCTCTAGGGCAAAGTAGCACACCCAGAGCAGAAGTCCTACTTCAGCCAGATCAGGCCTGCAAAGAAACTGCGTTTCACAGGCCTTTGGAAGAGATGTTCCCACTAGGCTGTAAGAGCACTGTGCAGAGCGAGATGTTTCTTAGCTTCCCAAAGAGCTGGAAGCAAGATGCTGTGGGGCCCAACTCGCCCTTTGGAAAGAAGCCTGCACGTTGTGCCTTTCAGCTCTAGGGCAAAGTAGCACACCCAGAGCAGAAGTCCTACTTCAGCCAGATCAGGCCTGCAAAGAAACTGCATTTCACAGGCCTTTGGAAGAGATGTTCCCACTAGGCTGTAAGAGCACTGTGCAGAGCGAGTTGTTTCTTAGCTTCCCAAAGAGCTGGAAGCAAGATGCTGTGGGGCCCAACTCGCCCTTTGGAAAGAAGCCTGCACGTTGTGCCTTTCAGCTCTAGGGCAATGTAGTACACCCAGAGCAGAAGTCCAACTTCAGCCAGATCAGGAGTGCAAATAAACTGCTTTTCACAGGCCATGGAAGAGATGTTCCCGGTAGGCTGTAAGAGCACTGTGCAGAGCGAGTTGTTTCTTAGCTTCCCAAAGAGCTGGAAGCAAGATGCTGTGGGGCCCAACTCGCCCTTTGGAAAGAAGCCTGCACGTTGTGCCTTTCAGCTCTATGGCAATGTAGCACACCCAGAGCAGAAGTCCTACTTCAGCCAGATCAGGCCTGCAAAGAAACTGCTTTTCACAGGCCTTTGGTAGAGATGTTCCCGGTAGGCTGTAAGAGCACTGTGCAGAGCGAGTTGTTTCTTAGCTTCCCAAAGAGCTGGAAGCAAGATGCTGTGTGGCCCATCTCGCCCTTTGGAAAGAAGCCTGCACGTTGTGCCTTTCAGCTCTAGGGCAATGTAGCACACCCAGAGCAGAAGTTCTACTTCAGCGAGATCAGGCCTGCAAAGAAACTGCTTTTCACAGGCCTTTGGAAGAGATGTTCCCGGTAGGCTGTGAGAGCACTGTACAGAGCGAGTTGTTTCTTAGCTTCCCAAAGAGATGGAAGCAAGATGCTGTGGGCCCCAACTCGCCCTTTGGAAAGAAGCCTGCACGTTGTGCCTTTCAGCTCTAGGGCAAAGTAGCACACCCAGAGCAGAAGTCCTACTTCAGCCAGATCAGGCCTGCAAAGAAACTGCGTTTCACAGGCCTTTGGAAGAGATGTTCCCGGTAGGCTGTAAGAGCACTGTGCAGAGCGAGTTGTTTCTTAGCTTCCCAAAGAGCTGAAAACAAGATGCTGTGGGGCCCAACTCGCCCTTTGGAAAGAAGCCTGCACCTTGTGCCTTTCAGCTCTAGGGCAATGTAGCACCCCCAGAGCAGAAGTCCTACTTCAGCCAGATCAGGCCTGCAAAGAAACTGCGTTTCACAGGCCTTTGGAAGAGATGTTCCCGGTAGGCTGTAAGAGCACTGTTCAGAGCGAGTTGTTTCTTAGCTTCCCAAAGAGCTGGAAGCAAGCTGCTGTGGGGCCCAACTCGCCCTTTGGAAAGAAGCCTGCACGTTGTGCCTTTCAGCTCGATGGCAATGTAGCACACCCAGAGCAGAAGTCCTACTTCAGCCAGATCAGGCCTGCAAAGAAACTGCTTTTCACAGGCCTTTGGTAGAGATGTTCCCGGTAGGCTGTAAGAGCACTGTGCAGAGCGAGTTGTTTCTTAGCTTCCCAAAGAGCTGGAAGCAAGATGCTGTGTGGCCCATCTCGCCCTTTGTAAAGAAGCCTGCACGTTGTGCCTTTCAGCTCTAGGGCAATGTAGCACACCCAGAGCAGAAGTTCTACTTCAGCGACATCAGGCCTGCAAAGAAACTGCTTTTCACAGGCCTTTGGAAGAGATGTTCCCGGTAGGTTGTGAGAGCACTGTGCAGAGCGAGTTGTTTCTTAGCTTCCCAAAGAGATGGAAGCAAGATGCTGTGGGCCCCAACTCGCCCTTTGGAAAGAAGCCTGCACGTTGTGCCTTTCAGCTCTAGGGCAAAGTAGCACACCCAGAGCAGAAGTCCTACTTCAGCCAGATCAGGCCTGCAAAGAAACTGCGTTTCACAGGCCTTTGGAAGAGATGTTCCCGGTAGGCTGTAAGAGCACTGTGCAGAGCGAGTTGTTTCTTAGCTTCCCAAAGAGCTGGAAGCAAGATGCTGTGGGGCCCAACTCGCCCTTTGGAAAGAAGCCTGCACGTTGTGCCTTTCAGCTCTAGGGCAATGTAGTACACCCAGAGCAGAAGTCCTACTTCAGCCAGATCAGGAGTGCAAATAAACTGCGTTTCACAGGCCATGGAAGAGATGTTCCCGGTAGGCTGTAAGAGCACTGTGCAGAGCGAGTTGTTTCTTAGCTTCCCAAAGAGCTGAAAGCAAGATGCTGTGGGGCCCAACTCGCCCTTTGGAAAGAAGCCTGCACCTTGTGCCTTTCAGCTCTAGGGCAATGTAGCACCCCCAGAGCAGAAGTCCTACTTCAGCCGGATCAGGCCTGCAAAGAAACTGCGTTTCACAGGCCTTTGGAAGAGATGTTCCCGGTAGGCTGTAAGAGCACTGTGCAGAGCGAGTTGTTTCTTAGCTTCCCAAAGAGCTGGAAGCAAGATGCTGTGGGGCCCAACTCGCCCTTTGGAAAGAAGCCTGCACGTTGTGCCTTTCAGATCTAGGGCAAAGTAGCACACCCAGAGCAGAAGTCCTAATACAGCCAGATCAGGCCTGCAAGCAAACTGCGTTTCACAGGCCTTTGGAAGAGATGTTCCCGGTAGGCTGTAAGAGCACTGTGCAGAGCGAGTTGTTTATTAGCTTCCCAAAGAGCTAGAAGCAAGATGCTGTGGGGCCCAACTCGCCCTTTGGAAAGAAGCCTGCACGTTGTGCCTTTCAGCTCTAGGGCAAAGTAGCACACCCAGAGCAGAAGTCCTACTTCAGCCAGATCAGGCCTGCAAAGAAACTGCGTTTCACAGGCCTTTAGAAGACATGTTCCCGGTAGGCTGTAAGAGCACTGTGCAGAGCGAGATGTTTCTTAGCTTCCCAAAGAGCTGGAAGCAAGATGCTGTGGGGCCCAACTCGCCCTTTGGAAAGAAGCCTGCACGTTGTGCCTTTCAGCTCTAGGGCAAAGTAGCACACCCAGAGCAGAAGTCCTACTTCAGCCAGATCAGGCCTGCAAAGAAACTGCGTTTCACAGGCCTTTGGAAGAGATGTTCCCGGTAGGCTGTAAGAGCACTGTGCAGAGCGAGTTGTTTCTTAGCTTCCCAAAGAGCTGGAAGCAAGATGCTGTTGGGCCCAACTCACCATTAGGAAAGGAGCCTGCACGTTGTGCCTTTCAGCTCTAGGACAATGTAGCACACCCAGAGCAGAAGTCCTACTTCAGCCAGATCAGGCCTGCAAAGAAACTGCGTTTCACAGGCCTTTGGAAGAGATGTTCCCGGTAGGCTGTAAGAGCACTGTGCAGAGCGAGTTGTTTCTTAGCTTCCCAAAGAGCTGGAAGCAAGATGCTGTGTGGCCCAACTCACCCTTTGGAAAGAAGCCTGCACGTTGTGCCTTTCAGCTCTATGGCAATGTAGCACACCCAGAGCAGAAGTCCTACTTCAGACAGATCAGGCCTGCAAAGAAACTGCGTTTCACAGGCCTTTGGAAGAGATGTTCCCGGTAGGCTGTAAGAGCACTGTGCAGAGCGAGTTGTTTCTTAGCTTACCAAAGAGCTGGAAGCAAGATGCTGTGGGGCCCATCTCGCCCTTTGGAAAGAAGCCTGCACGTTGTGCCTTTCAGCTCTAGGGCAATGTAGCACACCCAGAGCAGAAGTTCTACTTCAGCGAGATCAGGCCTGCAAAGAAACTGCGTTTCACAGGCCTTTGGAAGAGATGTTCCCACTAGGCTGTAAGAGCACTGTGCAGAGCGAGTTGTTTCTTAGCTTCCCAAAGAGCTGGAAGCAAGATGGTGTTGGGCCCAACTCACCATTAGGAAAGGAGCCTGCACGTTGTGCCTTTCAGCTCTAGGACAATGTAGCACACCCAGAGCAGAAGTCCTACTTCAGCCAGATCAGGCCTGCAAAGAAACTGCGTTTCACAGGCCTTTGGAAGAGATGTTCCCGGTAGGCAGTAAGAGCACTGTGCAGAGCGAGTTGTTTCTTAGCTTCCCAAAGAGCTGGAAGCAAGATGCTGTGGGGCCCAACTCGCCCTTTGGAAAGAAGCCTGCACCTTGTGCCTTTCAGCTCTAGGGCAATGTAGCACACCCAGAGCAGAAGTTCTACTTCAAGCAGATCACGCCTGCAAAGAAGCTGCGTTTCACAGGCCTTTAGAAGACATGTTCCCGGTAGGCTGTAAGAGCACTGTGCAGAGCGAGTTGTTTCTTAGCTTCCAAAGACCTGGAAGCAAGATGCTGTGGGGCCGAACTCGTCCTTTTTAAAGAAGCCTGCACGTAGTGCCTTTCAGCTCTAGGGCAATGTAGCACACCCAGAGCAGAAGTCCTACTTCAGCCAGATCAGGCCTGCAAAGAAACTGCATTTCACAGGCCTTTGGAAGAGATGTTCCCGGTAGGCTGTAAGAGCACTGTGCAGAGCGAGTTGTTTCTTAGCTTCCAAAGACCTGGAAGCAAGATGCTGTGGGGCCGAACTCGTCCTTTGGAAAGAAGCCTGCACGTTGCGCCTTTCTGCTCTAGGGCAATGTAGCACACCCAGAGCAGGAGTCCTACTTCAGCCAGATCAGGCCTGCAAAGAAACTGCGTTTCACAGGCCTTTGGAAGAGATGTTCCCACTAGGCTGTAAGAGCACTGTGCAGAGCGAGTTGTTTCTTAGCTTCCCAAAGAGCTGGAAGCAAGATGCTGTGGGGCCCAACTCGCCCTTTGGAAAGAAGCCTGCACGTTGTGCCTTTCAGCTCTAGGGCAAAGTAGCACACCCAGTGCAGAAGTCCTACTTCAGCCAGATCAGGCCTGCAAAGAAACTGCGTTTCACAGGCCTTTGGAAGAGATGTTCCCGGTAGGCTGTAAGAGCACTGTGCAGAGCGAGTTGTTTCTTAGCTTCCCAAAGAGCTGGAAGCAAGATGGTGTTGGGCCCAACTCACCATTAGGAAAGGAGCCTGCACGTTGTGCCTTTCAGCTCTAGGACAATGTAGCACACCCAGAGCAGAAGTCCTACTTCAGCCAGATCAGGCCTGCAAAGAAACTGCGTTTCACAGGCCTTTGGAAGAGATGTTACCGGTAGGCAGTAAGAGCACTGTGCAGAGCGAGTTGTTTCTTAGCTTCCCAAAGAGCTGGAAGCAAGATGCTGTGGGGCCCAACTCGCCCTTTGGAAAGAAGCCTGCACCTTGTGCCTTTCAGCTCTAGGGCAATGTAGCACACCCAGAGCAGAAGTCCTACTTCAGCCAGATCAGGCCTGCAAAGAAACTGCGTTTCACAGGCATTTGGAAGAGATGTTCCCGGTAGGCTGTAAGAGCACTGTGCAGAACGAGTTGTTTCTTAGCTTCCCAAAGAGCTGGAAGCAAGATGCTGTGGGGCCCAACTCGCCCTTTGGAAAGAAGCCTGCACGTTGTGCCTTTCAGCTCTAGGGCAAAGTAGCACACCCAGAGCAGAAGTCCTACTTCAGCCAGATCAGGCCTGCAAAGAAACTGCGTTTCACAGGCCTTTGGAAGAGATGTTCCCGGTAGGCTGTAAGAGCACTGTGAGAGCGAGTTGTTTCTTAGCTTCCCAAAGAGCTGGATGCAAGATGCTGTGGGGCCCAACTCGCCCTTTGGAAAGAAGCCTGCACGTTGTGCCTTTCAGCTCTAGGGCAATGTAGTACACCCAGAGCAGAATTCCTACTTCAGCCAGATCAGGAGTGCAAATAAACTCCTTTTCACAGGCCATGGAAGAGATGTTCCCGGTAGGCTGTAAGAGCACTGTGCAGAGCGAGTTGTTTCTTAGCTTCCCAAAGAGCTGAAAGCAAGATGCTGTGGGGCCCAACTCGCCCTTTGGAAAGAAGCCTGCACCTTGTGCCTTTCAGCTCTAGGGCAATGTAGCACAGCCAGAGCAGAAGTCCTACTTCAGCCAGATCAGGCCTGCAAAGAAACTGCATTTCACAGGCCTTTGGAAGAGATGTTCCCGGTAGGCTGTAAGAGCACTGTGCAGAGCGAGTTGTTTCTTAGCTTCCCAAAGAGCTGGAAGCAAGATGCTGTGGGGCCCAACTCGCCCTTTGGAAAGAAGCCTGCACGTTGTGCCTTTCAGATCTAGGGCAAAGTAGCACACCCAGAGCTGAAGTCCTAATACAGCCAGATCAGGCCTGCAAAGAAACTGCGTTTCACAGGCCTTTGGAAGAGATGTTCCCACTAGGCTGTAAGAGCACTGTGCAGAGCGAGTTGTTTCTTAGCTTCCCAAAGAGCTAGAAGCAAGATGCTGTGGGGCCCAACTCGCCCTTTGGAAAGAAGCCTGCACGTTGTGCCTTTCAGCTCTAGGGCAAAGTAGCACACCCAGAGCAGAAGTCCTACTTCAGCCAGATCAGGCCTGCAAAGAAACTGCGTTTCACAGGCCTTTAGAAGACATGTTCCCGGTAGGCTGTAAGAGCACTGTGCAGAGCGAGATGTTTCTTAGCTTCCCAAAGAGCTGGAAGCAAGATGCTGTGGGGCCCATCTCGCCCTTTGGAAAGAAGCCTGCACGTTGTGCCTTTCTGCTCTAGGGCAATGTAGCACACCCAGAGCAGGAGTCCTACTTCAGCCAGGTCAGGCCTACAAAGAAACTGCGTTTCACAGGCCTTTGGAAGAGATGTTCCCGGTAGGCTGTAAGAGCACTGTGCAGAGCGAGTTGTTTCTTAGCTTCCCAAAGAGCTGGAAGCAAGATGCTGTGGGGCCCAACTCGCCCTTTGGAAACAAGCCTGCACGTTGTGCCTTTCAGCTCTAGGGCAATGCCGCACACTCAGAGCAGAAGTTCTACTTCAAGCAGATCACGCCTGCAAAGAAGCTGCGTTTCACATGCCTTTGGAAGAGATGTCCCCGGTAGGCTGTAAGAGCACTATGCAGAGCGAGTTGTTTCTTAGCTTCCCAAAGAGCTGGAAGCAAGATGCTGTGGGGCCCAACTCGCCCTTTGGAAAGAAGCCTGCACGTTGTGCCTTTCAGCTCTAGGGCAATGTAGCACACCCAGAGCAGAAGTCTTACTTCAGCCAGATCAGGCCTGCAAAGAAACTGCGTTTCTCAGGCCTTTGGAAGAGATGTTCCCACTAGGCTGTAAGAGCACTGTGCAGAGCGAGTTGTTTCTTAGCTTCCCAAAGAGCTAGAAGCAAGATGCTGTGGGGCCCAACTCGCCCTTTGGAAAGAAGCCTGCACATTGTGCCTTTCAGCTCTAGGGAAATGTAGCACACCCAGAGCAGAAGTCCTACTTCAGCCAGATCAGGCCTGCAAAGAAACTGCGTTTCACAGGCCTTTGGAAGAGATGTTCCCGGTAGGCTGTAAGAGCACTGTGCAGAGCGAGTTGTTTCTTAGCTTCCCAAAGAGCTGGAAGCAAGATGCTGTTGGGCCCAACTCACCATTAGGAAAGGAGCCTGCACGTTGTGCCTTTCAGCTCTAGGACAATGTAGCACACCCAGAGCAGAAGTCCTACTTCAGCCAGATCAGGCCTGCAAAGAAACTGCGTTTCACAGGCCTTTGGAAGAGATGTTCCCGGTAGGCAGTAAGAGCACTGTGCAGAGCGAGTTGTTTCTTAGCTTCCCAAAGAGCTGGAAGCAAGATGCTGTGGGGCCCAACTCGCCCTTTGGAAAGAAGCCTGCACCTTGTGCCTTTCAGCTCTAGGGCAATGTAGCACACCCAGAGCAGAAGTCCTACTTCAGCCAGATCAGGCCTGCAAAGAAACTGCGTTTCACAGGCATTTGGAAGAGATGTTCCCGGTAGGCTGTAAGAGCACTGTGCAGAGCGAGTTGTTTCTTAGCTTCCCAAAGAGCTGGAAGCAAGATGCTGTTGGGCCCAACTCACCATTAGGAAAGGAGCCTGCACGTTGTGCCTTTCAGCTCTAGGACAATGTAGCACACCCAGAGCAGAAGTCCTACTTCAGCCAGATCAGGCCTGCAAAGAAACTGCGTTTCACAGGCCTTTGGAAGAGATGTTCCCGGTAGGCAGTAAGAGCACTGTGCAGAGCGAGTTGTTTCTTAGCTTCCCAAAGAGCTGGAAGCAAGATGCTGTGGGGCCCAACTCGCCCTTTGGAAAGAAGCCTGCACCTTGTGCCTTTCAGCTCTAGGGCAATGTAGCACACCCAGAGCAGAAGTCCTACTTCAGCCAGATCAGGCCTGCAAAGAAACTGCGTTTCACAGGCATTTGGAAGAGATGTTCCCGGTAGGCTGTAAGAGCACTGTGCAGAACGAGTTGTTTCTTAGCTTCCCAAAGAGCTGGAAGCAAGATGCTGTGGGGCCCAACTCGCCCTTTGGAAAGAAGCCTGCACGTTGTGCCTTTCAGGTCTAGGGCAATGTAGCACACCCAGAGCAGAAGTCCTACTTCAGCCAGATCAGGCCTGCAAAGAAACTGCGTTTCACAGGCCTTTGGAAGAAATGTTCCCGGTAGGCTGTAACAGCACTGTGCAGAGCGAGTTGCTTCTTAGCTTCCCAAAGAGCTGGAAGCAAGATGCTGTTGGGCCCAACTCACCATTAGGAAAGGAGCCTGCACGTTGTGCCTTTCAGCTCTAGGGCAATGTAGCACACCCAGAGCAGAAGTCCTACTTCAGCCAGATCAGGCCTGCAAAGAAACTGCGTTTCACAGGCCTTTGGAAGAGATGTTCCCGGTAGGCTGTAAGAGCACTGTGCATAGCGAGTTGTTTCTTAGCTTCCCAAAGAGCTGGAAGCAAGAGGCTGTGAGGCCCAACTCACCCTTAGGAAAGAAGCCTGCACGTTGTGCCTTTCAGCTCTAGGGCAATGTAGCACACCCAGAGCAGAAGTCCTACTTCAGCCAGATCAGGCCTGCAAAGAAACTGCGTTTCACAGGCCTTTGGAAGAGATGTTCCCGGTAGGCTGTAAGAGCACTGTGCAGACCGAGTTGTGTCTTAGCTTCCCCAAGAGCTGGAAGCAATATGCTGTGGGCCCCAACTTGCCCTTTGGAAAGAAGCCTGCACGTAGTGCCTTTCAGCTCTAGGGCAATGTAGCACACCCAGAGCAGAAGTCCTACTTCAGCCAGATCAGGCCTGCAAAGAAACTGCATTTCACAGGCCTTTGGAAGAGATGTTCCCGGTAGGCTGTAAGAGCACTGTGCAGAGCGAGTTGTTTCTTAGCTTCCAAAGAGCTGGAAGCAAGATGCTGTGGGGCCGAACTCGTCCTTTGGAAAGAAGCCTGCACGTTGCGCCTTTCTGCTCTAGGGCAATGTAGCACACCCAGAGCAGGAGTCCTACTTCAGCCAGATCAGGCCTGCAAAGAAACTGCGTTTCACAGGCCTTTGGAAGAGTTGTTCCCGGTATGCTGTAAGAGCACTGGGCAGAGCGAGTTGTTTCTTAGCTTCCCAAAGAGCTGGAAGCAAGATGCTGTGGGGCCCATCTCGCCCTTTGGAAAGAAGCCTGCACGTTGTGCCTTTCAGCTCTAGGGCAATGTAGCACACCCAGAGCAGAAGTTCTACTTCAGCGAGATCACGCCTGCAAAGAAACTGCTTTTCACAGGCCTTTGGAAGAGATGTTCCCGGTAGGCTGTAAGAGCACTGTGCAGAGCGAGTTGTTTCTTAGCTTCCCAAAGAGCTGGAAGCAAAATGCTGTGGGGCCCAACTCGCCCTTTGGAAAGAAGCCTGCACGTTGTGCCTTTCAGCTCTAGGGCAAAGTAGCACACCCAGAGCAGAAGTCCTACTTCAAGCAGATCACGCCTGCAAAGAAGCTGCGTTTCACATGCCTTTGGAAGAGATGTTCCCGGTAGGCTGTAAGAGCACTGTGCAGAGCGAGTTGTTTTTTAGCTTCCCAAAGAGCTGGAAGCAAGAGGCTGTGGGGCCCAACTCACCCTTAGGAAGGAAGCCTGCACGTTGTGCCTTTCAGCTCTAGGGCAATGTAGCACACCCAGAGCAGAAGTCCTACTTCAGCCAGATCAGGCCTGCAAAGAAACTGCGTTTCACAGGCCTTTGGAAGAGATGTTCCCGGTAGGCTGTAAGAGCACTGTGCAGAGCGAGTTGTTTCTTAGCTTCCCAAAGAGCTGGAAGCAAGATGATGTGGGGCCCAACTCGCCCTTTGGAAAGAAGCCTGCACGTTGTGCCTTTCAGCTCTAGGGCAAAGTAGCACACCCAGAGCAGAAGTCCTACTTCAGCCAGATCAGGCCTGCAAAGAAACTGCGTTTCACAGGCCTTTGGAAGAGATGTTCCCGGTAGGCTGTAAGAGCACTGTGCAGAGCGAGTTGTTTCTTAGCTTCCCAAAGAGCTGGAAGCAAGATGCTGTGCGGCCCAACTCGCCGTTTGGAAAGAAGCCTGCACGTTGTGCCTTTCAGCTCTAGGGCAAAGTAGCACACCCAGAGCAGAAGTCCTACTTCAGCCAGATCAGGCCTGCAAAGAAACTGCGTTTCACAGGCCTTTGGAAGAGATGTTCCCGGTAGGCTGTAAGAGCACTGTGCAGAGCGAGTTGTTTCTTAGCTTCCCAAAGAGCTGGAAGCAAGATGCTGTGGGGCCCAACTCGCCCTTTGGAAAGAAGCCTGCACGTTGTGCCTTTCAGCTCTAGGGCAAAGTAGCACACCCAGAGCAGAAGTCCTACTTCAGCCAGATCAGGCCTGCAAAGAAACTGCGTTTCACAGGCCTTTGGAAGAGATGTTCCCACTAGGCTGTAAGAGCACTGTGCAGAGCGAGTTGTTTCTTAGCTTCCCAAAGAGCTGGAAGCAAGATGCTGTGGGGCCCAACTCGCCCTTTGGAAAGAAGCCTGCACGTTGTGCCTTTCAGCTCTAGGGCAAAGTAGCACACCCAGAGCAGAAGTCCTACTTCAGCCAGATCAGGCCTGCAAAGAAACTGCGTTTCACAGGCCTTTGGAAGAGATGTTCCCGGTAGGCTGTAAGAGCACTGTGCAGAGCGAGTTGTTTCTTAGCTTCCCAAAGAGCTGGAAGCAAGATGCTGTGGGGCCCAACTCGCCCTTTGGAAAGAAGCCTGCACGTTGTGCCTTTCAGCTCTAGGGCAAAGTAGCACACCCAGAGCAGAAGTCCCACTTCAGCCAGATCAGGCCTGCAAAGAAACTGCGTTTCACAGGCCTTTGGAAGAGATGTTCCCGGTAGGCTGTAAGAGCACTGTGCAGAGCGAGTTGTTTCTTAGCTTCCCAAAGAGCTGGAAGCAAGATGCTGTGGGGCCCAACTCGCCCTTTGGAAAGAAGCCTGCACGTTGTGCCTTTCAGCTCTAGGGCAAAGTAGCACACCCAGAGCAGAAGTCCTACTTCAGCCAGATCAGGCCTGCAAAGAAACTGCGTTTCACAGGCCTTTGGAAGAGATGTTCCCGGTAGGCTGTAAGAGCACTGTGCAGAGCGAGTTGTTTCTTAGCTTCCCAAAGAGCTGGAAGCCAGCTGCTGTGGGGCCCAACTCGCCCTTTGGAAAGAAGCCTGCACGTTGTGCCTTTCAGCTCTAGGGCAAAGTAGCACACCCAGAGCAGAAGTCCTACTTCAGCCAGATCAGGCCTGCAAAGAAACTGCGTTTCACAGGCCTTTGGAAGAGATGTTCCCGGTAGGCTGTAAGAGCACTGTGCAGAGCGAGTTGTTTCTTAGCTTCCCAAAGAGCTGGAAGCAAGATGCTGTGGGGCCCAACTCGCCCTTTGGAAAGAAGCCTGCACGTTGTGCCTTTCAGCTCTAGGGCAAAGTAGCACACCCAGAGCAGAAGTCCTACTTCAGCCAGATCAGGCCTGCAAAGAAACTGCGTTTCACAGGCCTTTGGAAGAGATGTTCCCACTAGGCTGTAAGAGCACTGTGCAGAGCGAGTTGTTTCTTAGCTTCCCAAAGAGCTAGAAGCAAGATGCTGTGGGGCCCAACTCGCCCTTTGGAAAGAAGCCTGCACGTTGTGCCTTTCAGCTCTAGGGCAAAGTAGCACACCCAGAGCAGAAGTCCTACTTCAGCCAGATCAGGCCTGCAAAGAAACTGTGTTTCACAGGCCTTTGGAAGAGATGTTCCTGGTAGGCTGTAAGAGCACTGCGCAGAGCGAGTTGTTTCTTAGCTTCCCAAAGAGCTGGAAGCAAGATGCTGTGGGGCCCAACTCGCCCTTTGGAAAGAAGCCTGCACGTTGTGTCTTTCAGCTCTAGGGCAAAGTAGCACACCCAGAGCAGAAGTCCTACTTCAGCCAGATCAGGCCTGCAAAGAAACTGCGTTTCACAGGCCTTTGGAAGAGATGTTCCCGGTAGGCTGTAAGAGCACTGTGCAGAGCGAGTTGTTTCTTAGCTTCCCAAAGAGCTGGAAGCAAGATGCTGTGGGGCCCAACTCGCCCTTTGGACAGAAGCCTGCACGTTGTGCCTTTCAGCTCTACGGCAAAGTAGCACACCCAGAGCAGAAGTCCTACTTCAGCCAGATCAGGCCTGCAAAGAAACTGCGTTTCACAGGCCTTTGGAAGAGATGTTCCCACTAGGCTGTAAAGGCACTGTGCAGAGCGAGTTGTTTCTTAGCTTCCCAAAGAGCTGGAAGCAAGACGCTGTGGGGCCCAACTCGCCCTTTGGAAAGAAGCCTGCACGTTGTGCCTTTCAGCTCTAGGGCAAAGTAGCACACCCAGAGCAGAAGTCCTACTTCAGCCAGATCAGGCCTGCAAAGAAACTGCGTTTCACAGGCCTTTGGAAGAGATGTTCCCGGTAGGCTGTAAGAGCACTGTGCAGAGCGAGTTGTTTCTTAGCTTCCCAAAGAGCTGGAAGCAAGATGCTGTGGGGCCCAACTCGCCCTTTGGAAAGAAGCCTGCACGTTGTGCCTTTCAGCTCTAGGGCAATGTAGTACACCCAGAGCAGAAGTCCTACTTCAGCCAGATCAGGAGTGCAAATAAACTGCTTTTCACAGGCCATGGAAGAGATGTTCCCGGTAGGCTGTAAGAGCACTGTGCAGAGCGAGTTGTTTCTTAGCTTCCCAAAGAGCTGGAAGCAAGATGCTGTGGGGCCCAACTCGCCCTTTGGAAAGAAGCCTGCACGTTGTGCCTTTCAGCTCTATGGCAATGTAGCACACCCAGAGCAGTAGTCCTACTTCAGCCAGATCAGGCCTGCAAAGAAACTGCTTTTCACAGGCCTTTGGTAGAGATGTTCCCGGTAGGCTGTAAGAGCACTGTGCAGAGCGAGTTGTTTCTTAGCTTCCCAAAGAGCTGGAAGCAAGATGCTGTGTGGCCCATCTCGCCCTTTGGAAAGAAGCCTGCACGTTGTGCATTTCAGCTCTAGGGCAATGTAGCACACCCAGAGCAGAAGTTCTACTTCAGCGAGATCAGGCCTGCAAAGAAACTGCTTTTCACACGCCTTTGGAAGAGATGTTCCCGGTAGGCTGTGAGAGCACTGTGCAGAGCGAGTTGTTTCTTAGCTTCCCAAAGAGATGGAAGCAAGATGCTGTGGGCCCCAACTCGCCCTTTGGAAAGAAGCCTGCACGTTGTGCCTTTCAGCTCTAGGGCAAAGTAGCACACCCAGAGCAGAAGTCCTACTTCAGCCAGATCAGGCCTGCAAAGAAACTGCGTTTCACAGGCCTTTGGAAGAGATGTTCCCGGTAGGCTGTAAGAGCACTGTGCAGAGCGAGTTGTTTCTTAGCTTCCCAAAGAGCTGGAAGCAAGATGCTGTGGGGCACAATTTGCCCTTTGGAAAGAAGCCTGCACGTTGTGCCTTTCAGCTCTAGGGCAATGTAGTACACCCAGAGCAGAAGTCCTACTTCAGCCAGATCAGAAGTGCAAATAAACTGCGTTTCACAGGCCATGGAAGAGATGTTCCCGGTAGGCTGTAAGAGCACTGTGCAGAGCGAGTTGTTTCTTAGCTTCCCAAAGAGCTGGAAACAAGATGCTGTGGGGCCCAACTCGCCCTTTGGAAAGAAGCCTGCACCTTGTGCCTTTCAGCTCTAGGGCAATGTAGCACCCCCAGAGCAGAAGTCCTACTTCAGCCAGATCAGGCCTGCAAAGAAACTGCGTTTCACAGGCCTTTGGAAGAGATGTTCCCGGTAGGCTGTAAGAGCACTGTTCAGAGCGAGTTGTTTCTTAGCTTCCCAAAGAGCTGGAAGCAAGCTGCTGTGGGGCCCAACTCGCCCTTTGGAAAGAAGCCTGCACGTTGTGCCTTTCAGCTCGATGGCAATGTAGCACACCCAGAGCAGAAGTCCTACTTCAGCCAGATCAGGCCTGCAAAGAAACTGCTTTTCACAGGCCTTTGGTAGAGATGTTCCCGGTAGGCTGTAAGAGCACTGTGCAGAGCGAGTTGTTTCTTAGCTTCCCAAAGAGCTGGAAGCAAGATGCTGTGTGGCCCATCTCGCCCTTTGGAAAGAAGCCTGCACGTTGTGCCTTTCAGCTCTAGGGCAATGTAGCACACCCAGAGCAGAAGTTCTACTTCAGCGACATCAGGCCTGCAAAGAAACTGCTTTTCACAGGCCTTTGGAAGAGATGTTCCCGGTAGGTTGTGAGAGCACTGTGCAGAGCGAGTTGTTTCTTAGCTTCCCAAAGAGATGGAAGCAAGATGCTGTGGGCCCCAACTCGCCCTTTGGAAAGAAGCCTGCACGTTGTGCCTTTCAGCTCTAGGGCAAAGTAGCACACCCAGAGCAGAAGTCCTACTTCAGCCAGATCAGGCCTGCAAAGAAACTGCGTTTCACAGGCCTTTGGAAGAGATGTTCCCGGTAGGCTGTAAGAGCACTGTGCAGAGCGAGTTGTTTCTTAGCTTCCCAAAGAGCTGGAAGCAAGATGCTGTGGGGCCCAACTCGCCCTTTGGAAAGAAGCCTGCACGTTGTGCCTTTCAGCTCTAGGGCAATGTAGTACACCCAGAGCAGAAGTCCTACTTCAGCCAGATCAGGAGTGCAAATAAACTGCGTTTCACAGGCCATGGAAGAGATGTTCCCGGTAGGCTGTAAGAGCACTGTGCAGAGCGAGTTGTTTCTTAGCTTCCCAAAGAGCTGAAAGCAAGATGCTGTGGGGCCCAACTCGCCCTTTGGAAAGAAGCCTGCACCTTGTGCCTTTCAGCTCTAGGGCAATGTAGCACCCCCAGAGCAGAAGTTCTACTTCAGCCAGATCAGGCCTGCAAAGAAACTGCGTTTCACAGGCCTTTGGAAGAGATGTTCCCGGTAGGCTGTAAGAGCACTGTGCAGAGCGAGTTGTTTCTTAGCTTCCCAAAGAGCTGGAAGCAAGATGCTGTGGGGCCCAACTCGCCCTTTGGAAAGAAGCCTGCACGTTGTTCCTTTCAGATCTAGGGCAAAGTAGCACACCCAGAGCAGAAGTCCTAATACAGCCAGATCAGGCCTGCAAGCAAACTGCGTTTCACAGGCCTTTGGAAGAGATGTTCCCGGTAGGCTGTAAGAGCACTGTGCAGAGCGAGTTGTTTATTAGCTTCCCAAAGAGCTAGAAGCAAGATGCTGTGGGGCCCAACTCGCCCTTTGGAAAGAAGCCTGCACGTTGTGCCTTTCAGCTCTAGGGCAAAGTAGCACACCCAGAGCAGAAGTCCTACTTCAGCCAGATCAGGCCTGCAAAGAAACTGCGTTTCACAAGCCTTTGGAAGACATGTTCCCGGTAGGCTGTAAGAGCACTGTGCAGAGCGAGTTGTTTCTTAGCTTCCCAAAGAGCTGGAAGCAAGCTGCTGTGGGGCCCAACTCGCCCTTTGGAAAGAAGCCTGCACGTTGTGCCTTTCAGCTCTAGGGCAAAGTAGCACACCCAGAGCAGAAGTCCTACTTCAGCCAGATCAGGCCTGCAAAGAAACTGCGTTTCACAGGCCTTTGGAAGAGATGTTCCCCTTAGGCTGTAAGAGCACTGTGCAGAGCGAGTTGTTTCTTAGCTTCCCAAAGAGCTGGAAGCAAGATGCTGTGGGGCCCAACTCGCCCTTTGGAAAGAAGCCTGCACGTTGTGCCTTTCAGCTCTAGGGCAAAGTAGCACACCCAGAGCAGAAGTCATACTTCAGCCAGATCAGGCCTGCAAAGAAACTGCGTTTCACAGGCCTTTGGAAGAGATGTTCCCGGTAGGCTGTAAGAGCACTGTGCAGAGCGAGTTGTTTCTTAGCTTCCCAAAGAGCTGGAAGCAAGATGCTGTGGGGCCCAACTCGCCCTTTGGAAAGAAGCCTGCACGTTGTGCCTTTCAGCTCTAGGGCAATGTAGTACACCCAGAGCAGAAGTCCTACTTCAGCCAGATCAGGAGTGCAAATAAACTGCTTTTCACAGGCCATGGAAGAGATGTTCCCGGTAGGCTGTAAGAGCACTGTGCAGAGCGAGTTGTTTCTTAGCTTCCCAAAGAGCTGGAAGCAAGATGCTGTGGGGCCCAACTCGCCCTTTGGAAAGAAGCCTGCACGTTGTGCCTTTCAGCTCTATGGCAATGTAGCACACCCAGAGCAGAAGTCCTACTTCAGCCAGATCAGGCCTGCAAAGAAACTGCTTTTCACAGGCCTTTGGTAGAGATGTTCCCGGTAGGCTGTAAGAGCACTGTGCAGAGCGAGTTGTTTCTTAGCTTCCCAAAGAGCTGGAAGCAAGATGCTGTGTGGCCCATCTCGCCCTTTGGAAAGAAGCCTGCACGTTGTGCCTTTCAGCTCTAGGGCAATGTAGCACACCCAGAGCAGAAGTTCTACTTCAGCGAGATCAGGCCTGCAAAGAAACTGCTTTTCACAGGCCTTTGGAAGAGATGTTCCCGGTAGGCTGTGAGAGCACTGTGCAGAGCGAGTTGTTTCTTAGCTTCCCAAAGAGATGGAAGCAAGATGCTGTGGGCCCCAACTCGCCCTTTGGAAAGAAGCCTGCACGTTGTGCCTTTCAGCTCTAGGGCAAAGTAGCACACCCAGAGCAGAAGTCCTACTTCAGCCAGATCAGGCCTGCAAAGAAACTGCGTTTCACAGGCCTTTGGAAGAGATGTTCCCGGTAGGCTGTAAGAGCACTGTGCAGAGCGAGTTGTTTCTTAGCTTCCCAAAGAGCTGGAAGCAAGATGCTGTGGGGCACAATTTGCCCTTTGGAAAGAAGCCTGCACGTTGTGCCTTTCAGCTCTAGGGCAATGTAGTACACCCAGAGCAGAAGTCCTACTTCAGCCAGATCAGGAGTGCAAATAAACTGCGTTTCACAGGCCATGGAAGAGATGTTCCCGGTAGGCTGTAAGAGCACTGTGCAGAGCGAGTTGTTTCTTAGCTTCCCAAAGAGCTGAAAACAAGATGCTGTGGGGCCCAACTCGCCCTTTGGAAAGAAGCCTGCACCTTGTGCCTTTCAGCTCTAGGGCAATGTAGCACCCCCAGAGCAGAAGTCCTACTTCAGCCAGATCAGGCCTGCAAAGAAACTGCGTTTCACAGGCCTTTGGAAGAGATGTTCCCGGTAGGCTGTAAGAGCACTGTTCAGAGCGAGTTGTTTCTTAGCTTCCCAAAGAGCTGGAAGCAAGCTGCTGTGGGGCCCAACTCGCCCTTTGGAAAGAAGCCTGCACGTTGTGCCTTTCAGCTCGATGGCAATGTAGCACACCCAGAGCAGAAGTCCTACTTCAGCCAGATCAGGCCTGCAAAGAAACTGCTTTTCACAGGCCTTTGGTAGAGATGTTCCCGGTAGGCTGTAAGAGCACTGTGCAGAGCGAGTTGTTTCTTAGCTTCCCAAAGAGCTGGAAGCAAGATGCTGTGTGGCCCATCTCGCCCTTTGGAAAGAAGCCTGCACGTTGTGCCTTTCAGCTCTAGGGCAATGTAGCACACCCAGAGCAGAAGTTCTACTTCAGCGAGATCAGGCCTGCAAAGAAACTGCTTTTCACAGGCCTTTGGAAGAGATGTTCCCGGTAGGTTGTGAGAGCACTGTGCAGAGCGAGTTGTTTCTTAGCTTCCCAAAGAGATGGAAGCAAGATGCTGTGGGCCCCAACTCGCCCTTTGGAAAGAAGCCTGCACGTTGTGCCTTTCAGCTCTAGGGCAAAGTAGCACACCCAGAGCAGAAGTCCTACTTCAGCCAGATCAGGCCTGCAAAGAAACTGCGTTTCACAGGCCTTTGGAAGAGATGTTCCCGGTAGGCTGTAAGAGCACTGTGCAGAGCGAGTTGTTTCTTAGCTTCCCAAAGAGCTGGAAGCAAGATGCTGTGGGGCCCAACTCGCCCTTTGGAAAGAAGCCTGCACGTTGTGCCTTTCAGCTCTAGGGCAATGTAGTACACCCAGAGCAGAAGTCCTACTTCAGCCAGATCAGGAGTGCAAATAAACTGCGTTTCACAGGCCATGGAAGAGATGTTCCCGGTAGGCTGTAAGAGCACTGTGCAGAGCGAGTTGTTTCTTAGCTTCCCAAAGAGCTGAAAGCAAGATGCTGTGGGGCCCAACTCGCCCTTTGGAAAGAAGCCTGCACCTTGTGCCTTTCAGCTCTAGGGCAATGTAGCACCCCCAGAGCAGAAGTCCTACTTCAGCCAGATCAGGCCTGCAAAGAAACTGCGTTTCACAGGCCTTTGGAAGAGATGTTCCCGGTAGGCTGTAAGAGCACTGTGCAGAGCGAGTTGTTTCTTAGCTTCCCAAAGAGCTGGAAGCAAGATGCTGTGGGGCCCAACTCGCCCTTTGGAAAGAAGCCTGCACGTTGTGCCTTTCAGATCTAGGGCAAAGTAGCACACCCAGAGCAGAAGTCCTAATACAGCCAGATCAGGCCTGCAAGCAAACTGCGTTTCACAGGCCTTTGGAAGAGATGTTCCCGGTAGGCTGTAAGAGCACTGTGCAGAGCGAGTTGTTTATTAGCTTCCCAAAGAGCTAGAAGCAAGATGCTGTGGGGCCCAACTCGCCCTTTGGAAAGAAGCCTGCACGTTGTGCCTTTCAGCTCTAGGGCAAAGTAGCACACCCAGAGCAGAAGTCCTACTTCAGCCAGATCAGGCCTGCAAAGAAACTGCGTTTCACAGGCCTTTAGAAGACATGTTCCCGGTAGGCTGTAAGAGCACTGTGCAGAGCGAGATGTTTCTTAGCTTCCCAAAGAGCTGGAAGCAAGATGCTGTGGGGCCCAACTCGCCCTTTGGAAAGAAGCCTGCACGTTGTGCCTTTCAGCTCTAGGGCAAAGTAGCACACCCAGAGCAGAAGTCCTACTTCAGCCAGATCAGGCCTGCAAAGAAACTGCGTTTCACAGGCCTTTGGAAGAGATGTTCCCGGTAGGCTGTAAGAGCACTGTGCAGAGCGAGTTGTTTCTTAGCTTCCCAAAGAGCTGGAAGCAAGATGCTGTTGGGCCCAACTCACCATTAGGAAAGGAGCCTGCACGTTGTGCCTTTCAGCTCTAGGACAATGTAGCACACCCAGAGCAGAAGTCCTACTTCAGCCAGATCAGGCCTGCAAAGAAACTGCGTTTCACAGGCCTTTGGAAGAGATGTTCCCGGTAGGCTGTAAGAGCACTGTGCAGAGCGAGTTGTTTCTTAGCTTCCCAAAGAGCTGGAAGCAAGATGCTGTGTGGCCCAACTCACCCTTTGGAAAGAAGCCTGCACGTTGTGCCTTTCAGCTCTATGGCAATGTAGCACACCCAGAGCAGAAGTCCTACTTCAGACAGATCAGGCCTGCAAAGAAACTGCGTTTCACAGGCCTTTGGAAGAGATGTTCCCGGTAGGCTGTAAGAGCACTGTGCAGAGCGAGTTGTTTCTTAGCTTCCCAAAGAGCTGGAAGCAAGATGCTGTGGGGCCCATCTCGCCCTTTGGAAAGAAGCCTGCACGTTGTGCCTTTCAGCTCTAGGGCAATGTAGCACACCCAGAGCAGAAGTTCTACTTCAGCGAGATCAGGCCTGCAAAGAAACTGCGTTTCACAGGCCTTTGGAAGAGATGTTCCCACTAGGCTGTAAGAGCACTGTGCAGAGCGAGTTGTTTCTTAGCTTCCCAAAGAGCTAGAAGCAAGATGCTTTGGGGCCCAACTCGCCCTTTGGAAAGAAGCCTGCACGTTGTGCCTTTCAGCTCTAGGGCAAAGTAGCACACCCAGAGCAGAAGTCCTACTTCAGCCAGATCAGGCCTGCAAAGAAACTGCGTTTCACAGGCCTTTAGAAGACATGTTCCCGGTAGGCTGTAAGAGCACTGTGCAGAGCAAGATGTTTCTTAGCTTCCCAAAGAGCTGGAAGCAAGATGCTGTGGGGCCCAACTCGCCCTTTGGAAAGAAGCCTGCACGTTGTGCCTTTCAGCTCTAGGGCAAACTAGCACACCCAGAGCAGAAGTCCTACTTCAGCCAGATCAGGCCTACAAAGAAACTGCGTTTCACAGGCCTTTGGAAGAGATGTTCCCGGTAGGCTGTAAGAGCACTGTGCAGAGCGAGTTGTTTCTTAGCTTCCCAAAGAGCTGGAAGCAAGATGGTGTTGGGCCCAACTCACCATTAGGAAAGGAGCCTGCACGTTGTGCCTTTCAGCTCTAGGACAATGTAGCACACCCAGAGCAGAAGTCCTACTTCAGCCAGATCAGGCCTGCAAAGAAACTGCGTTTCACAGGCCTTTGGAAGAGATGTTCCCGGTAGGCAGTAAGAGCACTGTGCAGAGCGAGTTGTTTCTTAGCTTCCCAAAGAGCTGGAAGCAAGATGCTGTGGGGCCCAACTCGCCCTTTGGAAAGAAGCCTGCACCTTGTGCCTTTCAGCTCTAGGGCAATGTAGCACACCCAGAGCAGAAGTTCTACTTCAAGCAGATCACGCCTGCAAAGAAGCTGCGTTTCACAGGCCTTTAGAAGACATGTTCCCGGTAGGCTGTAAGAGCACTGTGCAGAGCGAGTTGTTTCTTAGCTTCCAAAGACCTGGAAGCAAGATGCTGTGGGGCCGAACTCGTCCTTTTTAAAGAAGCCTGCACGTAGTGCCTTTCAGCTCTAGGGCAATGTAGCACACCCAGAGCAGAAGTCCTACTTCAGCCAGATCAGGCCTGCAAAGAAACTGCATTTCACAGGCCTTTGGAAGAGATGTTCCCGGTAGGCTGTAAGAGCACTGTGCAGAGCGAGTTGTTTCTTAGCTTCCAAAGACCTGGAAGCAAGATGCTGTGGGGCCGAACTCGTCCTTTGGAAAGAAGCCTGCACGTTGCGCCTTTCTGCTCTAGGGCAATGTAGCACACCCAGAGCAGGAGTCCTACTTCAGCCAGATCAGGCCTGCAAAGAAACTGCGTTTCACAGGCCTTTGGAAGAGATGTTCCCACTAGGCTGTAAGAGCACTGTGCAGAGCGAGTTGTTTCTTAGCTTCCCAAAGAGCTGGAAGCAAGATGCTGTGGGGCCCAACTCGCCCTTTGGAAAGAAGCCTGCACGTTGTGACTTTCAGCTCTAGGGCAAAGTAGCACACCCAGTGCAGAAGTCCTACTTCAGCCAGATCAGGCCTGCAAAGAAACTGCGTTTCACAGGCCTTTGGAAGAGATGTTCCCGGTAGGCTGTAAGAGCACTGTGCAGAGCGAGTTGTTTCTTAGCTTCCCAAAGAGCTGGAAGCAAGATGGTGTTGGGCCCAACTCACCATTAGGAAAGGAGCCTGCACGTTGTGCCTTTCAGCTCTAGGACAATGTAGCACACCCAGAGCAGAAGTCCTACTTCAGCCAGATCAGGCCTGCAAAGAAACTGCGTTTCACAGGCCTTTGGAAGAGATGTTACCGGTAGGCAGTAAGAGCACTGTGCAGAGCGAGTTGTTTCTTAGCTTCCCAAAGAGCTGGAAGCAAGATGCTGTGGGGCCCAACTCGCCCTTTGGAAAGAAGCCTGCACCTTGTGCCTTTCAGCTCTAGGGCAATGTAGCACACCCAGAGCAGAAGTCCTACTTCAGCCAGATCAGGCCTGCAAAGAAACTGCGTTTCACAGGCATTTGGAAGAGATGTTCCCGGTAGGCTGTAAGAGCACTGTGCAGACCGAGTTGTGTCTTAGCTTCCCCAAGAGCTGGAAGCAATATGCTGTGGGCCCCAACTTGCCCTTTGGAAAGAAGCCTGCACGTAGTGCCTTTCAGCTCTAGGGCAATGTAGCACACCCAGAGCAGAAGTCCTACTTCAGCCAGATCAGGCCTGCAAAGAAACTGCATTTCACAGGCCTTTGGAAGAGATGTTCCCGGTAGGCTGTAAGAGCACTGTGCAGAGCGAGTTGTTTCTTAGCTTCCAAAGAGCTGGAAGCAAGATGCTGTGGGGCCGAACTCGTCCTTTGGAAAGAAGCCTGCACGTTGCGCCTTTCTGCTCTAGGGCAATGTAGCACACCCAGAGCAGGAGTCCTACTTCAGCCAGATCAGGCCTGCAAAGAAACTGCGTTTCACAGGCCTTTGGAAGAGTTGTTCCCGGTATGCTGTAAGAGCACTGGGCAGAGCGAGTTGTTTCTTAGCTTCCCAAAGAGCTGGAAGCAAGATGCTGTGGGGCCCATCTCGCCCTTTGGAAAGAAGCCTGCACGTTGTGCCTTTCAGCTCTAGGGCAATGTAGCACACCCAGAGCAGAAGTTCTACTTCAGCGAGATCACGCCTGCAAAGAAACTGCTTTTCACAGGCCTTTGGAAGAGATGTTCCCGGTAGGCTGTAAGAGCACTGTGCAGAGCGAGTTGTTTCTTAGCTTCCCAAAGAGCTGGAAGCAAAATGCTGTGGGGCCCAACTCGCCCTTTGGAAAGAAGCCTGCACGTTGTGCCTTTCAGCTCTAGGGCAAAGTAGCACACCCAGAGCAGAAGTCCTACTTCAGCCAGATCAGGCCTGCAAAGAAACTGCGTTTCACAGGCCTTTGGAAGAGATGTTCCCGGTAGGCTGTAGGAGCACTGTGCAGAGCGAGTTGTTTCTTAGCTTCCCAAAGAGCTGGAAGCAAGATGCTGTGCGGCCCAACTCGCCGTTTGGAAAGAAGCCTGCACGTTGTGCCTTTCAGCTCTAGGGCAAAGTAGCACACCCAGAGCAGAAGTCCTACTTCAGCCAGATCAGGCCTGCAAAGAAACTGCGTTTCACAGGCCTTTGGAAGAGATGTTCCCGGTAGGCTGTAAGAGCACTGTGCAGAGCGAGTTGTTTCTTAGCTTCCCAAAGAGCTGGAAGCAAGATGCTGTGGGGCCCAACTCGCCCTTTGGAAAGAAGCCTGCACGTTGTGCCTTTCAGCTCTAGGGCAAAGTAGCACACCCAGAGCAGAAGTCCTACTTCAGCCAGATCAGGCCTGCAAAGAAACTGCGTTTCACAGGCCTTTGGAAGAGATGTTCCCACTAGGCTGTAAGAGCACTGTGCAGAGCGAGTTGTTTCTTAGCTTCCCAAAGAGCTGGAAGCAAGATGCTGTGGGGCCCAACTCGCCCTTTGGAAAGAAGCCTGCACGTTGTGCCTTTCAGCTCTAGGGCAAAGTAGCACACCCAGAGCAGAAGTCCTACTTCAGCCAGATCAGGCCTGCAAAGAAACTGCGTTTCACAGGCCTTTGGAAGAGATGTTCCCGGTAGGCTGTAAGAGCACTGTGCAGAGCGAGTTGTTTCTTAGCTTCCCAAAGAGCTGGAAGCAAGATGCTGTGGGGCCCAACTCGCCCTTTGGAAAGAAGCCTGCACGTTGTGCCTTTCAGCTCTAGGGCAAAGTAGCACACCCAGAGCAGAAGTCCCACTTCAGCCAGATCAGGCCTGCAAAGAAACTGCGTTTCACAGGCCTTTGGAAGAGATGTTCCCGGTAGGCTGTAAGAGCACTGTGCAGAGCGAGTTGTTTCTTAGCTTCCCAAAGAGCTGGAAGCAAGATGCTGTGGGGCCCAACTCGCCCTTTGGAAAGAAGCCTGCACGTTGTGCCTTTCAGCTCTAGGGCAAAGTAGCACACCCAGAGCAGAAGTCCTACTTCAGCCAGATCAGGCCTGCAAAGAAACTGCGTTTCACAGGCCTTTGGAAGAGATGTTCCCGGTAGGCTGTAAGAGCACTGTGCAGAGCGAGTTGTTTCTTAGCTTCCCAAAGAGCTGGAAGCCAGCTGCTGTGGGGCCCAACTCGCCCTTTGGAAAGAAGCCTGCACGTTGTGCCTTTCAGCTCTAGGGCAAAGTAGCACACCCAGAGCAGAAGTCCTACTTCAGCCAGATCAGGCCTGCAAAGAAACTGCGTTTCACAGGCCTTTGGAAGAGATGTTCCCGGTAGGCTGTAAGAGCACTGTGCAGAGCGAGTTGTTTCTTAGCTTCCCAAAGAGCTGGAAGCAAGATGCTGTGGGGCCCAACTCGCCCTTTGGAAAGAAGCCTGCACGTTGTGCCTTTCAGCTCTAGGGCAAAGTAGCACACCCAGAGCAGAAGTCCTACTTCAGCCAGATCAGGCCTGCAAAGAAACTGCGTTTCACAGGCCTTTGGAAGAGATGTTCCCACTAGGCTGTAAGAGCACTGTGCAGAGCGAGTTGTTTCTTAGCTTCCCAAAGAGCTAGAAGCAAGATGCTGTGGGGCCCAACTCGCCCTTTGGAAAGAAGCCTGCACGTTGTGCCTTTCAGCTCTAGGGCAAAGTAGCACACCCAGAGCAGAAGTCCTACTTCAGCCAGATCAGGCCTGCAAAGAAACTGTGTTTCACAGGCCTTTGGAAGAGATGTTCCTGGTAGGCTGTAAGAGCACTGCGCAGAGCGAGTTGTTTCTTAGCTTCCCAAAGAGCTGGAAGCAAGATGCTGTGGGGCCCAACTCGCCCTTTGGAAAGAAGCCTGCACGTTGTGCCTTTCAGCTCTAGGGCAAAGTAGCACACCCAGAGCAGAAGTCCTACTTCAGCCAGATCAGGCCTGCAAAGAAACTGCGTTTCACAGGCCTTTGGAAGAGATGTTCCCGGTAGGCTGTAAGAGCACTGTGCAGAGCGAGTTGTTTCTTAGCTTCCCAAAGAGCTGGAAGCAAGATGCTGTGGGGCCCAACTCGCCCTTTGGACAGAAGCCTGCACGTTGTGCCTTTCAGCTCTACGGCAAAGTAGCACACCCAGAGCAGAAGTCCTACTTCAGCCAGATCAGGCCTGCAAAGAAACTGCGTTTCACAGGCCTTTGGAAGAGATGTTCCCACTAGGCTGTAAAGGCACTGTGCAGAGCGAGTTGTTTCTTAGCTTCCCAAAGAGCTGGAAGCAAGACGCTGTGGGGCCCAACTCGCCCTTTGGAAAGAAGCCTGCACGTTGTGCCTTTCAGCTCTAGGGCAAAGTAGCACACCCAGAGCAGAAGTCCTACTTCAGCCAGATCAGGCCTGCAAAGAAACTGCGTTTCACAGGCCTTTGGAAGAGATGTTCCCGGTAGGCTGTAAGAGCACTGTGCAGAGCGAGTTGTTTCTTAGCTTCCCAAAGAGCTGGAAGCAAGATGCTGTGGGGCCCAACTCGCCCTTTGGAAAGAAGCCTGCACGTTGTGCCTTTCAGCTCTAGGGCAAAGTAGCACACCCAGAGCAGAAGTCCTACTTCAGCCAGATCAGGCCTGCAAAGAAACTGCGTTTCACAGGCCTTTGGAAGAGATGTTCCCGGTAGGCTGTAAGAGCACTGTGCAGAGCGAGTTGTTTCTTAGCTTCCCAAAGAGCTGGAAGCAAGATGCTGTGGGGCCCAACTCGCCCTTTGGAAAGAAGCCTGCACGTTGTGCCTTTCAGCTCTAGGGCAAAGTAGCACACCCAGAGCAGAAGTCCTACTTCAGCCAGATCAGGCCTGCAAAGAAACTGCGTTTCCCAGGCCTTTGGAAGAGATGTTCCCGGTAGGCTGTAAGAGCACTGTGCAGAGCGAGTTGTTTCTTAGCTTCCCAAAGAGCTAGAAGCAAGATGCTGTGGGGCCCAACTCGCCCTTTGGAAAGAAGCCTGCACGTTGTGCCTTTCAGCTCTAGGGCAAAGTAGCACACCCAGAGCAGAAGTCCTACTTCAGCCAGATCAGGCCTGCAAAGAAACTGCGTTTCACAGGCCTTTGGAAGAGATGTTCCCGGTAGGCTGTAAGAGCACTGTGCAGAGCGAGTTGTTTCTTAGCTTCCCAAAGAGCTGGAAGCAAGATGCTGTGGGGCCCAACTCGCCCTTTGGAAAGAAGCCTGCACGTTGTGCCTTTCAGCTCTAGGGCAAAGTAGCACACCCAGAGCAGAAGTCCTACTTCAGCCAGATCAGGCCTGCAAAGAAACTGCGTTTCACAGGCCTTTGGAAGAGATGTTCCCGGTAGGCTGTAAGAGCACTGTGCAGAGCGAGTTGTTTCTTAGCTTCCCAAAGAGCTGGAAGCAAGATGCTGTGCGGCCCAACTCGCCGTTTGGAAAGAAGCCTGCACGTTGTGCCTTTCAGCTCTAGGGCAAAGTAGCACACCCAGACCAGAAGTCCTACTTCAGCCAGATCAGGCCTGCAAAGAAACTGCGTTTCACAGGCCTTTGGAAGAGATGTTCCCGGTAGGCTGTAAGAGCACTGTGCAGAGCGAGTTGTTTCTTAGCTTCCCAAAGAGCTGGAAGCAAGATGCTGTGGGGCCCAACTCGCCCTTTGGAAAGAAGCCTGCACGTTGTGCCTTTCAGCTCTAGGGCAAAGTAGCACACCCAGAGCAGAAGTCCTACTTCAGCCAGATCAGGCCTGCAAAGAAACTGCGTTTCACAGGCCTTTGGAAGAGATGTTCCCACTAGGCTGTAAGAGCACTGTGCAGAGCGAGTTGTTTCTTAGCTTCCCAAAGAGCTGGAAGCAAGATGCTGTGGGGCCCAACTCGCCCTTTGGAAAGAAGCCTGCACGTTGTGCCTTTCAGCTCTAGGGCAAAGTAGCACACCCAGAGCAGAAGTCCCACTTCAGCCAGATCAGGCCTGCAAAGAAACTGCGTTTCACAGGCCTTTGGAAGAGATGTTCCCGGTAGGCTGTAAGAGCACTGTGCAGAGCGAGTTGTTTCTTAGCTTCCCAAAGAGCTAGAAGCAAGATGCTGTGGGGCCCAACTCGCCCTTTGGAAAGAAGCCTGCACGTTGTGCCTTTCAGCTCTAGGGCAAAGTAGCACACCCAGAGCAGAAGTCCTACTTCAGCCAGATCAGGCCTGCAAAGAAACTGCGTTTCACAGGCCTTTGGAAGAGATGTTCCCGGTAGGCTGTAAGAGCACTGTGCAGAGCGAGTTGTTTCTTAGCTTCCCAAAGAGCTGGAAGCAAGATGCTGTGGGGCCCAACTCGCCCTTTGGAAAGAAGCCTGAACGTTGTGCCTTTCAGCTCTAGGGCAAAGTAGCACACCCAGAGCAGAACTCCTACTTCAGCCAGATCAGGCCTGCAAAGAAACTGCGTTTCACAGGCCTTTGGAAGAGATGTTCCCGGTAGGCTGTAAGAGCACTGTGCAGAGCGAGTTGTTTCTTAGCTTCCCAAAGAGCTGGAAGCAAGATGCTGTGCGGCCCAACTCGCCGTTTGGAAAGAAGCCTGCACGTTGTGCCTTTCAGCTCTAGGGCAAAGTAGCACACCCAGACCAGAAGTCCTACTTCAGCCAGATCAGGCCTGCAAAGAAACTGCGTTTCACAGGCCTTTGGAAGAGATGTTCCCACTAGGCTGTAAAGGCACTGTGCAGAGCGAGTTGTTTCTTAGCTTCCCAAAGAGCTGGAAGCAAGATGCTGTGGGGCCCAACTCGCCCTTTGGAAAGAAGCCTGCACGTTGTGCCTTTCAGCTCTAGGGCAAAGTAGCACACCCAGAGCAGAAGTCCTACTTCAGCCAGATCAGGCTTGCAAAGAAACTGCGTTTCACAGGCCTTTGGAAGAGATGTTCCCACTAGGCTGTAAGAGCACTGTGCAGAGCGAGTTGTTTCTTAGCTTCCCAAAGAGCTGGAAGCAAGATGCTGTGGGGCCCAACTCGCCCTTTGGAAAGAAGCCTGCACGTTGTGCCTTTCAGCTCTAGGGCAAAGTAGCACACCCAGAGCAGAAGTCCTACTTCAGCCAGATCAGGCCTGCAAAGAAACTGCGTTTCCCAGGCCTTTGGAAGTGATGTTCCCACTAGGCTGTAAGAGCACTGTGCAGAGCGAGTTGTTTCTTAGCTTCACAAAGAGCTAGAATCAAGATGCTGTGGGGCCCAACTCGCCCTTTGGAAAGAAGCCTGCACGTTGTGCCTTTCAGCTCTAGGGCAAAGTAGCACACCCAGAGCAGAAGTCCTACTTCAGCCAGATCAGGCCTGCAAAGAAACTGCGTTTCACAGGCCTTTGGAAGAGATGTTCCCGGTAGGCTGTAAGAGCACTGTGCAGAGCGAGTTGTTTCTTAGCTTCCCAAAGAGCTGGAAGCAAGATGCTGTGGGGCCCAACTCGCCCTTTGGAAAGAAGCCTGCACGTTGTGCCTTTCAGCTCTAGGGCAAAGTAGCACACCCAGAGCAGAAGTCCTACTTCAGCCAGATCAGGCCTGCAAAGAAACTGCGTTTCACAGGCCTTTGGAAGAGATGTTCCCACTAGGCTGTAAGAGCACTGTGCAGAGCGAGTTGTTTCTTAGCTTCCCAAAGAGCTGGAAGCAAGATGCTGTGGGGCCCAACTCGCCCTTTGGAAAGAAGCCTGCACGTTGTGCCTTTCAGCTCTAGGGCAAAGTAGCACACCCAGAGCAGAAGTCCTACTTCAGCCAGATCAGGCCTGCAAAGAAACTGCGTTTCACAGGCCTTTGGAAGAGATGTTCCCGGTAGGCTGTAAGAGCACTGTGCAGAGCGAGTTGTTTCTTAGCTTCCCAAAGAGCTGGAAGCAAGATGCTGTGGGGCCCAACTCGCCCTTTGGAAAGAAGCCTGCACGTTGTGCCTTTCAGCTCTAGGGCAAAGTAGCACACCCAGAGCAGAAGTCCCACTTCAGCCAGATCAGGCCTGCAAAGAAACTGCGTTTCACAGGCCTTTGGAAGAGATGTTCCCGGTAGGCTGTAAGAGCACTGTGCAGAGCGAGTTGTTTCTTAGCTTCCCAAAGAGCTGGAAGCAAGCTGCTGTGGGGCCCAACTCGCCCTTTGGAAAGAAGCCTGCACGTTGTGCCTTTCAGCTCTAGGGCAAAGTAGCACACCCAGAGCAGAAGTCCTACTTCAGCCAGATCAGGCCTGCAAAGAATCTGCGTTTCACAGGCCTTTGGAAGAGATGTTCCCGGTAGGCTGTAAGAGCACTGTGCAGAGCGAGTTGTTTCTTAGCTTGCCAAAGAGCTGGAAGCAAGATGCTGTGCGGCCAACTCGCCCTTTGGAAAGAAGCCTGCACGTTGTGCCTTTCAGCTCTAGGGCAAAGTAGCACACCCAGAGCAGAAGTCCTACTTCAGCCAGATCAGGCCTGCAAAGAAACTGCGTTTCACAGGCCTTTGGAAGAGATGTTCCCGGTAGGCTGTAAGAGCACTGTGCAGAGCGAGTTGTTTCTTAGCTTCCCAAAGAGCTGGAAGCAAGATGCTGTGGGGCCCAACTCGCCCTTTGGAAAGAAGCCTTCACGTTGTGCCTTTCAGCTCTAGTTCAATGTAGCACACCCAGAGCAGAAGTCCTACTTCAGCCAGATCATGCCTGCAAGGAAACTGCGTTTCACAGGCCTTTGGAAGAGATGTTCCCGGTAGGCTGTAAGAGCACTGTGCAGAGCGAGTTGTTTCTTAGCTTCCCAAAGAGCTGGAAGCAAGATGCTGTGGGGCCCAACTCGCCCTTTGGAAAGAAGCCTGCACGTTGTGCCTTTCAGCTCTAGGGCAAAGTAGCACACCCAGAGCAGAAGTCCTACTTCAGCCAGATCAGGCCTGCAAAGAAACTGCGTTTCACAGGCCTTTGGAAGAGATGTTCCCACTAGGCTGTAAAGGCACTGTGCAGAGCGAGTTGTTTCTTAGCTTCCCAAAGAGCTGGAAGCAAGACGCTGTGGGCCCAACTCGCCCTTTGGAAAGAAGCCTGCACGTTGTGCCTTTCAGCTCTAGGGCAAAGTAGCACACCCAGAGCAGAAGTCCTAATACAGCCAGATCAGGCCTGCAAAGAAACTGCGTTTCCCAGGCCTTTGGAAGTGATGTTCCCACTAGGCTGTAAGAGCACTGTGCAGAGCGAGTTGTTTCTTAGCTTCACAAAGAGCTAGAATCAAGATGCTGTGGGGCCCAACTCGCCCTTTGGAAAGAAGCCTGCACGTTGTGCCTTTCAGCTCTAGGGCAAAGTAGCACACCCAGAGCAGAAGTCCTACTTCAGCCAGATCAGGCCTGCAAAGAAACTGCGTTTCACAGGCCTTTGGAAGAGATGTTCCCGGTAGGCTGTAAGAGCACTGTGCAGAGCGAGTTGTTTCTTAGCTTCCCAAAGAGCTGGAAGCAAGATGCTGTGGGGCCCAACTCTCCCTTTGGAAAGAAGCCTGCACGTTGTGCCTTTCAGCTCTAGGGCAAAGTAGCACACCCAGAGCAGAAGTCCTACTTCAGCCAGATCAGGCCTGCAGAGAAACTGCGTTTCCCAGGCCTTTGGAAGAGATGTTCCCGGTAGGCTGTAAGAGCACTGTGCAGAGCGAGTTGTTTCTTAGCTTCCGAAAGAGCTGGAAGCAAGATGCTGTGGGGCCCAATTCGCCCTTTGGAAAGAAGCCTGCACGTTGTGCCTTTCAGCTCTAGGGCAAAGTAGCACACCCAGAGCAGAACTCCTACTTCAGCCAGATCAGGCCTGCAAAGAAACTGCGTTTCCCAGGCCTTTGGAAGAGATGTTCCCGGTAGGCTGTAAGAGCACTGTGCAGAGCGAGTTGTTTCTTAGCTTCCCAAAGAGCTGGAAGCAAGATGCTGTGGGGCCCAACTCGCCCTTTGGAAAGAAGCCTGCACGTTGTGCCTTTCAGCTCTAGGGCAAAGTAGCACACCCAGAGCAGAAGTCCTACTTCAGCCAGATCAGGCCTGCAAAGAAACTGCGTTTCACAGGCCTTTGGAAGAGATGTTCCCACTAGGCTGTAAGAGCACTGTGCAGAGCGAGTTGTTTCTTAGCTTCCCAAAGAGCTGGAAGCAAGATGCTGTGGGGCCCAACTCGCCCTTTGGAAAGAAGCCTGCACGTTGTGCCTTTCAGCTCTAGGGCAAAGTAGCACACCCAGAGCAGAAGTCCTACTTCAGCCAGATCAGGCCTGCAAAGAAACTGCGTTTCACAGGCCTTTGGAAGAGATGTTCCCGGTAGGCTGTAAGAGCACTGTGCAGAGCGAGTTGTTTCTTAGCTTCCCAAAGAGCTGGAAGCAAGATGCTGTGGGGCCCAACTCGCCCTTTGGAAAGAAGCCTGCACGTTGTGCCTTTCAGCTCTAGGGCAAAGTAGCACACCCAGAGCAGAAGTCCTACTTCAGCCAGATCAGGCCTGCAAAGAAACTGCGTTTCACAGGCCTTTGGAAGAGATGTTCCCGGTAGGCTGTAAGAGCACTGTGCAGAGCGAGTTGTTTCTTAGCTTCCCAAAGAGCTAGAAGCAAGATGCTGTGGGGCCCAACTCGCCCTTTGGAAAGAAGCCTGCACGTTGTGCCTTTCAGCTCTAGGGCAAAGTAGCACACCCAGAGCAGAAGTCCTACTTCAGCCAGATCAGGCCTGCAAAGAAACTGCGTTTCACAGGCCTTTGGAAGAGATGTTCCCGGTAGGCTGTAAGAGCACTGTGCAGAGCGAGTTGTTTCTTAGCTTCCCAAAGAGCTGGAAGCAAGATGCTGTGGGGCCCAACTCGCCCTTTGGAAAGAAGCCTGCACGTTGTGCCTTTCAGCTCTAGGGCAAAGTAGCACACCCAGAGCAGAAGTCCTACTTCAGCCAGATCAGGCCTGCAAAGAAACTGCGTTTCACAGGCCTTTGGAAGAGATGTTCCCGGTAGGCTGTAAGAGCACTGTGCAGAGCGAGTTGTTTCTTAGCTTCCCAAAGAGCTGGAAGCAAGATGCTGTGCGGCCCAACTCGCCGTTTGGAAAGAAGCCTGCACGTTGTGCCTTTCAGCTCTAGGGCAAAGTAGCACACCCAGAGCAGAAGTCCTACTTCAGCCAGATCAGGCCTGCAAAGAAACTGCGTTTCACAGGCCTTTGGAAGAGATGTTCCCGGTAGGCTGTAAGAGCACTGTGCAGAGCGAGTTGTTTCTTAGCTTCCCAAAGAGCTGGAAGCAAGATGCTGTGGGGCCCAACTCGCCCTTTGGAAAGAAGCCTGCACGTTGTGCCTTTCAGCTCTAGGGCAAAGTAGCACACCCAGAGCAGAACTGCTACTTCAGCCAGATCAGGCCTGCAAAGAAACTGCGTTTCACAGGCCTTTGGAAGAGATGTTCCCGGTAGGCTGTAAGAGCACTGTGCAGAGCGAGTTGTTTCTTAGCTTCCCAAAGAGCTGGAAGCAAGATGCTGTGCGGCCCAACTCGCCGTTTGGAAAGAAGCCTGCACGTTGTGCCTTTCAGCTCTAGGGCAAAGTAGCACACCCAGACCAGAAGTCCTACTTCAGCCAGATCAGGCCTGCAAAGAAACTGCGTTTCACAGGCCTTTGGAAGAGATGTTCCCGGTAGGCTGTAAGAGCACTGTGCAGAGCGAGTTGTTTCTTAGCTTCCCAAAGAGCTGGAAGCAAGATGCTGTGGGGCCCAACTCGCCCTTTGGAAAGAAGCCTGCACGTTGTGCCTTTCAGCTCTAGGGCAATGTAGCACACCCAGAGCAGAAGTCCTACTTCAGCCAGATCAGGCCTGCAAAGAAACTGCGTTTCACACGCCTTTGGAAGAGATGTTCCCACTAGGCTGTAAGAGCACTGTGCAGAGCGAGTTGTTTCTTAGCTTCCCAAAGAGCTGGAAGCAAGATGCTGTGGGGCCCAACTCGCCCTTTGGAAAGAAGCCTGCACGTTGTGCCTTTCAGCTCTAGGGCAAAGTAGCACACCCAGAGCAGAAGTCCTACTTCAGCCAGATCAGGCCTGCAAAGAAACTGCGTTTCACAGGCCTTTGGAAGAGATGTTCCCGGTAGGCTGTAAGAGCACTGTGCAGAGCGAGTTGTTTCTTAGCTTCCCAAAGAGCTGGAAGCAAGATGCTGTGGGGCCCAACTCGCCCTTTGGAAAGAAGCCTGCACGTTGTGCCTTTCAGCTCTAGGGCAAAGTAGCACACCCAGAGCAGAAGTCCCACTTCAGCCAGATCAGGCCTGCAAAGAAACTGCGTTTCACAGGCCTTTGGAAGAGATGTTCCCGGTAGGCTGTAAGAGCACTGTGCAGAGCGAGTTGTTTCTTAGCTTCCCAAAGAGCTGGAAGCAAGCTGCTGTGGGGCCCAACTCGCCCTTTGGAAAGAAGCCTGCACGTTGTGCCTTTCAGCTCTAGGGCAAAGTAGCACACCCAGAGCAGAAGTCCTACTTCAGCCAGATCAGGCCTGCAAAGAATCTGCGTTTCACAGGCCTTTGGAAGAGATGTTCCCGGTAGGCTGTAAGAGCACTGTGCAGAGCGAGTTGTTTCTTAGCTTGCCAAAGAGCTGGAAGCAAGATGCTGTGCGGCCAACTCGCCCTTTGGAAAGAAGCCTGCATGTTGTGCCTTTCAGCTCTAGGGCAAAGTAGCACACCCAGAGCAGAAGTCCTACTTCAGCCAGATCAGGCCTGCAAAGAAACTGCGTTTCACAGGCCTTTGGAAGAGATGTTCCCGGTAGGCTGTAAGAGCACTGTGCAGAGCGAGTTGTTTCTTAGCTTCCCAAAGAGCTGGAAGCAAGATGCTGTGGGGCCCAACTCGCCCTTTGGAAAGAAGCCTTCACGTTGTGCCTTTCAGCTCTAGTTCAATGTAGCACACCCAGAGCAGAAGTCCTACTTCAGCCAGATCAGGCCTGCAAGGAAACTGCGTTTCACAGGCCTTTGGAAGAGATGTTCCCGGTAGGCTGTAAGAGCACTGTGCAGAGCGAGTTCTTTCTTAGCTTCCCAAAGAGCTGGAAGCAAGATGCTGTGGGGCCCAACTCGCCCTTTGGAAAGAAGCCTGCACGTTGTGCCTTTCAGCTCCAGGGCAAAGTAGCACACCCAGAGCAGAAGTCCTACTTCAGCCTGATCAGGCCTGCAAAGAAACTGCGTTTCACAGGCCTTTGGAAGAGATGTTCCCACTAGGCTGTAAAGGCACTGTGCAGAGCGAGTTGTTTCTTAGCTTCCCAAAGAGCTGGAAGCAAGACGCTGTGGGCCCAACTCGCCCTTTGGAAAGAAGCCTGCACGTTGTGCCTTTCAGCTCTAGGGCAAAGTAGCACACCCAGACCAGAAGTCCTAATACAGCCAGATCAGGCCTGCAAAGAAACTGCGTTTCCCAGGCCTTTGGAAGTGATGTTCCCACTAGGCTGTAAGAGCACTGTGCAGAGCGAGTTGTTTCTTAGCTTCACAAAGAGCTAGAATCAAGATGCTGTGGGGCCCAACTCGCCCTTTGGAAAGAAGCCTGCACGTTGTGCCTTTCAGCTCTAGGGCAAAGTAGCACACCCACAGCAGAAGTCCTACTTCAGCCAGATCAGGCCTGCAAAGAAACTGCGTTTCACAGGCCTTTGGAAGAGATGTTCCCGGTAGGCTGTAAGAGCACTGTGCAGAGCGAGTTGTTTCTTAGCTTCCCAAAGAGCTGGAAGCAAGATGCTGTGGGGCCCAACTCGCCCTTTGGAAAGAAGCCTGCACGTTGTGCCTTTCAGCTCTAGGGCAAAGTAGCACACCCAGAGCAGAAGTCCTACTTCAGCCAGATCAGGCCTGCAAAGAAACTGCGTTTCACAGGCCTTTGGAAGAGATGTTCCCACTAGGCTGTAAGAGCACTGTGCAGAGCGAGTTGTTTCTTAGCTTCCCAAAGAGCTGGAAGCAAGATGCTGTGGGGCCCAACTCGCCCTTTGGAAAGAAGCCTGCACGTTGTGCCTTTCAGCTCTAGGGCAAAGTAGCACACCCAGAGCAGAAGTCCTACTTCAGCCAGATCAGGCCTGCAAAGAAACTGCATTTCACATGCCTTTGGAAGAGATGTTCCCGGTAGGCTGTAAGAGCACTGTGCAGAGCGAGTTGTTTCTTAGCTTCCCAAAGAGCTGGAAGCAAGATGCTGTGGGGCCCAACTCGCCCTTTGGAAAGAAGCCTGCACGTTGTGCCTTTCAGCTCTAGGGCAAAGTAGCACACCCAGAGCAGAAGTCCCACTTCAGCCAGATCAGGCCTGCAAAGAAACTGCGTTTCACAGGCCTTTGGAAGAGATGTTCCCGGTAGGCTGTAAAGCACTGTGCAGAGCGAGTTGTTTCTTAGCTTCCCAAAGAGCTGGAAGCAAGCTGCTGTGGGGCCCAACTCGCCCTTTGGAAAGAAGACTGCACGTTGTGCCTTTCAGCTCTAGGGCAAAGTAGCACACCCAGAGCAGAAGTCCTACTTCAGCCAGATCAGGCCTGCAAAGAATCTGCGTTTCACAGGCCTTTGGAAGAGATGTTCCCGGTAGGCTGTAAGAGCACTGTGCAGAGCGAGTTGTTTCTTAGCTTGCCAAAGAGCTGGAAGCACGATGCTGTGCGGCCAACTCGCCCTTTGGAAAGAAGCCTGCACGTTGTGCCTTTCAGCTCTAGGGCAAAGTAGCACACCCAGAGCAGAAGTCCTACTTCAGCCAGATCAGGCCTGCAAAGAAACTGCGTTTCACAGGCCTTTGGAAGAGATGTTCCCGGTAGGCTGTAAGAGCACTGTGCAGAGCGAGTTGTTTCTTAGCTTCCCAAAGAGCTGGAAGCAAGATGCTGTGGGGCCCAACTCGCCCTTTGGAAAGAAGCCTTCACGTTGTGCCTTTCAGCTCTAGTTCAATGTAGCACACCGAGAGCAGAAGTCCTACTTCAGCCAGATCAGGCCTGCAAGGAAACTGCGTTTCACAGGCCTTTGGAAGAGATGTTCCCGGTAGGCTGTAAGAGCACTGTGCAGAGCGAGTTGTTTCTTAGCTTCCCAAAGAGCTGGAAGCAAGATGCTGTGGGGCCCAACTCGCCCTTTGGAAAGAAGCCTGCACGTTGTGCCTTTCAGCTCTAGGGCAAAGTAGCACACCCAGAGCAGAAGTCCTACTTCAGCCAGATCAGGCCTGCAAAGAAACTGCGTTTCACAGGCCTTTGGAAGAGATGTTCCCACTAGGCTGTAAAGGCACTGTGCAGAGCGAGTTGTTTCTTAGCTTCCCAAAGAGCTGGAAGCAAGACGCTGTGGGCCCAACTCGCCCTTTGGAAAGAAGCCTGCACGTTGTGCCTTTCAGCTCTATGGCAAAGTAGCACACCCAGAGCAGAAGTCCTAATACAGCCAGATCAGGCCTGCAAAGAAACTGCGTTTCCCAGGCCTTTGGAAGTGATGTTCCCACTAGGCTGTAAGAGCACTGTGCAGAGCGAGTTGTTTCTTAGCTTCACAAAGAGCTAGAATCAAGATGCTGTGGGGCCCAACTCGCCCTTTGGAAAGAAGCCTGCACGTTGTGCCTTTCAGCTCTAGGGCAAAGTAGCACACCCAGAGCAGAAGTCCTACTTCAGCCAGATCAGGCCTGCAAAGAAACTGCGTTTCACAGGCCTTTGGAAGAGATGTTCCCGGTAGGCTGTAAGAGCACTGTGCAGAGCGAGTTGTTTCTTAGCTTCCCAAAGAGCTGGAAGCAAGATGCTGTGGGGCCCAACTCTCCCTTTGGAAAGAAGCCTGCACGTTGTGCCTTTCAGCTCTAGGGCAAAGTAGCACACCCAGAGCAGAAGTCCTACTTCAGCCAGATCAGGCCTGCAGAGAAACTGCGTTTCCCAGGCCTTTGGAAGAGATGTTCCCGGTAGGCTGTAAGAGCACTGTGCAGAGCGAGTTGTTTCTTAGCTTCCGAAAGAGCTGGAAGCAAGATGCTGTGGGGCCCAATTCGCCCTTTGGAAAGAAGCCTGCCCGTTGTGCCTTTCAGCTCTAGGGCAAAGTAGCACACCCAGAGCAGAACTCCTACTTCAGCCAGATCAGGCCTGCAAAGAAACTGCGTTTCCCAGGCCTTTGGAAGAGATGTTCCCGGTAGGCTGTAAGAGCACTGTGCAGAGCGAGTTGTTTCTTAGCTTCCCAAAGAGCTGGAAGCAAGATGCTGTGGGGCCCAACTCGCCCTTTGGAAAGAAGCCTGCACGTTGTGCCTTTCAGCTCTAGGGCAAAGTAGCACACCCAGAGCAGAAGTCCTACTTCAGCCAGATCAGGCCTGCAGAGAAACTGCGTTTCCCAGGCCTTTGGAAGAGATGTTCCCACTAGGCTGTAAGAGCACTGTGCAGAGCGAGTTGTTTCTTAGCTTCCGAAAGAGCTGGAAGCAAGATGCTGTGCGGCCCAACTCGCCCTTTGGAAAGAAGCCTGCACGTTGTGCCTTTCAGCTCTAGGGCAAAGTAGCACACCCAGAGCAGAACTCCTACTTCAGCCAGATCAGGCCTGCAAAGAAACTGCGTTTCCCAGGCCTTTGGAAGAGATGTTCCCGGTAGGCTGTAAGAGCACTGTGCAGAGCGAGTTGTTTCTTAGCTTCCCAAAGAGCTGGAAGCAAGATGCTGTGGGGCCCAACTCGCCCTTTGGAAAGAAGCCTGCACGTTGTGCCTTTCAGCTCTAGGGCAAAGTAGCACACCCAGAGCAGAAGTCCTACTTCAGCCAGATCAGGCCTGCAAAGAAACTGCGTTTCACAGGCCTTTGGAAGAGATGTTCCCACTAGGCTGTAAGAGCACTGTGCAGAGCGAGTTGTTTCTTAGCTTCCCAAAGAGCTGGAAGCAAGATGCTGTGGGGCCCAACTCGCCCTTTGGAAAGAAGCCTGCACGTTGTGCCTTTCAGCTCTAGGGCAAAGTAGCACACCCAGAGCAGAAGTCCTAATACAGCCAGATCAGGCCTGCAAAGAAACTGCGTTTCACAGGCCTTTGGAAGAGATGTTCCCGGTAGGCTGTAAGAGCACTGTGCAGAGCGAGTTGTTTCTTAGCTTCCCAAAGAGCTGGAAGCAAGATGCTGTGGGGCCCAACTCGCCCTTTGGAAAGAAGCCTGCACGTTGTGCCTTTCAGCTCTAGGGCAAAGTAGCACACCCAGAGCAGAAGTCCCACTTCAGCCAGATCAGGCCTGCAAAGAAACTGCGTTTCACAGGCCTTTGGAAGAGATGTTCCCGGTAGGCTGTAAGAGCACTGTGCAGAGCGAGTTGTTTCTTAGCTTCCCAAAGAGCTGGAAGCAAGCTGCTGTGGGGCCCAACTCGCCCTTTGGAAAGAAGCCTGCACGTTGTGCCTTTCAGCTCTAGGGCAAAGTAGCACACCCAGAGCAGAAGTCCTACTTCAGCCAGATCAGGCCTGCAAAGAATCTGCGTTTCACAGGCCTTTGGAAGAGATGTTCCCGGTAGGCTGTAAGAGCACTGTGCAGAGCGAGTTGTTTCTTAGCTTGCCAAAGAGCTGGAAGCAAGATGCTGTGCGGCCAACTCGCCCTTTGGAAAGAAGCCTGCACGTTGTGCCTTTCAGCTCTAGGGCAAAGTAGCACACCCAGAGCAGAAGTCCTACTTCAGCCAGATCAGGCCTGCAAAGAAACTGCGTTTCACAGGCCTTTGGAAGAGATGTTCCCGGTAGGCTGTAAGAGCACTGTGCAGAGCGAGTTGTTTCTTAGCTTCCCAAAGAGCTGGAAGCAAGATGCTGTGGGGCCCAACTCGCCCTTTGGAAAGAAGCCTTCACGTTGTGCCTTTCAGCTCTAGTTCAATGTAGCACACCCAGAGCAGAAGTCCTACTTCAGCCAGATCAGGCCTGCAAGGAAACTGCGTTTCACAGGCCTTTGGAAGAGATGTTCCCGGTAGGCTGTAAGAGCACTGTGCAGAGCGAGTTGTTTCTTAGCTTCCCAAAGAGCTGGAAGCAAGATGCTGTGGGGCCCAACTCGCCCTTTGGAAAGAAGCCTGCACGTTGTGCCTTTCAGCTCTAGGGCAAAGTAGCACACCCAGAGCAGAAGTCCTACTTCAGCCAGATCAGGCCTGCAAAGAAACTGCGTTTCACAGGCCTTTGGAAGAGATGTTCCCACTAGGCTGTAAAGGCACTGTGCAGAGCGAGTTGTTTCTTAGCTTCCCAAAGAGCTGGAAGCAAGACGCTGTGGGCCCAACTCGCCCTTTGGAAAGAAGCCTGCACGTTGTGCCTTTCAGCTCTAGGGCAAAGTAGCACACCCAGAGCAGAAGTCCTAATACAGCCAGATCAGGCCTGCAAAGAAACTGCGTTTCCCAGGCCTTTGGAAGTGATGTTCCCACTAGGCTGTAAGAGCACTGTGCAGAGCGAGTTGTTTCTTAGCTTCACAAAGAGCTAGAATCAAGATGCTGTGGGGCCCAACTCGCCCTTTGGAAAGAAGCCTGCACGTTGTGCCTTTCAGCTCTAGGGCAAAGTAGCACACCCAGAGCAGAAGTCCTACTTCAGCCAGATCAGGCCTGCAAAGAAACTGCGTTTCACAGGCCTTTGGAAGAGATGTTCCCGGTAGGCTGTAAGAGCACTGTGCAGAGCGAGTTGTTTCTTAGCTTCCCAAAGAGCTGGAAGCAAGATGCTGTGGGGCCCAACTCTCCCTTTGGAAAGAAGCCTGCACGTTGTGCCTTTCAGCTCTAGGGCAAAGTAGCACACCCAGAGCAGAAGTCCTACTTCAGCCAGATCAGGCCTGCAGAGAAACTGCGTTTCCCAGGCCTTTGGAAGAGATGTTCCCGGTAGGCTGTAAGAGCACTGTGCAGAGCGAGTTGTTTCTTAGCTTCCCAAAGAGCTGGAAGCAAGATGCTGTGGGGCCCAACTCGCCCTTTGGAAAGAAGCCTGCACGTTGTGCCTTTCAGCTCTAGGGCAAAGTAGCACACCCAGAGCAGAACTCCTACTTCAGCCAGATCAGGCCTGCAAAGAAACTGCGTTTCCCAGGCCTTTGGAAGAGATGTTCCCGGTAGGCTGTAAGAGCACTGTGCAGAGCGAGTTGTTTCTTAGCTTCCCAAAGAGCTGGAAGCAAGATGCTGTGGGGCCCAACTCGCCCTTTGGAAAGAAGCCTGCACGTTGTGCCTTTCAGCTCTAGGGCAAAGTAGCACACCCAGAGCAGAAGTCCTACTTCAGCCAGATCAGGCCTGCAAAGAAACTGCGTTTCACAGGCCTTTGGAAGAGATGTTCCCACTAGGCTGTAAGAGCACTGTGCATAGCGAGTTATTTCTTAGCTTCCGAAAGAGCTGGAAGCAAGATGCTGTGGGGCCCAACTCGCCCTTTGGAAAGATGCCTGCACGTTGTGCCTTTCAGCTCTAGGGCAAAGTAGCACACCCAGAGCAGGAGTACTACTTCAGCCAGATCAGGCCTGGAAAGAAACTGCGTTTCACAGGCCTTTGGAAGAGATGTTCCCGGTAGGCTGTAAGAGCACTGTGCAGAGCGAGTTGTTTCTTAGCTTCCCAAAGAGCTGGAAGCAAGATGCTGTGGGGCCCAACTCGCCCTGTGGAAAGAAGCCTGCACGTTGTGCCTTTCAGCTCTAGGGCAAAGTAGCACACCCAGAGCAGAAGTCCTAATACAGCCAGATCAGGCCTGCAAAGAAACTGCGTATCCCAGGCCTTTGGAAGAGATGTTCCCACTAGGCTGTAAGAGCACTGTGCAGAGCGAGTTGTTTCTTAGCTTCCCAAAGTGCTAGAAGCAAGATTCTGCGGGGCCCAACTCGCCTTTTGGAAAGAAGCCTGCACGTTGTGCCTTTCAGCTCTAGGGCAAAGTAGCACACCCAGAGCAGAAGTCCTACTTCAGCCAGATCAGGCCTGCAAAGAAACTGCGTTTCACAGGCCTTTGGAAGATATGTTCCCGGTAGGCTGTAAGAGCACTGTGCAGAGCGAGTTGTTTCTTAGCTTCCCAAAGAGCTGGAAGCAAGATGCTGTGGGGCCCAACTCGCCCTTTGGAAAGAAGCCTGCACGTTGTGCCTTTCAGCTCTAGGGCAAAGTAGCACACCCAGAGCAGAAGTCCTACTTCAGCCAGATCAGGCCTGCAAAGAAACTGCGTTTCACAGGCTTTTGGAAGAGATGTTCCCGGTAGGCTGTAAGAGCACTGTGCAGAGCGAGTTGTTTCTTAGCTTCCCAAAGAGCTGGAAGCAAGATGCTGTGGGGCCCAACTCGCCCTTTGGAAAGAAGCCTGCACGTTGTGCCTTTCAGCTCTAGGGCAAAGTAGCACACCCAGAGCAGAAGTCCTACTTCAGCCAGATCAGGCCTGCAAAGAAACTGCGTTTCCCAGGCCTTTGGAAGAGATGTTCCCACTAGGCTGTAAGAGCACTGTGCAGAGCAAGTTGTTTCTTAGCTTCCCAAAGAGCTGGAAGCAAGATGCTGTGGGGCCCAACTCGCCCTTTGGAAAGAAGCCTGCACGTTGTGCCTTTCAGCTCTAGGGCAAAGTAGCACACCCAGAGCAGAAGTCCTACTTCAGCCAGATCAGGCCTGCAAAGAAACTGCGTTTCACAGGCCTTTGGAAGAGATGTTCCCGGTAGGCTGTAAGAGCACTGTGCAGAGCAAGTTGTTTCTTAGCTTCCCAAAGAGCTGGAAGCAAGATGCTGTGGGGCCCAACTCGCCCTTTGGAAAGAAGCCTGCACGTTGTGCCTTTCAGCTCTAGGGCAAAGTAGCACACCCAGAGCAGAAGTCCTACTTCAGCCAGATCAGGCCTGCAAAGAAACTGCGTTTCACAGGCCTTTGGAAGAGATGTTCCCACTAGGCTGTAAGAGCACTGTGCAGAGCGAGTTGTTTCTTAGCTTCCCAAAGAGCTCGAAGCAAGATGCTGTGGGGCCCAACTCGCCCTTTGGAAAGAAGCCTGCACGTTGTGCCTTTCAGCTCTAGGGCAAAGTAGCACACCCAGAGCAGAAGTCCTACTTCAGCCAGATCAGGCCTGCAAAGAAACTGCGTTTCACAGGCCTTTGGAAGAGATGTTCCCGGTAGGCTGTAAGAGCACTGTGCAGAGCGAGTTGTTTCTTAGCTTCCCAAAGAGCTGGAAGCAAGATGCTGTGGGGCCCAACTCGCCCTTTGGAAAGAAGCCTGCACGTTGTGCCTTTCAGCTCTAGGGCAAAGTAGCACACCCAGAGCAGAAGTCCCACTTCAGCCAGATCAAGCCTGCAAAGAAACTGCGTTTCACAGGCCTTTGGAAGAGATGTTCCCGGTAGGCTGTAAGAGCACTGTGCAGAGCGAGTTGTTTCTTAGCTTCCCAAAGAGCTGGAAGCAAGCTGCTGTGGGGCCCAACTCGCCCTTTGGAAAGAAGCCTGCACGTTGTGCCTTTCAGCTCTAGGGCAAAGTAGCACACCCAGAGCAGAAGTCCTACTTCAGCCAGATCAGGCCTGCAAAGAATCTGCGTTTCACAGGCCTTTGGAAGAGATGTTCCCGGTAGGCTGTAAGAGCACTGTGCAGAGCGAGTTGTTTCTTAGCTTGCCAAAGAGCTGGAAGCAAGATGCTGTGCGGCCAACTCGCCCTTTGGAAAGAAGCCTGCACGTTGTGCCTTTCAGCTCTAGGGCAAAGTAGCACACCCAGAGCAGAAGTCCTACTTCAGCCAGATCAGGCCTGCAAAGAAACTGCGTTTCACAGGCCTTTGGAAGAGATGTTCCCACTAGGCTGTAAAGGCACTGTGCAGAGCGAGTTGTTTCTTAGCTTCCCAAAGAGCTGGAAGCAAGACGCTGTGGGCCCAACTCGCCCTTTGGAAAGAAGCCTGCACGTTGTGCCTTTCAGCTCTAGGGCAAAGTAGCACACCCAGAGCAGAAGTCCTACTTCAGCCAGATCAGGCCTGCAAAGGAACTGCGTTTCACAGGCCTTTGGCAGAGATGTTCCCGGTAGGCTTTAAGAGCACTGTGCAGAGCGAGTTGTTTCTTAGCTTCCCAAAGAGCTGGAAGCAAGATGCTGTGGGGCCCAACTCGCCCTTTGGAAAGAAGCCTGCACGTTGTGCCTTTCAGCTCTAGGGCAAAGTAGCACACCCAGAGCAGAAGTCCTAATTCAGCGAGATCAGGCCTGCAAAGAAACTGCGTTTCACAGGCCTTTGGAAGAGATGTTCCCACTAGGCTGTAAGAGCACTGTGCAGAGCGAGTTGTTTCTTAGCTTCCCAAAGAGCTGGAAGCAAGATGCTGTGGGGCCCAACTCGCCCTTTGGAAAGAAGCCTGCACGTTGTGCCTTTCAGCTCTAGGGCAAAGTAGCACACCCAGAGCAGAAGTCCTACTTCAGCCAGATCAGGCCTGCAAAGAAACTGCGTTTCACAGGCCTTTGGAAGACATGTTCCCGGTAGGCTGTAAGAGCACTGTGCAGAGCGAGTTGTTTCTTAGCTTCCCAAAGAGCTGGAAGCAAGATTCTGTGCGGCCCAACTCGCCCTTTGGAAAGAAGCCTGCATGTTGTGCCTTTCAGCTCTAGGGCAAAGTAGCACACCCAGAGCAGAAGTCCTACTTCAGCCAGATCAGGCCTGCAAAGAAACTGCGTTTCACAGGCCTTTGCAAGAGATGTTCCCGGTAGGCTGTAAGAGCACTGTGCAGAGCGAGTTGTTTCTTAGCTTCCCAAAGAGCTGGAAGCAAGATGCTGTGGGGCCCAACTCGCCCTTTGGAAAGAAGCCTGCACGTTGTGCCTTTCAGCTCTAGGGCAAAGTAGCACACCCAGAGCAGATGTCCTACTTCAGCCAGATCAGGCCTGCAAAGAAACTGCGTTTCACAGGTCTTTGGAAGAGATGTTCCCGGTAGGCTGTAAGAGCACTGTGCAGAGCGAGTTGTTTCTTAGCTTCCCAAAGAGCTGGAAGCAAGATGCTGTGGGGCCCAACTCGCCCTTTGGAAAGAAGCCTGCACGTTGTGCCTTTCAGCTCTAGGGCAAAGTAGCACACTCAGAGCAGAAGTCCTACTTCAGCCAGATCAGGCCTGCAAAGAAACTGCGTTTCACAGGCCTTTGGAAGAGATGTTCCCGGTAGGCTGTAAGAGCACTGTGCAGAGCGAGTTGTTTCTTAGCTTCCCAAAGAGCTGGAGGCATGCTGCTGTGGGGCCCAACTCGCTCTTTGGAAAGAAGCCTGCACGTTGTGCCTTTCAGCTCTAGGGCAAAGTAGCACACCCAGAGCAGAAGTCCTACTTCAGCCAGATCAGGCCTGCAAAGAAACTGCGTTTCACAGGCCTTTGGAAGACATGTTCCCGGTAGGCTGTAAGAGCACTGTGCAGAGCGAGTTGTTTCTTAGCTTCCCAAAGAGCTGGAAGCAAGATGCTGTGGGGCGCAACTCGCCCATTGGAAAGAAGCCTGCACGTTGTGCCTTTCAGCTCTAGGGCAAAGTAGCACACCCAGAGCAGAAGTCCTAATACAGCCAGATCAGGCCTGCAAAGAAACTGCGTTTCACAGGCCTTTGGAAGAGATGTTCCCACTAGGCTGTAAGAGCACTGTGCAGAGCGAGTTTTTTCTTAGCTTCCCAAAGAGCTAGAAGCAAGATGCTGTGGGGCCCAACTCGCCCTTTGGAAAGAAGCCTGCGCGTTGTGCCTTTCAGCTCTAGGGCAAAGTAGCACACCCAGAGCAGAAGTCCTACTTCAGCCAGATCAGGCCTGCAATGAAACTGCGTTTCACAGGCCTTTGGAAGACATGTTCCCGGTAGGCTGTAAGAGCACTGTGCAGAGCGAGTTGTTTCTTAGCTTCCCAAAGAGCTGGAAGCAAGATGCTGTGGGGCCCAACTCGCCCATTGGAAAGAAGCCTGCACGTTGTGCCTTTCAGCTCTAGGGCAAAGTAGCACACCCAGAGCAGAAGTCCTAATACAGCCAGATCAGGCCTGCAAAGAAAATGCGTTTCACAGGCCTTTGGAAGAGATGTTCCCGGTAGGCTGTAAGAGCACTGTGCAGAGCGAGTTTTTTCTTAGCTTCCCAAAGAGCTAGAAGCAAGATGCTGTGGGGCCCAACTCGCCCTTTGGAAAGAAGCCTGCACGTTGTGCCTTTCAGCTCTAGGGCAAAGTAGCACACGCAGAGCAGAAGTCCTACTTCAGCCAGATCAGGCCTGCAAAGAAACTGCGTTTCACAGGCCTTTGGAAGAGATGTTCCCGGTAGGCTGTAAGAGCACTGTGCAGAGCGAGTTGTTTCTTAGCTTCCCAAAGAGCTGGAAGCAAGATGCTGTGGGGCCCAACTCGCCCTTTGGAAAGAAGCCTGCACGTTGTGCCTTTCAGCTCTAGGGCAAAGTAGCACACCCAGAGCAGAAGTCCTACTTCAGCCAGATCAGGCCTGCAAAGAAACTGCGTTTCACAGGCCTTTGGAAGAGATGTTCCCGGTAGGCTGTAAGAGCACTGTGCAGAGCGAGTTGTTTCTTAGCTTCCCAAAGAGCTGGAAGCAAGATGCTGTGGGGCCTAACTCGCCCTTTGGAAAGAAGCCTGCACGTTGTGCCTTTCAGCTCTAGGGCAAAGTAGCACACCCAGAGCAGAAGTCCTACTTCAGCCAGATCAGGCCTGCAAAGAAAGTGGGTTTCACAGGCCTTTGGAAGAGATGTTCCCGGTAGGCTGTAAGAGCACTGTGCAGAGCGAGTTGTTTCTTAGCTTCCCAAAGAGCTAGAAGCAAGATGCTGTGGGGCCCAACTCGCCCTTTGGAAAGAAGCCTGCACGTTGTGCCTTTGAGCTCTAGGGCAAAGTAGCACACCCAGAGCAGAAGTCCTACTTCAGCCAGATCAGGCCTGCAAAGGAACTGCGTTTCACAGGCCTTTGGCAGACATGTTCCCGGTAGGCTTTAAGAGCACTGTGCAGAGCGAGTTGTTTCTTAGCTTCCCAAAGAGCTGGAAGCAAGATGCTGTGGGGCCCAACTCGCCCTTTGGAAAGAAGCCTGCACGTTGTGCCTTTCAGCTCTAGGGCAAAGTAGCACACCCAGAGCAGAAGTCCTAATTCAGCGAGATCAGGCCTGCAAAGAAACTGCGTTTCACAGGCCTTTGGAAGAGATGTTCCCACTAGGCTGTAAGAGCACTGTGCAGAGCGAGTTGTTTCTTAGCTTCCCAAAGAGCTGGAAGCAAGATGCTTTGGGGCCCAACTCGCCCTTTGGAAAGAAGCCTGCACGTTGTGCCTTTCAGCTCTAGGGCGAAGTAGCACACCCAGAGCAGAAGTCCTACTTCAGCCAGATCAGGCCTGCAAAGAAACTGCGTTTCACAGGCCTTTGGAAGACATGTTCCCACTAGGCTGTAAGAGCACTGTGCAGAGCGAGTTTTTTCTTAGCTTCCCAAAGAGCTAGAAGCAAGATGCTGTGGGGCCCAACTCGCCCTTTGGAAAGAAGCCTGCACGTTGTGCCTTTCAGCTCTAGGGCAAAGTAGCACACGCAGAGCAGAAGTCCTACTTCAGCCAGATCAGGCCTGCAAAGAAACTGCGTTTCACAGGCCTTTGGAAGAGATGTTCCCACTAGGCTGTAAGAGCACTGTGCAGAGCGAGTTGTTTCTTAGCTTCCCAAAGAGCTGGAAGCAAGATGCTGTGGGGCCCAACTCGCCCTTTGGAAAGAAGCCTGCACGTTGTGCCTTTCAGCTCTAGGGCAAAGTAGCACACCCAGAGCAGAAGTCCTACTTCAGCCAGATCAGGCCTGCAAAGAAACTGCGTTTCACAGGCCTTTGGAAGAGATGTTCCCGGTAGGCTGTAAGAGCACTGTGCACAGCGAGTTGTTTCTTAGCTTCCCAAAGAGCTGGAAGCAAGATGCTGTGGGGCCCAACTCGCCCTTTGGAAAGAAGCCTGCACGTTGTGCCTTTCAGCTCTAGGGCAAAGTAGCACACCCAGAGCAGAAGTCCTACTTCAGCCAGATCAGGCCTGCAAAGAAACTGCGTTTCCCAGGCCTTTGGAAGACATGTTCCCGGTAGGCTGTAAGAGCACTGTGCAGAGCGAGTTGTTTCTTAGCTTCCCAAAGAGCTGGAAGCAAGATGCTGTGGGGCCCATCTCGCCCTTTGGAAAGAAGCCTGCACGTTGTGCCTTTCAGCTCTAGGGCAATGTAGCACACCCAGAGCAGAAGTCCTACTTCAACCAGATCAGGAGTGCAAAGAAACTGCGTTTCACAGGCCATTGAAGAGATGTTCCCGGTAGGCTGTAAGAGCACTGTGCAGAGCGAGTTGTTTCTTAGCTTCCCAAAGAGCTGAAAGCAAGATGCTGTGGGGACCAACTCGCCCTTTGGAAAGTTGCCTGCACGTTGTGCCTTTCAGCTCTAGGGCAAAGTAGCACACCCAGAGCAGAAGTCCTACTTCAGCCAGATCAGGCCTGCAAAGAAACTGCGTTTCACAGGCCTTTGGAAGAGATGTTCCCGGTAGGCTGTAAGAGCACTGTGCAGAGCGAGTTGTTTCTTAGCTTCCCAAAGAGCTGGAAGCAAGCTGCTGTGGGGCCCAACTCGCCCTTTGGAAAGAAGCCTGCACGTTGTGCCTTTCAGCTGTAGGGCAAAGTAGCACACCCAGAGCAGAAGTCCTACTTCATCCAGATGAGGCCTGCAAAGAAACTGCGTTTCACGGGCCTTTGGAAGAGATGTTCCCGGTAGGCTGTAAGAGCACTGTGCAGAGCGAGTTGTTTCTTAGCTTCCCAAAGAGCTGGAAGCAAGATGCTGTGGGGCCCAACTCGCCCTTTGGAAAGAAGCCTGCACGTTGTGCCTTTCAGCTCTAGGGCAAAGTAGCACACCCAGAGCAGAAGTCCTACTTCAGCCAGATCAGGCCTGCAAAGAAACTGCGTTTCACTGGCCTTTGGAAGAGATGTTCCAACTAGGCTGTAAGAACACTGTGCAGATCGAGTTGTTTCTTAGCTTCCCAAAGAGCTGGAAGCAAGACGCTGTGGGGCCCAACTCGCCCTTTGGAAAGAAGCCTGCACGTTGTGCCTTTCAGCTCTAGGGCAAAGTAGCACCCCCAGAGCAGAAGTCCTACCTCAGCCAGATCAGGCCTGCAAAGAAACTGCGTTTCCCAAGCCTTTGGAAGAGCTGTTCCCACAAGGCTGTAAGAGCACTGTGCAGAGCAAGTTGTTTCTTAGCTTCCCAAAGAGCTGGAAGCAAGATGCTGTGTGGCCCAACTCGCCCTTTGGAAAGAAGCCTGCACGTTGTGCCTTTCAGCTCTAGGGCAAAGTAGCACACCCAGAGCAGAAGTCCTACTTCAGCCAGATCAGGCCTGCAAAGAAACTGCGTTTCACAGGCCTTTGGAAGACATGTTCCCGGTAGGCTGTAAGAGCACTGTGCAGAGCGAGTTGTTTCTTAGCTTCCCAAAGAGCTGGAAGCCAGCTGCTGTGGGGCCCAACTCGCCCTTTGGAAAGAAGCCTGCACGTTGTGCCTTTCAGCTCTAGGGCAAAGTAGCACACCCAGAGCAGAAGTCCTACTTCAGCCAGATCAGGCCTGCAAAGAAACTGCGTTTCACAGGCCTTTGGAAGACATGTTCCCGGTAGGCTGTAAGAGCACTGTGCAGAGCGAGTTGTTTCTTAGCTTCCCAAAGAGCTGGAAGCAAGCTGCTGTGTGGCCCAACTCGCCCTTTGGAAAGAAGCCTGCACGTTGTGCCTTTCAGCTCTAGGGCAAAGTAGCACACCCAGAGCAGAAGTCCTACTTCAGCCAGATCAGGCCTGCAAAGAAACTGCGTTTCACAGGCCTTTGGAAGAGATGTTCCCGGTAGGCTGTAAGAGCACTGTGCAGAGCGAGTTGTTTCTTAGCTTCCCAAAGAGCTGGAAGCAAGATGCTGTGGGGCCCAACTCGCCCTTTGGAAAGAAGCCTGCACCTTGTGCCTTTCAGCTCTATGGCAATGTAGCACACCCAGAGCAGAAGTCCTACTTCAGCCAGATCAGGCCTGCAAAGAAACTGCTTTTCACAGGCCTTTGGTAGAGATGTTCCCGGTAGGCTGTAAGAGCACTGTGCAGAGCGAGTTGTTTCTTAGCTTCCCAAAGAGCTGGAAGCAAGATGCTGTGGGGCCCAACTCGCCCTTTGGAAAGAAGCCTGCACGTTGTGCCTTTCAGCTCTAGGGCAATGTAGCACACCCAGAGCAGAAGTTCTACTTCAGCGAGATGAGTCCTGCAAAGAAACTGCTTTTCACAGGCCTTTGGAAGAGATGTTCCCGGTAGGTTGTAAGAGCACTGTGCAGATCGAGTTGTTTCTTAGCTTCCCAAAGAGCTGGAAGCAAGATGCTGTGGGGCCCAACTCGCCCTTTGGAAAGAAGCCTGCACGTTGTGCCTTTCAGCTCTAGGGCAAAGTAGCACACCCAGAGCAGAAGTCCTACTTCAGCCAGATCAGGCCTGCAAAGAAACTGCGTTTCACAGGCCTTTGGAAGAGATGTTCCCGGTAGGCTGTAAGAGCACTGTGCAGAGCGAGTTGTTTCTTAGCTTCCCAAAGAGCTGGAAGCAAGATGCTGTGGGGCACAATTTGCCCTTTGGAAAGAAGCCTGCACGTTGTGCCTTTCAGCTCTAGGGCAATGTAGTACACCCAGAGCAGAAGTCCTACTTCAGCCAGATCAGGAGTGCAAATAAACTGCGTTTCACAGGCCATGGAAGAGATGTTCCCGGTAGGCTGTAAGAGCACTGTGCAGAGCGAGTTGTTTCTTAGCTTCCCAAAGAGCTGGAAGCAAGATGCTGTGGGGCCCATCTCGCCCTTTGGAAAGAAGCCTGCACGTTGTGCCTTTCAGCTCTAGGGCAATGTAGCACACCCAGAGCAGAAGTTCTACTTCAGCGAGATCAGGCCTGCAAAGAAACTGCGTTTCACAGGCGTTTGGAAGAGATGTTCCCACTAGGCTGTAAGAGCACTGTGCAGAGCGAGTTGTTTCTTAGCTTCCCAAAGAGCTAGAAGCAAGATGCTTTGGGGCCCAACTCGCCCTTTGGAAAGAAGCCTGCACGTTGTGCCTTTCAGCTCTAGGGCAAAGTAGCACACCCAGAGCAGAAGTCCTACTTCAGCCAGATCAGGCCTGCAAAGAAACTGCGTTTCACAGGCCTTTAGAAGACATGTTCCCGGTAGGCTGTAAGAGCACTGTGCAGAGCGAGATGTTTCTTAGCTTCCCAAAGAGCTGGAAGCAAGATGCTGTGGGGCCCAACTCGCCCTTTGGAAAGAAGCCTGCACGTTGTGCCTTTCAGCTCTAGGGCAAACTAGCACACCCAGAGCAGAAGTCCTACTTCAGCCAGATCAGGCCTACAAAGAAACTGCGTTTCACAGGCCTTTGGAAGAGATGTTCCCGGTAGGCTGTAAGAGCACTGTGCAGAGCGAGTTGTTTCTTAGCTTCCCAAAGAGCTGGAAGCAAGATGGTGTTGGGCCCAACTCACCATTAGGAAAGGAGCCTGCACGTT